>NC_053025.1:301203977-301576012 GCF_003073215.2 Triticum urartu
AAGCTTCTGTCACTCTAGCAACCCATAATCCACTTATTACTTCCCAATGCCTCCTTCTAGGCCCAACCAATGGTGAAGTGTCATGTAGTCGATGTTCACATGACACCACTAGAGGGATGACAACATACATCTCATCAAAATATCAAACGAATACCAAATTCACATGACTACTTATAGCAAGACTTCTCCCATGTCCTTAGGAACAAACATAACTACTCACAAAGCATATTCATGTTCATAATCAGAGGGGTATTAATATGCATAATGGATATGAACATATGATCCTCCACCAAGTAAACCAACTAGCATCAACTACAAGGAGTAATCAACACTACTAGCAACCTACAGGTACCAATCTGAGGTTTGGATACAAAGATTGGATACAAGAGATGAACTAGGGTTTCAGATGAGATGGTGCTGGTGAAGTTGTTGATGGACATTGACCCCCTCCCGATGAGAGGATCGTTGGTGATGACGATGGTGATGATTTCCCCCTCTCGGAGGGAAGTTTCCCCGGCAGAACAACTCTGCCGGAGCCCTAGATTGGTTCCGCCAGGGTTCCGCTTCGTGGCGGAGGAGTTTCTTCCCGTGAGCTTGCTTATGATTTTTTCTCGAACGAAAGACCTCATATAGCAGAAGATGGGCATCAGAGGGCTACCAGGGGGCCCACGAGGAAGGGGGCGCGCCCAGGGGGTAGGGCGCGCCCCCACCCTCGTGGGGCCCCTGGTTGGCCCCCCTCTGGTGCTTCTTTCGCCCAATATTTTTTATATAGTCTGAAACATGCTCCCATGAAGTTTCAGGACTTTTGGAGATGCGCATAATAGGACTCTAATAATTGCTCCTTTTCCAGCCCAGAATTCCAGCTGCCGGTATTCCCCCTCTTCATGTAAACCTTGTAAAATAAGAGAGAATAGGCATAAGTATTGTGACATAATGTGTAATAACAGCCCATAATGCAATAAATATCGATATGAAAGCATGATGCAAAATGGACGTATCAGTAACTGGTACTTTGGTGGTATAAATTTTGGGTCCGACTGGATATGAAGATTGTCTAGTTAGTGGAACTTGGCAGTAACTTGGTGGTAGTATGAACTTATGTGGCGTAATGTACTTGCTATGCAAGTCTATATATATAACGCGCCCTGGTACCCTGCTTGATATCATTACCTTTATGGACCGCAATGATATTTCCTTTTTTGAGATAGTGATGCTAGTATTTTTAAAATCAAATCTAACCAAGTTTCATATGGATTAGAAGCTACTTTCGTTTTTAGAACGAGGTCTTTGTGTTGGCCAGTATGAGTTATTTTGAAAATGAGGTTTGTATGTGTTGCACAAAAAATGCAATGCAAAAACAAAAACTTGTGGGTCAAAGCTTTCATATTTAAAAAAAATGATGTTTTGTTATTTTTGAAATGGCATGCTATTTTCAAAAGTAGAGCAAACCACCATGTTATTTTTAAAATTTTAAAAACAGTATACTAAAAAACATCCTATCTTTACAACATCGTAATAAAAAAAATGATGTTTTCGAAATCAACATGCTACTTTCAAAATAACATATTTAAAAAAGCATGTAATTTTTTAAATAAGCATGCTATTTTAAAAGCAGCGTTATATTTTTATATCAGGATGTTATTTGAAATCAGCATGCTATTTTTAAATACAACATATTCGAAACAACATGCTATTTTTAAAATAGCATGGTATTTTCGAAATTAGCATGCTATTTTTGAAATTAGCATGCTATTTTAAAAGTAGCATATTGATAAGAGCATTACATTTTTTAAAGTAGCATGCTATTTTTAAAATCAGCATGCTTATTTTGAAATTAGCATGCTATCTTGAAATTAGCATGCTATTTTCAAATAAGCATGCTATTTTAAATGTAGCATATTGAAAAGAGAATTATATTTTTAAAAGTAGGATGCTATTTTAAAAGTAGCATATTAAAAAGAGCATTATATTTTTAAAAGTAGCATGCTATTTTTAAATCAGCATGCTTATTTTAAAAACAACATTATATTTTTAAAATCAGCATGCTATTTTTAAATCCGCATATTCATTCTATTTTCAATTGAACATGCTTTTTTCAAATGAGCATGCTATTTTTAAAATATAAGTATGCTTATTATCTATTTCAAAATAAACATTTTTCATGGTTATTTGAAAACGAGGTTTCTATTTTCATACAAATTTGAAATTATGTGCTATAATAATAGGTTTCTAGGGAAATCCAACGTTCTATTTTTGTATATATATAAATTTTCGGTTTCTATTCTATATTTCAAGTATGAAATTTGACTACACTTTGAACAAATTTGAGCAATATTTTATGTAAAAAATGAAAAAAATACAGAAAACCAACTTCACTAAAAATGCATTGTTTGATCGATGTTGATAAATCATAACTAGCCTACCATGTCGAGCCGTCCATAATAAAATGAGGGTACCAATCAAATGAGGAATTTAGAAAAATAGTGGAAGTCCATCAAATAGGTCTAATACATCAGAAACAAGGTGGATCACGACATGGAAAACTGTTTAATTCAGTTTGTTCTCAATTTTTCGACCTAGAAATCCTTTTGTTTTCTCTGCATGGCCCTGTGCATCTAAACATCCTGTCTCGACTTCACTTTAGCTTTCCTGCATGAAACAACGTTTGTTAATAGGATAGCAAAGAAGATTTGAGCATGTACAGTACACTTGAACACAAAAAACACTAACTTCACATATTTTCTCTTCATAGCTGCAGAAGCTAACTTGACAGCTCTCATTCCCATAGCCTTCGGTACATTCCTAGTAGGCCTTTTTGTCTTCATCACCCCTTTGGCATGTTCTTTACCGCCCTTCCTAGAGTCTTTCCTGGAAAAGTTAAGAAACATCAACACACACTACAAAAAAATACACTTCTGTGATGATACGTGTTTGTCACAATAGGTCACGTCTACTGTCATGCATGTACATCCATGAAAATTATATGACAGAATCCAGATAGTCATACTTGTGTTGTCGTAGAAGTGTTCCATGATATTACCAAAATTATCATCACGGAAGTGTCCACTTCCATGACGATAAATGGCTCGTCATGGAAGTGCTTTCGTCAAGGGTGACCGACACGTGGCATCCACCATAACGGGTCGCCGTTAAGCTATCGGGTCTGGTTTTGGATCCGATAACCCGCTAACACCCCTGACCAATAAGGATTTTCCATGTATAAAATTCTCATTGGCCGGAGGAAACACGTGTTGGCTCACTGTTTGGACAGATGTCATCCATTCATTGGACAAGAGGCGCCTATGATACGTCGACACGTGGCACGGCCCAACAGAGGCCCATTTCGGTGAAAAGGTCGGCCCGTTTGACTTGGTCAAAAGGTAATGGGCCGGCCCACGGAAATCCTGTTAATGGCATGTTCGTATATAGCCAATTTACGGCCCGCTAACTCATGGCCTGTTATGGCCTATCGGAATTAAGCCCAGTAGATTCATCTGGGCCGTCCAATATGATTCCAGCCCGTTGTAACTTCCGGCCCATGTATGGCCCATGATGTATTTCGGCCCATACGAGGCCATTTGTAACTCTTGGCCCATTACCGGTCCATGGTGAATCTGGCCCGCAATGAACAGTGTACCGCTTTATACCCATTAACGTCCCATTATTCCATTGGGCCGTTTCCAACCCGTGTTATCTTTCGGCCTTCTCATGGCCCATTTATTCTTGGGCTAATTTCCAGCATTCGGTTACTTACGGCCCGTTACTGGCCTTTTCTGCTTGTGGGCCAAATTCAGCCTGTGGTTACAATCGGCCCATTTGTGGCCCGTTAATCTTTTGGGCCATTTTCATAGTGTCATCAAATACGCCCGATTAATGACGGCCTATTATTGTCGTCCCATGAACAAACGATTCCAAATCTTGCCCGTTTACGGCCCATAATGCGGTCTATTATTGTAACATCCCAGAATTCTAAATTTTGGAATGTTATAATAAATAGATAGATTTGATTGATTGTTTGATTGATTGTCTGAAAGTGAGTGAAATTAGAACTTTTTGAAAGTTAAATGACAGGGAA
The DNA here is from genome assembly GCF_003073215.2 of Triticum urartu. Lineage (NCBI taxonomy): Eukaryota > Viridiplantae > Streptophyta > Magnoliopsida > Poales > Poaceae > Triticum > Triticum urartu. The sequence goes on from NC_053025.1 coordinate 301,208,053, forward strand.
TAAAAGGACTTTCCCAAACTTTCACTTTTGCATTTTATGATCTCCGTGAATTCAAATTCTTTTCACCACGAAACCCTAGAGAGAAGATAACATGAATTCTTCCATTTTTTTAAATGACAAGGGTTTTTGAAAACATCTGAAATTCATTTGGAAAATATTTTCGATTCAGAAACTTCATGCAGCTCGATGATTTTCATGAGAGAAGATAAAATGACTTCTTAAAATTATAAGAAATATGAGTTGGGAGTTTCAAAGTCTTTTGGAGTTATTTGAGTTTTAAATCAAATTATTTTTCTCCAAAAATAAAATACATGGAAAATAGGGTAACATGATTCCCTACAATAGAAAATTGGAGAAAAATTAATTTGAAATCATTTTGTTTTTTAAATGATTTTTAGTGGATTTTAATAGACCACTAGCACTCTTTGATTTATTTGATTTTTGTGAGGATTTTATTTGGCATTATAAAAATGTCCATGTTGTGGAAAAAAATTCTGCAAATTTTGGTATATTATATGCCTCTATTATATTTTGTATTTATCTCTTTTGTTTTATTTTCTTCGTCTTTTAAAAAAAACAAAAGGAAACCCTCCGTCGCCGACTGGGCGGCTCAGGGCCCAGCCGACCGTGTCGCCAGCCCAGCCCGCCGACCGCGCCGTCTCCTTCCTCGCGCAGGAGACCGGCCGCCGCACGCCTCCCGAGCGCCGGCCTCGGCGTTCGTGTCCACCCCGGACTCCTCTGCCCCCTCGCCCACGCCTCGCGCCTCCTCCCCTCCTTAAATAGCGCGCCGCCGCCTCTCTCCTCTCGTCTCGCCTCGCCTCGCATCCCGCGCATCGCCGCCGCCGGCGAAGATCCGCCGCGACCGCCACTGTCCCGCGCCTCCACCCCGCGCGCCGCACTCTGCCCCCCCTCGCCGCAGCCGCGCCTCGCCTAGCCCCTCGCCGCCCCGCATAGCTGCTACCTCCGCCGCCCTGCGCCGCTGCCGCCGCCGCGCCGGAGCGCGCTGCCCTCGCCGAAGCCGCGCCGACTCGCCGGACTCGATCCGTCGCCGAAAACCGCCGGTTTTTGACGAAAACCCAACCGGTATAAACCGCGAACCCCCCCCCCCCCCCCGGTTTATTTTTTTATTATTCGTTTTCAGTTTTACTCAGAAAACCTAGATCTGTTTTTATTAGGTTTATTTATATAGCGAACGCTCGCTAGTTTAGGGTTTATAGCAAACGGTTTTCGTTCATTAGCGTTTGATAACGAACGTCCGCTATTTAGTCTTTTTCTTTTTCTTTTTTTTGTTTTCTTCCAGGGACCCATTTGTGAATATTTTATTGACAGATTGGCCCCTGTTCTTCAAATGATCACAACTTTTCGCTCATTAGTCCAAATCCAACGAAACCAACGCCCACTTCTTCGTTATGATCCCCTCTATCCATTAAAACAACTCAAACATGTTTTTGAAAGTTTTAAAATTTTAATTAGATCAGATTTGAATTCAAACTTCGTTTGATCATAACTTGAGTTTCGTAGCTCCGTTTGGGTTGATTCTTTTTGCAAATCGAAGCTCTTGACCTAAACATGCTAATAAGGCCAAATTCACATAATTTTAGTACTGTTAGAAATTGTTTTATGTTGCAAGAGTTATTTGCTTGGTTTTGAAGTTTTCCGAATCATCTTCTTCGTTCTTTCTGATCTTTTGAGTGTTTGCTTATGTGTGGTTACTATTGGTTGCTTACGATAGATTGACCGGAGTGAGACGAGTAGATCTATCAAGAGTTTTGAGTGCGAATCATCTTCATCAACATTGCAGGCAAGCTCACACTTTGATCATATCCCCTTTCATACCCAGTTTTATGCATTAGTTTCACCCTCAAACATTGCATGAGTAGGATTGATAACATGTGGGTATTGGGAAGTAGTTGATGAGGTAGGAACCTATTGCCCTGCATTCAAACCTTGGGAGTTACTATTACGTTATGCTTACATTGCCATGCTATGCTCGTAGACGTGGATTGGGTTTGAGAGTATTTCATGACAGATGTGAGATTGTTAAGTAATGGTTCAACTTAAGGTGGCAACTTTAATACACATCTGGGTGGATTGCTAGGGGCACCCTGGGGATATACCAGTGGACTTGCCCGGACACCTGGGGATATACCAGTGTTGTCCTAGGAGATCCCGTGGATATACCGTATGATCATCCTATGGTTCGCCACCCAGGCTCAAAGGGATCATAAGATTATTCATGCTAGAAACTTCCGTGTGCAGCCACAAGCTATTATGGGCTCTAGCATAGTTGATTAAGTCGTGTGAACTCTTACAGTGGTAGACTAGCAGATGTAGGGGTTGTAGGTGGAACGGTCTACCCATCGTAAGGTGCAAACGCATCTGAAAGACTATGTCTCGGTCATCCGTTTCTCAAACACCATGTAGTGCGAGAAATCCAACGGAGGAGATCGAGTCTTGTGGGGAAAAGTGCGCAAACCTCTGCAGAGTGTATAAACTAATCATGATTAGCCGTGTCCCCGGTTATGGACGTCTTGAGTATCTAGTACTTGGATTATCATGTGAATCTCATCATGTTACTTTAATTCATATTGTTGGGTTTTAATGATGTTACTTAATTGGGATTGAGAATGCTGTCAACCATTCTCAATGTTCAACAATCACCATGATAGTTAAATAAAATTTATTTCTTTGCAGTAGGGAAAAATTGGCTTTACGCAAAACTATAACCATAGAGCTTTCCACTAGCCAAATATGCATGTAGTGATAGCCTTTATCCATCATTCTCTATGGTGTGAATTTGCCAGTACATTCAATGTACTGACCCTCTGTGGCTGCAACGTCTCATGTTGCAGGATTATCTTACGACGAGTAAGTGATACGTTAGGGTTACGATTTCTACACTCAACTTTGCCGTTGGTGTTGATGGGAATCCACAACCTTGTTACTTCCGCTATTTGGATTGAGGTAATATTATTTTACGTTACTTACACATGTGATTTACCTCTATTATAAATCCTCCAGTACTGTGTGTGTCAGCATACCGATCCAGGGATGACACTTAAGCACAGAGACTTGATCCATTCGGGTCGGGTCGCTACAGTTATTGGCCCATGTTTGGCCGATCGATCATACGACCCGTAGCAGGCCCATTGATGCTACGGCCCGTAGAAGGCCCATTTATGCTACAGCCCGTAGAAGGCCCATTTATGCTACGGCCCGTAGAAGGCCCGTTGATGCAACGACCCGTAGAAGGCCCCTTGTTTCTACGGCCCGTAGGAGGCGCATGGTAACTACAGTAAATATGCAGCCCGTGGTTATTGTGGCCTAGTTTTAAAAAGTAGGTTATTGCAACCACTATTAAACAGCGGAAAAAGAACTGCACTGACTACAAGCAAACAAATAAACAGGACAAGGAAATAAATAAGCAAGCAGCCTACGCTAGGCTATCATGACTATTACACATATTACATCCACTGGGCGTCAAAGTTCGCCACCAGTGCAAATATAGGGAACAAAGCAACATATCATATACACTGGTTGTCAAAGTTGGCGACTTATGCAAATAAACGCCGCAGCAAAACAAGTCCAAAACTAAAACCACCTTAGAAGAGCTCACGAAACAATATCCTGGGTACCCACAATGCTGGCAAGATGCTTAGCAAGCTTATTAACTTTATCTTGTTTGGCGCTTAAATCCTCCAGCACTTGTTGTTGCACAAGAAAGTATGCATCTAAATTTTGCAGGGACTTCCTCAGTCCTTCGGCTTCTTGCCGCAGCACAGCTGACTGATGCCTTTCAGCTTGTAGCTGAGATTGAAGAAGCCGGAGTGATTCAAGCAGCAAGTTCGAAGAGCTTGTGCCAGCAGTACTGGCCAGTAACTCGAACACTACATAACACAGGACTGTGGGGTTTTCAAATTGTCTACAAGATCATTTTTATCACCTTTCTTGGAGACCAACAGGGCTGTCTCACTATCTTGAACCTTACCTGCATTACTTTCTCTACCATTGCATAGTGGGGTGCTGTAAGTGCATCTAGTGCCACCCCTAGTTGGTTTTGGAGTATTGATGACAAATCTAGTTGAGGGACTAATGTGTTTGTGAGAATTGCAGGATAACACAGGTAGAAGTCCCTCATTGATTCGGTTTTCCTACCAGAGATGACCCCTAAAAATGTATGAAGACATTGAAGTCAAAGGTGGTATATGAAGATATTCACATTGAAGACTATGACAAGAGAAGATATCGCATGAAGCCTATGGAGCTCGAAGACTTAGATCTTTCGTAGTTCTTTTTCTTCCCCTTTGTTGAGTCATAGGAACCACCATACTGTTAAGTGGGGTCCAAGAGAACCAGTCGTAATGACTTAAGTGATGCTTAAACAAAACCTATGTCTTCGAGTGAAGACTTTGAGAGCGAATCTTGTCCAGAGTCGGACAAGTCAGCTTTGCTTGTAGCCCAAGTAAAGTTGCCGTGTGAGTTTGAAATCTGACCGTTGGAACACGTGTCAGTTCCTTAGTGACCAAGGGTCATTTCGGACAAATCAGGTCGGGTTGCCAAGTGGCTATAAATAGCCCACCCCCTACAACCATAAATGGTTGGCTGCTCAGATTCAGAGTACGGCTTTTGTCGTTTGAGAGCAACCCACCTCGTAGCCTTTGAGAGAGAATTCCTTGTGAGGATAAAGCCCTAACCACCCAGAGCCAAAGAGAATTAGGCATCACTTAAGTCTTCTTGTCTGTGTGATCTGAAGACTGATTACACTTGAGGACTGTGAATCCTCCAGCCGGTTAGGCGTCGCGTTCTGAGCATCCAAGAGACATTGTGGATTGCCGGTGAACGAAGTCTGTGAAGGTTTGGGAGTCTACCTTGAAGACTTACCAGAGTGATTGGGCGAGGTCTGTGTGACCTTAGCTCAAGGGGAATACGGTGAGGACTGGGTGTCCTGAGCTGCGGGTTCAGGACTGGGTGTCCGGGACCGTGTGTCCTCAGGTTTAAATACCTAGCCACCCTAACTAGACGTACAGTTGTCACAGCAACTGGAACTAGTCCAACAAATCATTGTCTTCAACGTGTCACTGGTTTCATCCTTTCCTTTCCTTTACTTACTGTTGGTCCTTGTGAAGTCATTATATGATTGCACTATCTTTTATCTTCACTGAGTGACTGCGTTTTCTGTTTGGCTTCATAATATCTTCCTACCTGATCCTTACTACATTGCTGCTATTAGTCATTGTGCTTTCACTCCATTGAATACTTGACTATGGCTTGCCTAGTGTAGTCTACCTTCCGCTGCAGGGTAATAGGTTTATTTCTATCGTTTGTCTTCATAACTTCCACGTTTTGAAGACTTTCATAAAAATCGCCTATTCACCCCCCTCTAGTCGATATAACACACTTTCAATTGGTATCAGAGCAAGGTGCTCCCTTGTTCTGTGTGATTCGGTTTAACCACCTGGAGTTTTAGCTATGTCGACTGCAGGGATAATTAAAGTCTCCGTTGCGTGCCCCGTCTTCGATGGAACTGAATATCCCTACTAGAAGAATAAGATGCGCATGCATCTTGAAGCCATTGACGTTGACCTATGGTATGTCGTCAAGAACGGTGTTCCCAAGGCTGGAGAAGGTGTCACTGCTGCTGATGTCAAGAAGTTCGTTCAACTGGACTCTACTGCCAAGAATATCATCTGTGGTCATCTGACCAAAGGACAGTATGGCTGTGCGAGTGCTTTGGAAACATCTAAGCTGGTCTGGGACTGGCTCTCCAAGGTCAATGAAGGCGTCTCAACCCAGAGAGATCAGAGAATCAGTGTCCTTCGCAACCTCTTCAACCGCTTCAAGCGAAATGACAATGAGAATGTCCAGCTCACATTTGACCGACTCACTGACATCACAAATGAGCTTCAAGCCCTCGACGCTACTGAGATCACCAAGCATGAAGTCGTCAAGACACTACTGAGATCACTTGATAGTTCGTTTGACACCCTAGCCCTGATGATTCAAGAACGTACTGATTTCAAGACACTCGATCCGTCTGACATACTTGAGAGGCTCAACACACATGAGTTTCAGCTTTCTGAGAAAAGAGATATCTACGGTCCAAACTATGGGCGAACTCGTGCTTTGAAGGCAAAAGCTGTCTCCTCATCTGAAGAAGAATCTGACAGCAGTTCGGATGATCCTGAAGACATTGGAAGGGAACTTGCTATGCTTGTGAAGAAGTTCCAAAAATTCACCAAGAAGAAAGGTTTCAGAAAGTCTTCCCGATCAGGCTCAAGGAATGATGAAGCTTCTGCTCACGACTACAAGAAGAAAACATGTCACAAGTGCAAGAAACCTGGCCACTTCATCTCTGAGTGTCCGCAGTGGGACAATGAGAACAAAAAGAAGAAGAAGAGCAAGGAATATGACTCTGACGACAAGAAGAAGAAGAAATACTCAAAGTCTTCTTCCAAGTCTTCCTCAAAGTCTTCATCACACAAGAAGAGGTCATCTGGCAAGGCACGTGCATTTGTTGGCAAGGAAATGGATTCAGAGGAGGAGTCCGCTTCTGAGGAGGCGGAGGTGGAGTCTGAGGAGGAGTCCGATTCAGGCGTCGCAAGTCTAGCTACAGCATACGTTGCCAAGTCCATCTTCAACACTGAAGACAATGACGTCATCACCAACACCGATGCAAATGACAAGGACTACTCCGCTTCTACCTACTTCTTCATGGCACGCGGTGCCAAGGTAAACACACGCACTACTCACTATCAAACATCTAGTGACGATGACTCTGATTGTGGTTCAAAACCCAGCTACAAAACACTTGCTAAAATTGCAACTGAACAACAGAAAGCTATGGAACATATTCAAAAACTGTTAGACAGAAGCGATGATCTGTTAGGTGCTGAAATGACTCGATCTGAGTCCTTAATTGAAGACATAAAAAATCTTCACGTTAAGTATGAGGAACTTGAAAGTCGTCATGAAACGCTCTCAACAACTCACGAAAAGCTTTCCTATGATTATCTTCAAAGGAAGCAAGATCTTGAGAAATTGAGAGCGGCTCATGAAGATCTTCAAAAGGAAAACGAGTCACTTCGCGCCAAACAGATCAGCTCCGCTCAGGAAGGATTTGAACCACCATGTATTAAATGCATTGAGCGTGATAATGCTACTACTGTTGCTGAATGTTCTACTGTTGTTACTGTTGCAATATCTTCAACTGTTGATGTGGGAACTAACCCCTCTGCTGAGGATTCCACTGTTATTGCTGATGAGAATGCTATGTTGAAGACATTGCTTGAAACAGGGATGTACAAAAGTCTTAAAGGGCATCAGACACTATGTGATGTCCTCAAAAAGCAGATCTTGAACCGAAACCCGAGGAAAGAGGGTGTTGGGTTCGTAAGGAAAATGAATGCTGATGGCTCTTACTGGAAACCTGAGCAGTACCCCAAAACCACATGGGTTTCTGCAAAGGAATTTTCAGCAGATCCATCCACTCTATCTGGGTTCACTTGTGCAAACCCCATTGTCATTGATGAATCCTTTGATGCAAACTATAAACTGTTTAAGAATCAGAATGGTGAAGTGTTTGCCGGGTACATTGGTACTAACTGCAGGAATGGACCGCCTATGAAGAAGATCTGGGTTCCGAAAAAGTGTCTGGAGAATCTTCCTGTGAATGTCCTCATGACGCCTCACGTGAAGAAGACAAACCTCAGACCAAAGGCTTCATACGGTCCAAAGTCTTCATACAGACAGAGGACTCACCTGAGTCGCACTAACACAAATGTTTTGCAGGGAAACCATACTCAGGCCTATGAATATGAGAGCGGTTCATCAAACCGCCATGTTCATAAGACCAAGAACTATTCTGCTTATTCTTATGAGTACTATTGTCCGCCTACAAGACTGTTTGCTAGGGCTCCAAAGCCAAAGTTCTCAGATGCTGCACTTAGACTTATTGCTTCTAAGCCACCCTTGAAGATGTGGGTGGCTAAGAAAGCTTAACTCTCTTTTGCAGGGAAAGGTCTCCAGCAGAAAACCAAAATCGTCTGACGCTATTGCTGGGGACCTTAAACATCTTGTAGGGCGCAAGATCAAATGCCCGAATGGTCTTACTATGTACTTCGTTCCTGAATCGCTTGCTACTCTCCCTATTAGTCCTAATCTGGATCTAAGCTTTCATAACCCACTGGTTCGTCAAATGTTTTTGCTTCACAATTCTCTTCGCGAAGCCTATCCCCCTAACTACGCTGTAGGGTACGACACTAGCGTCTTCAGAATGGATTATTGATAGTGGGTGTACAAATCACATGACTGGAAAAAGAAGCCTTCTTATGGACTCAACCTTACGTCCATCCGACAAGAGCCACATCACATTTGCTGACACTGGTAAAAGTAAGGTATTGGGTCTAGGTAGAGTTGCAATCTCAAGGGATCAACACATGGATAAAGTCATGCTTGTTGAATCCCTTGGCTTCAACTTAATGTCTGTCTCAATGCTTTGCGATTTAAACATGATCGTAATATTTGGAAAATATCGTTGCCTTGTTCTAATGGAATCTGACAAGTCTCTAGTATTTGAAGGGTATCGAAAAGATGATTTGTACGTGGTAGATTTCTCAGCAGGACCACAACTTGCCGTATGTCTTCTAGCAAAAGCTTCAGAATGCTGGCTCTGGCATCGGAGGCTTAGGCATGCTGGCATGAGGAACCTCCACACCCTGGCAAAGAAGAAGCATGTCATAGGCATCGAGGGCGTCAAGTTCAAGAAAGATCACTTATGCGATGCCTGTGAGGCAGGAAAGATGACGAGGGCCAAACATCCCTCGAAGACAATCATGACTACTACTCGACCCTTCGAACTGCTTCACATGGATCTTTTCGGTCCCACTCATTACTCAACTCTTACTACTACTAGTTGTCTCTATGGCTTTGTCATTGTTGATGATTATTCTAGATATACTTGGGTGCACATAATCCTTTACAAGACTGAAGTGCAGGATGTCTTCAGACGCTTCGCCAATCGAGCAATGAACAACTATGGCACCGAGATAAAGCATATCAAAAGTGACAATGGCACTGAATTCAAGAACACTAGCCTTGATACATATCTTGATACCTTGGGCATCACACATGAATTCTCAGCCTCGTACATGCCACAGCAGAATGGCATCGTCGAACGCAAGAACAAAACACTCATTGAGATGGCCAGAACGATGCTAGATGAATACAAGACTCCAAGAAAATTCTGGCCTAAAGCCATTGATACTGCATGCCATACAATCAATCGTGTTTATCTTCACAAGCTTCTGTACAAGACATCTTATGAGCTCCTTACTGGCAAGAAGCCAAATGTCAGTTACTTCAGAGTATTTGGCGCCGGGTGCTGGATCAAGGACCCACATCACACCTCAAAGTTTGCACCAAAAGCACATGAGGGTTTTATGCATGGATATGGAAAGGATTCGCACTCCTACAGAGTCTTAAATCTCTTTCATTATAAAGTGGTTGAAACAGTGGATGTGCCGTTCGATGAGACCAACGGTTCACAAAGAGAGCACCTGCCAAATGTGCTAGATGAAGTTCCATCCAATGAATCAATCAAGCTAATGGGAACTGGAGAAATTATACCTTCTGAAGCTCATCCTGAAGAAGAACTTATCATCTCAGCACCTGATCAACCTGAAGACAATGCTCAGCCTGAAGACATTCCCTCTAACAACAACAATGATCAGCAAGAACAAAATCTTCGCCCTGTACATCCTCGTGTTGCCAATGAAGTGCAGATTGAAAGAATAATTGATAGCATCAATGCACCCGGTCCACTCACTCATTCAAGGGCAACTCAGCTAGCAAATTTCTGTGGGCACTTCGCATTCGTCTCAATAACAGAACCCAAGAAAGTTGAAGAAGCCTTCATGGAACCTGAATGGATTCAAGCTATGCAAGAAGAGCTTCAATAGTTTGAGCTGAATAATGTATGGGAACTGGTTAAGCATCCCGATCCTCGGAAGCACAACATAATAGGCACAAAATGGATATACCGCAACAAACAAGATGAGCACGGTCAAGTTGTCAGAAACAAAGCTCGTCTCGTTGCTCAAGGATATACTCAAGTGGAAGGCATTGACTTAGATGAAACATTTGCTCCTGTGGCTAGACTTGAAGCCATACGCATACTGCTGGCCTATGCAAATCATCACAACATACTTCTTTATCAAATGGATGTGAAGAGCGCCTTTCTCAATGGCAAGATTGAAGAAGTGTATGTTGCACAACCACCTAGCTTTGAAGATCCAAAACATCCTGACATGGTATACAAGCTCAACAAGGCACTGTATGCCCTCAAACAAGCCCCTCGGGCCTGGTATGACACACTCAAATACTTCCTGAAGAGCAAAGGCTTCATACCTGGTTCCCTCGACCCCACTCTCTTCATGAAGACATATGATGGTGAACTGTTTGTGTGCCAAATATATGTGAATGACATTATCTTCAGGTGTACCAATCATAAGTACAGTGAAGAGTTTGGATTTATGATGCAAGAGCAATATCACATGTCTATGATGGGAGAGCTGAAGTTCTTTCTCGGTCTTCAAATATGATAGCAACGCAACGCCATCTTCATATCTCAAGAGAAGTATCTCAAAGATTGCCTGAAGAAGTTCGGTATGAAAGACTGCAAAGGCTTCACAACGCCAATGCCAGCCAAGCATCATCTGGGTCCTGACGACAATGGTAAAGAGTTTGATCAAAAGGTATACCGCTCCATGATTGGTTCTTTACTTTATCTATGTGCATCTAGGCTAGATATTATGCTTAGTGTTTGCATGTGTGCTCGATTCCAAGCGGCACCAAAGGAGTCGCATCACTTAGCTGTGAAGCGAATTCTTCGATATTTGGCTCACACCCCAACTCTAGGATTATGGTATCCAAAGGGCTCATAGTTTGATCTGGTTGGATTCTCGGATGCTGATTATGCTGGTGACAAAGTGGATCGCAAGTCTACATCAGGCACATGTCATTTTCTGGGACGATCACTTGTATGTTGGTCTTCAAAGAAGCAGAACTGTGTATCTCTCTCCACTGCTGAATCTGAATACATTGCTGCTGGATCTTGCTGCGCTCAGCTTCTGTGGATGAAGCAAACACTCAAGGACTATGGCATTCATCTGAAGCAAGTGCCACTCTACTGCGACAGCGAAAGCGCCATCAAGATTGCCAACAACCCAGTTCAGCACTCGAAGACAAAGCACATTGAAATTCGTCATCACTTCCTCAGAGATCATGTTGTGAAGGAAGATATTGATATCATACACGTCAACACTGAAGAGCAATTGGTAGATATGTTCACCAAGCCCTTGGATGAGAAGAGATTTTGCAAGTTACGGTGTGAGCTAAATATCCTGGAATCCTCAAATGTCCTGTGATCAGGCACACATCCTAACCCTTATGCATATTGATGACTTAGATGTGCAACACACGAAGTAAAGTATATCTTCAATCAATGAAGACATACATTCTAAGTGTGAATACATTAATGTGGAATTTGACTTCGGAGCGCCACGATAATTGTGCACCGTGTCTGGGTCTAATACTTCCCATACGGTGGGTAACGCCACCACCAAATGTTCTATTTGAAGTGTTTCACTCATGGCGTTACCTTGCTATGTCTTCACATTTGGTTTGGCTTCAATCTCAACATGTTTTCATGATTATCTTCACTATGTTGATTATATATATATACTAGTGTTCTGTCCTCTACATCATTCACTTATAGCTATGTCTTCTTGTTGAATCTTTTGAACTAAGTGAATGTGATCGGACCCTAACCTCTCTGTGCTTTCTATCTCAAATTCTATCTCTCCAAATCATATGTATTCTATTGAAACTGTCGTATGTCTTCTCTGCGTCCTTGTCAGCAGAAGATACAAAGACAAACCTTAAGTCCGCTTTCAATGCTCATTCCTCCACATGAAACCTGGAGAAGTAGGAATGACCACCCGACAATCCAGGCGTGCGTGGGACGTGGAACAAACCCCAAAATTCTGCATGATGGCCACGTGTTCCTCAGATGCGAATCGCCAGGGGCACCTGTGTAATAAGGCAGTGCCGCCCCTGTACCTATAAATACACACTTCACAGCAGTCATTATCTCTTCTTCCACTCTCACACGAACCCTAGCGCCACCGCTAGCCCTCGACGACGCCGGCGACGAAGCGCTTCGCTGCCGCAACCTCTCCGACGCCGTCTTCACGCCGACCGCGGACATCGTCCTCTCCGCCGTCGCTGTAGGTGTCCTCCGTCACCAAGTTCGGGCACGGAAGATCGAACTGCTCGGCCTCCTCTTCCACTCCGTCTAGCAGCTCTTAGTGTGGTAAATAAAACTTCCTTTTTACGGCACCGTTGATCCTATGGCTTTGTCACTTTCTACCACAAGCAGTTTCTATTCACACAAGTTAGATCTCTCTCATACTACATCTCATAACATGCCTAGTATATTCACTTATGCTTCACAAAGTAGTTAGATTCCTCACTTGTACTGATCTCTGGATTCGTACAAATCTGGAACCAACTCCTTATCTATGAGTGAATGTCTTCGCATGATGAGCTCAATGTCTTCTAAACTGATTTATATTCAAAATCTTCTGAGAATGCATATGACCTCTTCCCCTTCCCTCGCACCTTAATGCTGTCACAGGTACATGTCCGTGGGAGAATCCCTTGGTTCTCATAGTCTGCATTCATTTGCAGAATTCTTACAGCATCATATCAATTCTCCCGAAGCCAGTTCCTGTCTGTCCAGCAAGCGAAAGCCCTTGAAGCCTTTGAACATATTGAAGCCTTTCAGTTTAAAGTTCATGGCTTCAGAGAAATCAGCAAGGAAGGGTGGCAGAAAGCGTCGTGGAGAAACATCAAGAGATCTGCCAGATGACCTCTCAGAACTGTACAAGACAGATCCTGAAGAGGATTACAATCAACGCAAAACATGAATCCAATGGATTCGACGCTATTGGGCAGAACAGTGGTTCCAGTACAGATTTGTGACAAAGGAATATGCTGAAAAGAATGCCATAAAGTGACCATGGGGAGACATCCTCTACAAAAATCTTCAACCTAGGACCAGAGATGAAGCCATTGAACAAGGCTTCTATCCCTGCATGGTCCGTGGACCACAGCCTGCGGATGCTGACCCATCGTCACTGCTATGGTGTCGTGACGACATTCTGTTCAAGCGCAACTTTCAGTTTGCCCAGAACTCAGCGAAGCAGAACAAGAAGACATTGGGACTAGACTTCAACCCTGGTCCTTCTGCTCCAAGGGCTGACGGCACCCGTGATGCAGAACCCAATGTCGTCGGTCCTTTCTACAACCTTGAAGGTCTCATCACCGATATCTTGGTTCAAGCGACAACCGTGAATGAGCCTGCAGCTGACGCTGAATCAGATGAAGCGCCTGCAGCGCCGAAGCCAAAGAAGTTGAAGAAGCCTAAAGCTTGAAAGCCTGCCCCTTCACCAAAAATCTCACGAACGAAGCCACTGGCAACTGCACCTCCTGAAGACAGTGTGCAGTCTGAAGATTTGTCACGCATCTCCAAGCCCCAGAAGGTCAAGATGCCTCTGCCACACACCAGCCAAGAGCTAACTGCTGCTGCCATTCTGCGCAATGATGCCATTGATCTGTCAAGTGATGAAGATCTTGCAGATGACGCTCTTGAGAAACTCATCAAGAGCAAAGAAGAAGCAGAAATCTTCAATGATCTGCCTCTCTTTGATGTAACAATCATCCACAACTTCATTGATGAATGGTTTGACACGCCAAACATCAGCTTCGACGATCTGCAACTACCCATTGGCCTCAGTGTCGCCTTCCATGGCGCCATTGCTTCAGAGTTAGCCATCGCCCAGCGCATTGTTGAACTGAAGCAGAAGATTGACTTTGAGAAATCTCAGTTCAAGAAGCATATGGCCAAGCTCAGCGTGCAAGATGTGAAGAACTTCAAGATTATGCTGCACGAGCTCAAGCAAGCCTTTCTAAAGAAACGTGCAGAAGCTCAGGGTTCTCGTGAGCGCATGAAGGTCTTGGCTGATAGGTGTGTCCAAGCCTACAATGAGGCTGAGAAGCGCAAGGCCCTTGGGCGTCCTGGCATCGACCCCAGGATGGCTGCAAGAAGACGAAGAAGCCCGCTATGGCTGAACCCAAAGCACCAAGGCAGGAACCAGATCCCCTTGTCTTCCCAACTAGCATGACTGGCCCGAAGCCAAAGGCCAGGTCAACCGCTTCAGAACTGAAGAAGACCAGGACTGCTGAGGCTAAAGCAAGGAAGAGAAAACATCCTGAAGCCTCTGCTACTGCCCCCGCCAAGAAGAAAAGAAAGACCAAGAAGGAACGGGCTGCTCCCATAGAGCCCTTGATTGTTGAACCCATTTCCATGGTTCACCCCGACGCCGATCCACAAGAACGTCAACTGACTGTCCATGAGCCTGCTTTCACAGAGGCTCATGAAGCTGAAGACTTTCCAGCAGCTGATCCCATCGCTGCTGAAGACATTGGTCACCATGACCATGTTGAAGATGATGTAGCCCTTCCTCAGCTAGAGGACCAACAGGTATCATCGCCTGTGCTCACGCACAGCGAACTCATCAGCATTGGTCGTCCACTGACGCCAATTGCACAGGATGCTTCATGGGCGGATCGCCCACAAGAGGAAGAAGATTTTGAGGCCCAGCCAACAGCAACTCCACAGGCGTCACCCGCGTTGCGCAGGCTTCGCAAAGGTCCAAGGCCTCAAGTCTCTGCTGAAGACAATCCGGCTGCATCAGCCGCTGAAGAAGAAGTCCCACAAGTTGCCACTCCCCTGTCCCACCAAGAAGCGGTTCTCGAGGAGAACGTGATCGTGACCGACCCTCCTGCTCGTCAAGTGGAGGTTGAACATCTTGAGGCTGCCACCACCAACACCACTGAAGCCGCTGACGCTGTCATGGCTGAAGCTAATGTGGAGCCCTCACCAACAAAAGCACCAGAAGTCAGCGAAGCCACTGATCCTGCCGCTTCTGTTCCTGCGTCTGCTCCCGGTCCCCAGTTCGACTATCATGTTGAGCACAGGCCTCAGGTGCAGAAGACAATCCCAAGATTGCCATGGTTCCCAGGTCCTGCATCAGCACCTGGCTCCTTCAATATCAATGGCTTCAGAGCAGACAACACATTCTTCAATAGCTCCAGGAACCCCTACTCAAGGGAAAGAATATCATCTGATCGGTTCTGGAGTTATCCGCAGCGAAGCTATTACTCATGCGTTCTTTACAACCAAGGTCGCATCTTCCCACACAAGCGCCTTGACATTGAAGCAATAGCTGGTCTGCCCTATCTGGAAGAAGCTCTGGATTGCTTCAAAGAGGTTGGACTGCTGCCGTTTGTCACTGACCAAGAGCATTGGAATGAAGAGTTGCTGCTCCAATTCTATGCCACACTTCACATCCGCGGGTATAGCAGAGATCCGAAGACTTGGGTCCTGGAGTGGATGACAGGAAACGTTCATCACGAAGCCAAAGCCTTTGACAACATTGAGCTCACTGGTTTGCCCACTCCTGGCGATCTCTACGAGCATGGCTGTCAGCTTCATAGTGAAGCTATTGAGAGCATCTTTCAGAAGACTGAACCTAATATGAGTCAGATGCTCAGTATGATGAAGCCATTTCCCTGAGATGTTGCTTATCCCACGGCGTTCTTCGTTGAAGACCTTGAGTATCTTCAAGGGAATGAGTAGATGCTCTATGTCTTCAAACCTTTTTGGTCCTTACTGACAAAAGGGGGAGAAGCATATGAGTTTGATAGTCTTCAAGCGGGTCCATATGGGCGGGTGCTTTATATTTTGCTTCGTGCTTACAACTCTCGTTTTGCTACATTTGGTTCTTTGAGTTGTAACACTTAAACTCGATGGTCGTCTGCTACTTATTTGCCACCTTGTGTTGCGATGATAAATTCCGCATGTGCGACGATAAATTCCGCACTTAGATCATTCTGCAGACGTCCATTTTCCATTATGCATGTCATTATCTTCAAATACTTTCTCATGCATAGTGGATTGTCAGCATAAGTTGAAGTGGATCTCCACAAGTACAACCTGCCATGTGCATTTGCATTCCAAAAGCATATTACTTATATGCACATCTTCAGGGGGAGCCCTTGCAACTTATGAAGACAATTCCTTATCCTTTACAATTTCACAGACTATATTCCCCGTTGAAAACTTCAACTAGTTTGTCATCAATCACCAAAAAGGGGGAGATTGTAAGTGCATCTAGTGCCACCCCTAGTTGGTTTTGGAGTATTGACGACAAATCTAGTTGAGGGACTAATGTGTTTGTGAGAATTGCAGGATAACACAGGTAGAAGTCCCTCATTGATTCGGTTTTCCTACCAGAGATGACCCCTAAAAATGTATGAAGACATTGAAGTCAAAGGTGGTATATGAAGATATTCACATTGAAGACTATGACAAGAGAAGACATTGCATGAAGCCTATGGAGCTCGAAGACTTAGATCTTTCGTAGTTCTTTTTCTTCCCCTTTGTTGAGTCATAGGAACCACCGTACTGTTAAGTGGGGTCCAAGAGAACCAGTCAGAATGACTGAAGTGATGCTTAAACAAAACCTATGTCTTCGAGTGAAGACTTTGAGAGCGAATCTTGTCCAGAGTCGGACAAGTCAGCTTTGCTTGTAGCCCAAGTAAAGTTGCCGTGTGAGTTTGAAATCTGACCGTTGGAACACGTGTCAGTTCCTTAGTGACCAAGGGTCATTTCGGACAAATCAGGTCGGGTTGCCAAGTAGCTATAAATAGCCCACCCCCTACAACCATAAACGGTTGGCTGCTCAAATTCAGAGTACGGATTTTGTCGTTTGAGAGCAACCCACCTCGAAGCCTTTGAGAGAGAATTCCTTGTGAGGATAAAGCCCTAACCACCCAGAGCCAAAGAGAATTAGGCATCACTTAAGTCTTCTTGTTTGTGTGAGCTGAAGACTTATTACACTTGAGGACTATGAATCCTCCAGCCGGTTAGGCGTCGCGTTTTGAGCATCCAAGAGACATTGTGGATTGCCGGTGAACGAAGTCTGTGAAGGTTTGGGAGTCTATCTTGAAGACTTACGAGAGTGGTTGGGCGAGGTCTATGTGACCTTAGCTCAAGGGGAATACGGTAAGGACTGGGTGTCCTGAGCTGCGTGTTCAGGACTGGGTGTCCGGGACTGTGTGTCCTCAGGTTTAAATACCTAGCCGCCCTAACCAGACGTACAGTTGTCACAGCAACTGGAACTAGTACAACAAATCATTGTCTTCAATGTGTCACTGGTTTCATCCTTTCCTTCCCTTTACTTACTGTTGGTCCTTGTGAAGTCATTATGTGATTGCACTATCTTTTATCTTCACTGAGTGACTGCGTTTTCTGTTTGGCTTCATAATATCTTCCTACCTGATCCTTACTACATTGCTGCTATTAGTCATTGTGCTTTCACTCCATTGAATACTTGACTATGGCTTGCCTAGTGTAGTCTACCTTCCGCTGCAGGGTAATAGGTTTATTTCTACCGTTTGTCTTCATAACTTCCATGTTTTGAAGACTTTCATAAAAATCGCCTATTCACCCCCCTCTAGTCGATATAACGCACTTTCAGGTGCTCTTCTCCAATATTATATTCGCATACTGCAAGAGAAACAAGCAGACACGTCACAAGTTTAGCATGTAGTATAAGAAACTCATTTCGGTAAACCGGTTCAGTAGTAAGGTGGACAGGATAACAGCATGAAACAAACATGTATCTATGTACTATGGTCACTGTATTGTCCATATCATTCTAGTTTATGTTGCCAAATCAAGATAGAGACACAGTTCTACTCATTTATTTTTAGGACACAGGAGCATAGACAAGTGTGAGAAACTACACATCATTGGCAACACTTGTAATGTGAATCACATGAGAACATAACTATTTATACAACGGAAACTGAAATCAACATAGAGCAAGAAGTTAGAACAGCAATCCAGTTAAAGAAATAGGTTTAAAACATACCTATTGCGCCATTGGAGTTTCAATTGGATCCTTCAAATTTGAAAGTAGTTGGTATGAGTACATACAGTGATGCAACAACAAAGGAGTATGGACCATAGCTACGGAATCTAACCTGAGAATAGTTGCTCTTCTGCTTTAAACATGGAGTTTGGGTTCGCTATGGTGGTCTTCGTGCTTTGGGCATTGCAGTTGCTTTACAAACTGCTCGTTTTGGGGGTTCTCTGTGGTGGACATGGTGCTTTGTCAACTAGAAGTGGGTTACTATCTGCTGGGGTTGGGGTTAGATGGGTTTTAGCTCGTTCTCTGCCTAATGGTGTAAGTGTGCAATCTAGAAGAGTCTCGATTATGTGTGGTAGGGCTAGTTTGTGGGCCAATACAACCATGGTTCTATCTGCATCGATGGGTAGCACTGTCTTTTGTGAAGAACGGGTTTTTGCTCCCTTAGATACTGCCATTACCCCCTCCAATTCAAATGGCTGATAAACAAGAAAAGAAATTGAACGTACAGACATTGTATGATAGACAGATGTGGTAATTCACATATATGTTGTCTAACCAAATAGGACAGCATGACAAAATTTCACATATATTATGCCTAACTAAACCGGATAGCATGACACAGTTTCAGATATATGATGGCTGACTTAACAGGATATAATGGCATAATTCAACATATGATGAGTATGTAAACAGGATGACATGACAAAACTATATGATGTCTTTCTAAAATAGGTTGGAATGAAATAATTCACATACATGTTGTCTAAGTATACAGGATGGCATGATATAATTGACATAATTGATTCATATACTAAGCAGCTGGCACTCGCATGTATGATATCTAAACTAAGCAGATGGAATTCAATATTGTGCATATGATGTCTAAACTAAGCAATGCAAGACACCATATGCATGATAAGAGAAATATAAACATTGCAACTTAGAGCATACACCTCAGGTGGGATATAGGACTGGTCATCTGTCTCTGAATCCTCCTCTGAGGAGCTCCTTGTAACCATCGAGATAGATGCTTCAACAGGTACCATTGCCTGCTCTGAAGACCTTGTTTTCACTCCTGATTTTTCCATAACTAGCTCAAATGGCTGATACACATGAAGAGTAGTTCAATATACACAGATTGTCAACAAATGGAATACGTAATGAAAAAAGATGGCATGAGATAATTCACCTATATGATGCTTGGCTACATGGCGGTGCATAATTCACATATATGACAACTGGCTGAAAAACATGGCATTGCATAATTCACATATCTGATATAGAAAGCAAACAGGAGGCGCTCACACAAAGCATGTCTAATCTAAGCTGATGGCATGGCAATGCAAGACACCATATGCATCATATGAGCAATATAGCCCTGCCAAGTTAGAGCATGCACCTCGGGGGGATACGACTAGTCATCTGTCTCCGAATCCTCCTCTGAGGAGCTATTTGTAACCAGCAAGAAATCTGCATCGACAGGTAGCACTAACTGCTCAGAAGACCTTGTTTTCACTCCAGATTTTCCCATGACCGACTCAAATGGCTGATGCACAGGAAGAGTAGATGAATGTATAAACATTGTTGACAAATGGAATACATTATGCAAAAAATATGGCACGATCGAATTCACATATACGATGACTGGCTAAACAGGATGGTATTGCATGATTCACGTATATGATGCCTGGCTAAAGAAGATGGCATTGCATAATTCCCATATACTCCCTCCATTCCAATTTTTTTTTCTTTTTAGAGATTTTAAATGGACTACCACATACAGATGTATATAGACATATTTTAGAGTGTAGATTCACTCATTTTGCTCCATATGTAGTCACTTGTTGAAATATCTAAAAGACAAATATTTAGGGACGGTGGGAGTATTATATGGAAACCAAAAAGGTGACATTCACACAAAGAAAATCTAAACTAAGCTGATGACATATAAGATGTATAATGTAAGCAATGCGAGGCGCCATATGCATGATATGACCAACATCAGCATGCCAGGTTAGAGCAAACACCTCAGGTGGTAAATATGAGTGGTCGGCTCCCTCTGAATCCCCATCTAAATAGTGATCTTCCTCTGGAATACAATCTGGAATGGCGGGAGGGGGCCCACTTCGCCCACCATGGAGCGGCGTTTGCATGACATTATATTCCCACGCAACGGTCTTCTCTTTTTCTCTACATGTTCAGTACGGTTGTGTACAATAACTGACATGAATAATAAAAAATAGTTAGATTTTGTAAGGCCTAAGGGGTGCATGCAGAAATCAAGACTGATGGTAGCAAACGAGTGGATAGATCCAAAACTAATGATAGCGGGAAGATTATAGCTTCAGTTTAAAAAGATAGACAATGGATCATCTACTATTTGTTGCCCACCCAACACGAACCACATAGAAGACCCAGATGAACCAGATAGTAGACAGATAATATTCATTGCTGCCTCGATATGAGACCCACAGGCATTTTAAAACTCAAGTTTGAACGATAAAGTAGCAGGTAATAATAACTGATGTATAACGTAAGCAAACACGACAGAATGCGACCTCTCTTTCGGAACTGTGTAGTCCTCAGGTTCATCTTCTCAGTCGATGATGGTAATGCAGTTGGCGTGGCTGCCAGCAACGGGGAAGATGATCTGAGGCGGAGAAAGAAAGTCTGCAAGGGGAATCTCTGCTGCAGTGAATCCTTCTGTCGATGGTGCACCTCAGGTGGGGTGGATGACGGCACGGCAGGAGCAGGACATAACACACATAGTTTTCTTTGATGCTTATCTGAAAATGAAGTAAATATGTAAGGGCTCCTTAGAATTGGAGGATTCTATAAACACAGGGACAGGAAAAACACATGAATAGGATAGGAATGCACATGCAAAACAGAGCATTTGGAAACATAGAATTTCTATCAACCTGGGTGTTCAGATCACATGAATTGGAGAACACATGAATGGAGAAACATGGTCAAATTAAAGTCAAACCACGTGAAAATGAAAAAATAAGAATATTATTATGCTGGTAATGCAATTAGTCATGTTCTTCGTGCATATTGATTTGAAAAGGACGTCCAAGTGGATATTAAAATTCCTACATTTTTTCTTTGAAAGGGACACCTAAGGAAAAAATCCTCCAGTTTTGCTTTGCTCCACTCATTCTAACCAAATGCACGAATAGTAGTACCATAGTAGTTCCATAGCAAAGGATCCCTGAGGGATCAACATGAATGCAGAGTAACAAAGTGATGCGACAATTGTACGACCTCTTTGGCATAGCCTTGTCGGCCTCAGCATCATTGGATTGGACGTGAAGGATGGTGATGCTGGTGTGACTGTAGGAGGCGGGGAAGAAGATCTGAGGCCTCTATAAATGGCACCGAGGGTACTGCTCCTCTGTGATGGACGGTTCCATCGTTGGAGCAGCTCCGGTGAGGTGTACGATAGCGAGGCTGAAGCAGGACAAGACAGACAACGTTAATCTGAAGTGGGACTCTAATATCATCTACAATAGATGATGTAAATACATCACCAAAAAGTGCTAGATGTAAAACGCATCTGCCGCGCCACGGCCGCTCCGACAGATGCTGTAAATACTGTTCACTCTGAACATAACTGAAGAAACTAAACTTTATAGTTGAAACTAAATTCTACTGTCGAAATTGATTGAACTAGTAGCAGAGCATTGCAATAGATGTTTAGGGCATTCGAGCACTAGTAGCAGAGAAGCAGTGATTTAAATCAACAGATGCTCAAGCAGGGAACGCACTAGCAGACAGCAAGTCGTGCAGCAGCACCGAGAGCGAGTGACAAAGCAGCAACTCATTTAGCTTCCTGATGACCCACAAGTATATGGGATCTATCGTAGTCCTTTCGATAAGTAAAAGTGTCAAACCCAACGAGGAGCAGAAGGAAATGATAAGCAGTTTCAATAAGGTATTCTCTGCAAGCACTGAAATTATCGGTAACAGATAGTTTTGTCATAAGGTAATTTGTAACGGGTGACAAGTAATAAATGTAAATAAGGTGCAGCAAGATGGCCCAATCCTTTTTGTAGCAAAGGACAAGCCTGGACAAACTCTTATATAAAGGAAATCGCTCCCGAGGACACACGGGAATTATCGTCAAGCTAGTTTTCATCACGTTCATATGATTCGCGTTTGGTACTTTGATAATTTGATATGTGGGTGGACCGGTGCTTGGGTACTGACCTTCCTTGGACAAGCATCCCACTTATGATTAACCCCTCTTGCAAGCATCCGCAACTACAAAAGAAGTATTAAGGTAAACCTAACCATAGCATGAAACATATGGATCCAAATCAGCCCCTTACAAAGCAACTCATAAATTAGGGTTTAAGCTTCTGTCACTCTATCAACCCATCATCTACTTATTACTTCCCAATTCCTTCCTCTAGGCCCAAACAATGGTGAAGTGTCATGTAGCAAACGTTCACATGACACCACTAGAGGAAATACAACATACATCTCATCAAAATATCAAACGAATACCAAATTCACATGACTACTTGTAGAAAGACTTCTCCCATGTCCTCAGGAACAAACGTAACTACTCACAAATCTTATTCATGTTCATAATCATAGGGGTATTAATATGCATAATGGATCTAAACATATGATCTTCCACCGAATAAACCAACTAGCATCAACTACAAAGAGTAATCTACTAGCAACCCATAGGTATCAATCTGAGGTTTTGGGACAAAGATGGGATACAAGAGATGAACTAGGGTTTGAGATGAGATGGTGTTGGTGAAGTTGTTGATGGAGATTGACCCCCTCCCGATGAGAGGATCGATGATGATGACGGTGGTGATGATTTTCCCCTCACGGAGGGAAGTTTCCCTGGCACAACAGCTCCGCCGGAGCCCTAGATTGGTTCCGCCTCGTGGCGGCGGAGTTTCGTTCCGTGAGCTAGCTTATGATTTTTTCCATGGCAAAAGACCTCGTATAGCATAAGATGGGCACCGGAGGCCTGCTAGGGGCCCACGAGGCAGGGGGGCGCTCCCAGGGGGTAGGGCGTGCCCCCACCCTCGTGGATGGTGGGTGGCCCCCTCTGGTACTTCCTTCGCCCAATATTTTTTATATATTCTGGAACGTGCTCCCGTGAAGTTTCAGGACTTTTGGAGTTGTGCAGAATAGGTCTCTATTATTTGCTCCTTTTCCAGCCCAGAATTCCAGCTGCCGGCATTCCCCCTCTTCATGTAAACCTTGTAAAATAAGAGAGAATAGGCATAAGTATTGTGACATAATGTGTAATAACAGCCCATAATGCAATAAATATTGATATAAAAGCATGATGCAAAATGGACGTATCAACTCCCCCAAGCTTAGACCTTGCTTGTCCTCAAGCGGAAGCCGACATCGAAAAATATGACCACATGTTTAGAGATAGATGTGTCGATAAAATAAAATACGGACATGAGGGCATCTTAATCATTCTTATAACAGCAATATATATATATGTATATGTATATATATTGTCATATGATTTCTTATGCTAAAGTAACAATTCACTCACAGTTTCAAGTATGAATCATAAACTTCATTGAAAACTAACAAACTATAATCTCAGTCATTGAAGCAAATTGTAATTTATCATAACATCAGAAAGAGTCAATATAAGAGCTTTTCAGCAAGTCCACATACTCAACTATCATTTAGTCTTTCACAATTGCTAACACTCACGCAATACTTATTGGTATGAAGTTTTAATCAGACACAGAGATAGATAGGGGCTTATAGTTTTGCCTCCCAACCTTTTACCTCAAGGATAATGTCCACAATAATAGTTCATTAAAACTCACATCCATTTCGCTATATATATCAAGATCTTTCCAACACATTTGTGTTTTCCAAAGGATAAAATGTAAAAAAGGAAAGGTGAAGATCACCATGACTTTTGTATGAAGTATAAGACAAGAATAAAAGATAGGCCCTTCACAGAGGGAAGCAGAGGTTGTCATGTGCCTTTATGGTTGGACGCACAAAATCTTAATGCAAAAGAACGTCACTTTATATTTCCACTTGTGATATGGACCTTTATTATGCAGTCCATCGCTTTTATTTCTTCCACATCACAAGATCATATAAAGCTTATTTTCTCCGCACAAATAAATCATACATATTTAGAGAGCAATTTTTATTGCTTGCAACAATGACAACTTACTTGAAGGATCTTACTCAATCCATAGGTAGATATGGTGGACTCTCATGGCAAAACTGGTTTTAAGGATATTTGGAAGCACAAGTAGTATCTCTACTTGGTGCAAATAATTTGGCTAGCATGAGACGGAAAGGCAAGCTCAACATGTTGGATGATCTATGACAATATAATTTATTTCAGATGTAAGAAAACATAACCCATTATGTTGTCTTCCTTGTCCAACATCAACTCTTTAGCATGTCATATTTTAATGAGTGCTCACAATCATAAAAGATGTCCAAGATAGTATATTTATATGTGAAGACCTCTCTTTCTTTATTACTTCCTATTAATTGCAACTATGACCAAAATTATGTTTGTCAACTCTCAACAACTTTTATTCATCATACTTTTTATATGTGACATCATTACTCTCCATAAGATCCATATGATCTCTTTAATTCCCTTTTTTCTCTTCTATTTTATTTTTATTCCCTCAAGATCATAGCAAGATGGCAAAGCCCTTGACTCAACACTAATCTTTATTATATAACTCATGGACTCGATTACATAGAAGGATCATAAAGCAAAACTCAGAACTAGATCATACTAAAATTTTATTCTACTATATCAAGATATTACCAAAAGGATCGAACTAAGAAAAACGGTAAAGATAAAAGTGTGATGATGATACGATACCGGGGCACTCCCCCAAGCTTGGCAGTTGCCAAGGGGAGTGCCCATACCCATGTGTTTATGCCCCCTTCCTCGGAGGTGGTGATGATGGAGTTGTTGATGATGTGGGCTTGTCGTCCATCTTCCAAGGCATAGGCTCACCATCATAGAAGGATGATCGAGTCTCTGGGATCCTCAAATCTACAGCCAAACTCATCCTCTTGAATCTATATTCATACTCACAGTTTTGGTTTTGCAGGTCATAGATCTGGGCTTGGAGATATTCGATTTTCTCGTGAAGCTGGAAGATGGTCTCCCCGATGTTCCTGGCATCATGCTTGGTGTTGTTGGTGAACTCCGTGATCATCATGTGGTTGGCGTCGAGTCGACACTCCACCATCTCCTGGCACTTGAAAACTTGTTTCTCCATTGCCTCGAGTCTTGTCTCCATGCTTCTGGTCCTCCTTGGTCCCTTAACATCACGGATGTGCAGCAACCCCTCAAGCATCTCAATGGTTTGAGGGTGTTGCAGCACCTCCGCGAGGTAGGGGTTGATGACCTTCTCGAAGAACTTGTCCTTGGGGGCACTTGGAGATGTCATGGCGATCTAGATCTATCAGAAAAACAGCTCGAAACAAAGACAGAAGATATTCGCGTGATACGGTGGTCAAAACCTTCGGGAGAATATATAGTGAATTTTTACCGACCAAAAGAAGTATCGTGCAAGAAAACAGAACCCTCGCGGACGCCTCGTGTCCTTCCCGGACTGCTTCCTATTTTCCTATTTGTCTGAAATATTCTAAAACAGAGAAAAATTACTATTAGAACTGTTTTGGAGTCGGTTTCCTTACCGTACCTCACACCTCTTCCTTTTCGGAGTCTAGAACGTTCTGGAAAGTGTCCCTTATTTATTCCTGCAGGGTTACGGTTTCAATAACATTAGTTTCAACATTTATGGTATTACCCGAGATATAATGTTTGATTCTCACCACCCTCGGATTTGTGCGTTCAAAGATGTTGATTTTTATGGCACTAGAACGATAGACCTCCTCGATGACGTAAGGACCTTCCCATTTAGAGAGGAGTTTGAAGGAAATATTCCCTAGAGGCAATAATAAAGTTGTTATTTTTATTTCCTTATATCATGTTAAATGTTTATTATTCATGCCAGAATTGTATTAACCAGAAACTTAGTACATGTGTGAGTACATAGACAAACAAAGTGTCACTAGTTTGCCTCTACTTGACTAGCTCGTTGAATCAAAGATGGTTATGTTTCCTAACCATATACATGAGTTGTCATTTGATTAACGGGATCACATCATTAGATAATGATGTGCTTGACTTGACCCATCCGTTAGCTTAGCACAATGATCGTTTAGTTTGTTGCTATTGCTTTCTCCATAACTATACATGTTCCTATGACTATGAGATCATGCAACTCCCGAATACCGGAGGAACACTTTGTGTGCTACCAAACATCACAACGTAACTCGGTGATTATAAAGGTGCTCTACAGGTGTCACTGATGGTGTTTGTTGAGTTGGCATAGATCAAGATTAGGATTTTTCACTCTGATTGTCTGAGAGGTATCTTTGGGCCCTCTCGGTAATGTACATCACTATTAGCCTTTCAAGCAATGTAGCTAATGAGTTAGTTACGGGATGTAGCATTACGGAACGAGTAAAGAGACTTTCCGGTAACGAGATTGAACTAGGTATTGAGATACCGACGATCGAATCTCGGGCAAGTAACATACCGATGACAAAGGGAACAAGGCATACCGTTATGCAGTTTGACCGATAAAGATCTTCGTAGAATATGTAGGATCAAATATGCACATCCAGGTTCCGCTATTGGTTATTGACCGGAGACACGTCTCGGTCATGTCTACATAGTTCTCGAACTCGTAGGGTCCGCACGCTTGACGTTCGGTGACGATCGGTATTACGAGTTTATGTGTTTTGATGTACCGAAGATAGTTCGGAGTCCCGATTTCATCACAGACATGATGAGGAGTCTCGAAATGGTCAAGACATAAATATTGATATATTGGATGACTATGTTTGGACATCAGAAGGGTTCCGAGTAAGTTTGGACGAATACCGGAGTACCTAGGGGGTTACCGGAACACCCCGGGGAGTGTATTGGGCCTCATGGGCCTTGGTGGAGAGAGGAAGGGGCGGCCAGGGCCGGCCGCGCGCCCCCTCCCCCTCTAGTCCGAATTGGACTAGGAAGGGGGGTGCCCCCCCCTTTTTCCTTTCCCCTCTCTTCTCCTTCCTTCCCTCCTACTCCTACTCATGGAAGGGGTGGAATCCTACTCCCGGTGGGAGTAGGACTCCCCTTGGGGTGCGCCTAGGAGGCCGGCCTCCTCCCCCTCCTCCACTCCTTTATATACGGGGGAGGGGGGCACCCCATAGACACACAGGTTGATCATTGATCTTTTAGCCGTGTGCGGTGCCCCCCTCCACCATAATCCACCTCGGTCATATCATAGTGGTGCTTGGGCGAAGCCCTGTTCTGGTAGCATCATCATCACCGTAATCATGTTGTCGTGCTCACAAAACTCTGTCTAGAAGCTCTACTGGATCATGAGTTTGCGGGACATCACCGAGCTGAATGTGTGCAGATCGCGGAGGTGCCATACCTTCGGTGCTAGATCGGTCGATCGTGAAGACGTACGACTACATCAACCATGTTGTCATAATGCTTCCGCTTACGGTCTACGAGGGTACATAGACGATACTCTCCCCTCTCGTTGCTATGCATCACCATGATCTTGCGTGTGCGTAGGAATTTTTTTGAAATTACTACGTTCCCCAACAGTGGCATCCGAGCCAGGTTTATGCGTAGATGTTATATGCACGAGTAGAACACAAAGGAGTTGTGGGCGTGGGTATATACATATTGCTTGCCGTCACAAGTTGATTCTTGATTCAGCAGCATTGTTGGATGAAGCGGCCCAGACTGACATTACGCGTATGCTTATGTGAGACTGGTTCTACCGACGTGCTTCGCACATAGGTGGCTAGTGGGTGTTTGTTTCTCCAGCTTTGTGGTTCTTTATGAAGATCAAAAAGCAATCACTATACCGCGTTGTGGTTTTTGATGCGTAGGTAAGAACGGTTCTTGCTCAGCCCGTAGCAGCCACGTAAAACATGCAACAACAAAGTAGAGGACGTCTAACTTGTTTTTGCAAGGAATGTTGTGATGTGATATGGTCAAGACATGATGCTAAACTTTATTGTATGAGATGGTCATGTTTTGTAACACAGTTATCGGCAACTCGCAGGAGCCATATGGTTGTCGTTTTATTGTATGAAATTCAATCATCATGTAATTTCTTTACTTTATCACTAAGCGATAGCGATAGTCATAGAGGCAATAGTTGGCGAGACGACAACGATGCGTCGATGGAGATCAAGGTGTCAAGCCGGTGACGATGGTGATCATGACAGTGCTTTGGAGATGGAGATTATCAAAGGCACAAGATGATGATGTCCATATCATATCACTTATATTGATTGCATGTGATGTTTATCCTTTATGCATCTTATTCTTCTTGATTGATGGTAGCATTATAAGATGATCTCTCGCTAAATTTCAAGGTACAAGTGTTCTCCCTGAGTATGCACCGTTGCCAAAGTTCGTCGTGACGATACACCACGTGATGATCGGGTGTGATAAGCTCTGCGTTCACATACAACGGGTGCAAGCCAGTTTTGCAGACGCAGAAATACTCGGGTTAAACTTGACGAGACTAGCATATGCAGATATGGCCTCGGAACACTGAGACCGAAAGGTCGAGCATGAATCATATAGTAGATATGGTCAACATAGTGATGTTCACCAATGAAAACTACTCCATCTCACGTGATGATCGGACATGGTTTAGTTGATTTGGATCAAGTGATCATTTAGATGACTAGAGGGATGTCTATCTAAGTGGGAGTTCTTAAGTAATATGATTAAATTGAACTTTAATTTATCATGAACTTAGTCCTGATAGTATTTGCATATCTATGTTGTAGATCAATAGCTTGCGATGTAGCTCCCCATTTATTTTTGTTATGTTCCTAGAGAAAATAAAGTTGAAACGTGTCCTCATTGCTGCACAGAAGAATTATGTCCTTGATGCACCGCTAGGTGACAGACCAATTGCAGGAGCAGATGCACACGTATGAACGTTTGACAAAGCTCGATGTGATGACTACTTAATAGTTTAGTGCACCATGCTTTACGGCTTAGAACCGGGACTTCAAAAACGTTTTGAATGCCACAGAACATTAAAGATGTTCTAAGAGTTGAAATTGGTATTTCATACTCATGCCCATGTCGAGAGGTATGAGACCTCTGACAGTACGTTGCCTACAAGATGGAGGAGAATAGCTCAGTTAGTGAGCATGTGCTCAGAATGTCTGAGTACTACAATCACTTGAATCAAGTGGGAGTTAACCTTCCAGATAAGATAGTGATTGACAGAGTTCTCTAGTCACTATCACCAAGTTACTAGAACATCGTGATGAACTATAATATGCAAGGGATAACGGAAACGATTCCCAAGCTCTTCCTGATGTTGAAATCGACGAAGGTAGAAATCAAGAAAAACATCAAGTGTTGATGGTTGACAGGACCACTAGTTTCAAGAAGAGGGCAAAGGGAAGAAGGGGAACTTCAAGAAAAACGGCAAGAAAGTTGCTTCTCAAGTGAATAAACCCAAGTCTAAACCTAAGCCTGAGAATAAGTGTTTCTAGTGCAAAGGGACTGGTCACTAGAAGCAGAACTGCCCCAAGTATTTAGCGGATACGAAGGATGGCAAAGTGAACAAAGGTATATTTGATATACATGTTATTGATTTGTACTTTACTAGTGTTTATAGCAACCCCTCAATATTTGATACTAGTTCAGTTGCTAAGATTAGTAACTCGAAACGGGAGTTGCATAATGAACAAAGACTAGTTAAGGGTGAAGTGATGATGTGTGTTGGAAGTGGTTCCAAGATTGATATGATCATCATCGCACACTCCCTATACCTTCGGGATTGGTGTTGGACCTAAATAAATGTTATTTGGTGTTTGCGTAAAGCATAATATGATTGGATCATGTTTATTGCAATACGGTTATTCATTTAAGTCAAGGATAATTGTTATTTTGTTTACATGAATAAAACCTTCTGAGGTCATACACCCAAGGTGAATGGTTTATTGAATCTCGGTCGTAGTAATACACATATTCATAATACTGAAGCCAAATGATGCAAAGTTAATAATGACAGTGCTACTTATTTGTGGCACTGCCGTTTAGGTCATATTGGTGTAAAGCGCATGAAGAAAATCCATGTTGATGGGTTTTTGGAATCACTTGATTATGAATCAGTTGATGCTTGCAAACCATGCCTCATGGGCAAGATGACCAAGACTCCGTTCTCCGAAACAATGGAGCGAGCAACAGACTTGTTGGAAATAATACATACTTATGTATGCATTCCGATAGTGTTGAGGCTCGCAGCAGGTATCGTTATTTTCTGACCTTCACAGATGATTTGAGCAGATATGGGTATATCTACTTGATGAAACATAAGTCTGAAACATTTGAAAAGTTCAAAGAATTTCAGAGTGAAGTGGAAAAGCATCGTAACAAGAAAATAAAGTTTCTACGATCTGATCGTGGAGACGAATATTTGAGTTACGAGTTTGGTCTTCAATTAAAACAATGTGGAATTATTTCACAAACTCATTCCACCTACAACACCACAACATAATGGTGTGTCCGAACGTCGTAATCGTACTTTATTAGATATGGTGTAATCTATGATGTCTCTTACTGATTTATCACTATCGTTTTGGGGTTATGCATTAGAGACAGCTACATTCACGTTAAATAGGGAACCATCTAAATCCGTTGAGACGACACCATATGAATTGTGGTTTAGCAAGAAACCTAAGCTGTTGTTTCTTAATGTTTGCGGTTGTGATGCTTATGTGAAAAAGTTTCAGCCTGATAAGCACAAACCCAAAAATCGGAAAAGTGTGTCTTCATAGGATACCCAAAAAGAAACTGTTGGGTACACCTTCTATGACAGATTCGAAAGGCAATATCTTTGTTGCTAAAGAGTGGATCCTTTCTAGAGAAGAAGTTTCTCTCGAAAGAAGTGAGTGGGAGGAATGTAGAACTTGATGAGGTAATTGTACCTTCTCCTGAATTGGAATGTAGTTCATCACAGAAATCAGTTCTAGTGATCTCTACACCAATTAGTGAGGAAGCTAATGATGATGATCATGAAACTTCAGATTAAGTTACTACCGAACCTCATTGGACAACCAGAGTATGGTCCGCACCAGAGTGGTACGGCAATCCTTTCTGGAAATCATGTTACTAGACCGTGACGACCCTATGAACTATGAGGAAGCGATGATGAGCCCAGATTCCGCGAAATGGCTTGAGGCCATGAAATCTAAGATGGGACCCATGTATGAGAACAAAGTATGGACTTTGATTGACTTGCCCGATGATCGGTGAGTCATTGAGAATAAATGGATCTTCAAGAGGAAGACAGACGCTGATAGTAGTGTTACTATCTACAAAGCTCGAATTGTCGCAAAATGTTTTTGACAAGTTCAAGGTGACTACGATGAGATTTTCTCACTCGTATCGATGCTTAAAAGTCTGTCCAAATCATGTTAGCAGTTGCCGCATTTTATGAAATCTGGCAAATGGATGTCAAAACTGTATTCCTTCATGGATTTCTTAAAAGAAGAGTTTTATATGATGCAACCAGAAGGTTTTGTCGATCCTAATGGTGCTAACAAAGTGAGCAAGCTCCAGCGATCCATCTATGGACTGGTGCAAGCATCTCGGAGTTGGAATATATGCTTTGATAAAGTGATCAAAGAATATGGTCTTATACAGACTTGCGTTGAAGCCTGTTTTTTCAAGAAAGTAAGTGGGAGCACTACAACATTTCTAATAAGTATATGTGAATGACATATTGTTGGTCAGAAATAATGTAGAATTTTCAGGAAAGCGTAAAGGAGTGTTTGAAAAGAGTTTTTCAAAGAAAGACCTCGGTGAAGCTGCTTACACATTGAGCATCAAGATCTATAGAGATAGATCAAGACGCTTGATAAGTTTCTTCAATGAGTACATACCTTGACAAGATTTTGAAGTAGTTCAAAATGGAATAGTCAAAGAAGGAGTTCTTGCCTATGTTAAAAGGTGTGAAGTTGAGTAAAGACTCAAAACCCGACCATAGCAGAAAATTATAAAGAGAATGAAAAATCATTCCCTATGCCTCAGTCATAGGTTCTATAAACTATGCTATGCTGTTTACCAGTCCTATTGTATACTTTAGCATCTTTCTGGCAAGGGAGTAAAATAGTGATCTAGGAGTAGATCACTGGACAGCGGTCAAAATTATCCTTAGAGGACTAAGGAAATATTTCTCGGTTATAGTGGTGATAAAAGAGTTCGTCGTAAAGAGTTGCGTCGTTGCAAGCTTTTTACATCGATATAGATGACTCTAAGTCTCGGTCTGGATACATATTGAAAGTGGGAGCAATTAGCTAGAGTAGCTCCGTGCAGAGCATTGTAGACATAGAAATTTGGAAATACATACGAATCTGAATGTTGCAGACCCGTGGACTAAACTTCTCTCACAAGAAAAACATGATCACTCTTTGGGCGTTAATCACATAGCGATTTGAACTAGATTATTGACTCTAGTAAACCCTTTGGGTATTAGTCACATGGAGATGTGAACTAATCACATAAAGATGTGAACTAGATTATTGCCTCTAGTGCAAGTGGGAGACTGAACGAAATATGCCCTACATGCAATAATAATGTTATTTATATTTCCTTATATCATGATAAATGTTTATTATTCATGCTAGAATTTTATTAATCAGAAACTTAGTACATGTTGAATACATAGACAAACAGAATATCACTAGTATGCCTCTACTTGACTAGCTCATTGAATCAATGATGATTATGTTTCCTAACCATAGACATGAGTTGTCATTCGATTAACAGGATCACATCATTAGAGAATGATGTGATTGACTTGACCCATCCATTAGCTTAGGACGATGATCGTTTAGTTTGTTGCTATTGCTTTCTTCATGACTTATACATGTTCCTATGACTATAAGATTATGCAACTCCCGAGTACCGGAGGAACACTTTGTCTTCTACCAAACGTCACAACGTAACTCGGTGATTGTAAAGGTGCTCTACACGTGTCTCTGATGGTGCTTGTTCAGTTGGCATAGATCGAGATTAAGATTTGTCACTCCGATTGTCGGAGAGGTATCTCTGGGCCCTCTCGGTAATGGACATCACTTTAAGCATTGCAAGCAATGCAACTAATGAGTTAGTTGTGGGATGATGTATTACGGAATGAGTAAAGAGACTTGCCGGTAATGAGATTGAACTAGGTATTGAGATACAGACAATCGAATCTTGGGCAAGTAACATACCGATGACAAAGGGAACAACGTATGTTGTTATGCGGATTGACCGATAAAGATCTTCGTAGAATATGTAGGAGCCAATATGAGCGTCCAGGTTCTGCTATTGGTTATTGACCGGAGATGAGTCTCGGTCATGTCTACATAGTTCTCGAACCCGTAGGGTCCGCACGCTTAATGTTTGGTGACGATCGGTATTACGAGTTTATGTGTTTTGATGTACCGAAGGTAGTTCGAAGTCCGGGATGAGATTGGGTACATGACGAGGAGTCTCGAAATGGCCGAGATGTAAAGATCGATATATAGGATGAGTAATATTTGGACATCGGAAAGGTTCTGAGTAATTCGGGTATTTTTTTGGAGTACCCAAGAGTTACGGGAATTCGCCGGGGAGTATATGGGCCTTATTGGGCTTTAGGGGAAAGAGAGAGGGGAGGCTGCGCGGCCCCCAAGGCCTAGTCCGAATTGGACTAGGTGGAGAGGCAGCGCCCCCTCCTTCTCTTCTCTTTTCCCTTTCCTTCCCTCCTACTCCTACTACATGGAAGGGGAGGGAATCCTACTCCCTGTGGGAGTTGGACTCCCCAGGGCGCGCCATAGTAGAGGGCTGACCCTCCGCCTCCTCAACTCCTTTATATACAGGGGAAGGGGACACCCCATGGAGACACAAGTTGATTGTTCCAAGCCATGTGCGGTGCCCCCCTCCACCATAATCCACCTCAATCATATCGTAGTAGTGCTTAGGCGAAGCCCTGCGTCAGTAGCAACATTATCACCATCATCACGCCGTCATGCTGACGGAACACTCCCGTGAAGCTCTGCTGGATCGGAGTTCGTGGGACGTCATCGAGCTGAACGTGTGCTGAACACGGAGTTGCCGTGTGTTCGGTACTTGGATCGGTCGGATCGTGAAGACGTACGACTACATCAACCGTGTTCTGATAACACTTCCGCTTACGGTCTACGAGGGTACGTAGATGATACTCTCCCCTCTCGTTGCTATGCATCACCATGATCTTGCGTCTGCCTAGGAATTTTTTTGAAATTACTACGTTCCCCAACAGGGGGCACCCCATAGACACACAAGTTGATCATTGATGTTTTAGCCGTGTGCAGTGCCCCCCTCCACCATAATCCACCTCGGTCATATCGTAGCGGTGCTTAGGCGAAGCCCTCTTCCGGCAGCATCATCATCACCATCATCACGCCGTCGTGCTGACGAAACACTCCCTCGAAGCTCTACTGGATCATGAGTTCCCGGGACATAACCGAGCTGAACGTGTGCAGATCACGGAGGTGTCGTACCTTTGATGCTAGATCGGTCGATCATGAAGACGTACGACTACATCATCCACATTGTCATAACACTTCCGGTTACGGTCTACGAGGGTACGTAGACGATACTCTCCCCTCTCGTTGCTATGCATCACCATGATCTTGCGTGTGCGTAGGAATTTTTTTGAAATTACTGTGTTCCCCAACAGAGTTTTCCTTACAAAAAATCTTAAACGAGAGTTGTATAGCAAAACATAATCACCTACATTAAACTCACGCTTTTGTATCCTTTTGTCATGCCATCTTTTAACCTTTTCTTTAAACAGTTTGGCATTCTCATAAGCCTGGGTTCTCCATTCATCAAGTGAGCTAATGTCAAAAAACCTCTTCTCACCGGCAAGTTTGAAATCATAATTGAGCTCTTTAATGGCCCAATATGCCTTATGTTCTAGTTCGAGAGGTAAGTGACAAGATTTTCCATAAACCATTTTATACGGAGACATACCCATAGGATTTTTATATGCAATTCTGTAAGCCCATAATGCATCATCAAGTATCTTTGACGAATTCTTTCTATATCTATTAACAGTCTTTTGCAAAATTAATTTAAGCTCTCTAATACTTAATTCTACTTGGCCACTAGACTGTGGATGATATGGGGTTGCAATTCTATGATTAACATCATACTTAGGAAGCATTTTACGAAGATCACCATGAATAAAATGTGAACCACCATCAGTCATTAAGTATCTTGTAACATCCCAAAATTCTAAATTTTGGAATTTTATATTAAATAGATAGTTTTGATTGTTTGCTTGATTGTGATGAGTGAAATTGAGTGAAAGTCGAAACTTTTTGAAAGTTAAATGAGAGGGAATAGAAGGACTTTCCCAAACTTTCACTTTGCTTTTCTGACCTCCATAAATTCAAATTCTTTTCAATTACAAAACCCCAGAGAGAAGATGATATGACTTCTTCCATTTAATTAAATGAAAAGGGTATTTGAAAATATTTGAATTTCATTTGGAAATATTTTCAAACTCAGAAACTTTAAGCAACTCAATGATTTTCATGAGAGAAGATAAAATGACTTCTTCAAAACATATGAAATATGAGTTGGGAGTTTCAAAGAACCAAATTTATAGTCCCTTTGGGGATTATTCTTTCAATTTAGAGTTATTTGGATTTTTATTCAAATTATTTTTCTCCAAAAATAAAATATATGGAAATTAGGGTAAAATGATTCCCTATAATAGAAAATTGGAGAGAAATAAATTTGAAATTATTTTGGTATTTTTGAAATGATTTTTTGTGGATTTTATTAGAGGAGTAGCACTCTTTTCTTTATTTAAAATTTTGTGGATTTTATTTGACGCTAGAAAAATGTTCATGCTGTAGGAATTTTTTTTTGAAAGTTTTGATATATTATATGCCTATATAATATTTTATTTATTTTGTTTTTACTATTTTTGTTTGTCTGGAAAAATGTTAAAAAAACTTCTTTCTAATCGGGCCGGCCCAAGCCACGGCCCAAGCCAGCCCAGCCGCTGCCACTGACATCGCCGGGGAGACCTAGCTCCCCACGACGCCGCGCCGCTCCTGAGTTGAGCCGGGACTCCTCCCAAGGCAGCCCCTGCGCCCCATTATATATGCGACCCTGGGGCCCCCTGTAACGCCCTCGATGCGGCTATATCTCCCACGTGCCGAAGCACGACTTAGAGGCATAACCGCATTGAAAGAAATGTTGCAAGTGAGGTAATCTTCACACAACCCATGTAATACATAAGGGAAAAAGATACATAGTTGGCTTACAATCGCCACTTCACACAATACATGAATAAAGCATTACAACATCCAAATACAATCAAGGTCCGACTACGGAACCAAAATAAAAGGAGAACCCCAAATGCGACAAGGTCCCCGATCGACCCCAACTAGGCTCCACTACTGATCAACTAGAACGAAACAACACCAAAGGACAAGATCTCCATCGAGCTCCTCTTTGAGCTTGGTTGTGTCATCTGCACGGTTCAACGGCACCTGCAAGCTGGTTTTAGAAGTATCTGTGAGCCACGGGGACTCAGCAATCTCACACCCTCACGATCAAGACTATTTAAGCTTATGGGTAAGGTAAAGGTATGGGGTGGAGCTGCAGCAAGCGACTAGCATATATGGTGGCTAACATATTCGCAAAAGAGAGCGAGAAGAGAAGGAAAAAGCACGGTCGATGAACTATGATCAAGAGGTGATCCTAAAACAACCTTCGTCAAGCATAACTCCAACAACCGTGTTCACTTCCCGGACTCCACCGGAAAGAGACCATCACGGTTACACACGCGGTTGATGTATTTTAATCAAGTTAAGGTTCAAGTTATCTACAACCGGACGTTAACAAATTCCCATCTGCCCATAACCGCGGGCACGGCTTTCGAAAGTTCAAATCCCTGCAGGGGAGTCCCAACTTAGCCCATGATAAGCTCTCACGGTCAACGAAGGAATAGACCTCCTCCCGAGACGTTCCGATCAGACTCGGTATCTCGGTTCTTCAAGACACTTCGACAGGTTAAAACAAATCCAGCAAAGCCACCCGATGCGCCGACAAATCCCGATAGGAGCTGCACATATCTCGTTCTCAGGGCACACCGGATAGGTCAAGCTACGAGTAAAACCAACCCTCGAGTTGCCCCGAGGTGGCCCCGCAGGCTGCCCGTTTCGGACCAACACTCAGAGGAGCACTGGCCCGGGGGGGTTAAAATAAAGATGACCCTTAGGATCATGAAAACCCAAGGGAAGGTTATAGGTTGTTAGTGCAAAAGGTAAAACCAAGGTTGGGCCTTGCTGGAGGAGTTTTATTAAAGGCGAACTGTCAAGGGGTTCCCATAATCACCCAACCGCGTAAGGAACGCAAAATCCGGGAACATAACACCGATATGACGGAAACTAGGGCGGCAAGAGTGGAACAAAACACCAGGCATAAGGCCGAGCCTTCCACCCTTTACCAAGTATATAGATGCATTAATTAAATAAGAGATATTGTGATATCCCAACAAGTAAACATGTTCCAACAAGGAACAACATCTCCATGTTCCAACAAGGAACAAACTTCAATCTTCACCTGCAACTAACAACTCTATAAGAGGGGCTGAGCAAAGCGGTAACATAGCCAATCAACGGTTTGCTAGGACAAGGTGGATTAGAGGCTTGGTTCAACAATATAGGAGGCATGATAAGCAAGTGATAGGTATCGCAGCATAGGCATAGCAAAAGAGCGAGCAACTAGCAAGCAAAGATAGAAGTGATTTCGAGGGTATGGTCATCTTGCCTGAGATCCCGCAAGGAAGAAGAACGAGTCCATGAAGAAGACAAATGGACATAGTTGAACGGATCCTCACACACACGACGTTACCGGATACCGAGAAGAAGTACACCGGAAAGAAAGCAAACAACATAGTAAACAACCAACACATGAACATGGCATGATGCACAATCAAGTATGATGCATGTCCAGTTTAAATATGCATGGCATGGCAAAATGCACAAACAATCCTACAAATTAAGTGGAGCTCAATATGCAACGGGTTGCATATTGACGGAACACCACATCAATTATTTAGTTCTCTCTCGGTTATGTACTCACCAATATTAAATGTTGTTAAGCATGTCAAGAGATGATACATAACAGAACTATACCATCTAAACAATTTAAATGGGGCCGGGTATAATAATCAACAAACCCGGTAAATCCCCATATACATTTAGCAAATTAATGCAAACAACAATTTTAAACATTCTTGATGATGTTAACATGATGCGGATGACATGAACAAGATTATGCAATTTTTATTAAAAGTTGACAAGAGCATTATGAAGCATTAGTCCTCGTGGTGGAAAGGAAAGAGGGCCACGGCAATGAATCCGAAAATGGTGCCACGGCACCATATCAGTTCCGGTAGCTCATGGAGATACCGGTGAAAAGGATAAGGCGTGAGCGAGTCATGCAAGAATGGTGGGGGTGCTCCCGGATTCCAAGTTCCCACATGTCGACGGCAAGGCAACGAGGAACTCGCAGAGAACAACTAGGACACAGTGCAACCACGATCATCTCCTACAACACATGCATTCGTTCACGGGCGTCGTCTCGGTGGTTATACCTTCGAAGCGAGAAAACGGGACGATTCTCGTTCGGTGCAAAGTAGAGGAAGTAGACGTTCTCGGGACGTTCGTAGCGGAAGTAGTCGTACACGGCGACGGTAGTTGTACACGGGTCTTCGACCACGGAAGTAGTCGTACAACATTTTCATAGATGTTCGGGGTCACGACATGGAACTTGACGTCCACGGGGTCTTCGAGGGTCGACGGTAGTGGTACTCGAGTCGTCGGCGACGGTAGTTGTACACTTTCGAAAAGGGACTTGTCGCATCAAATGTCTTCGGTGCCACGGTACTTGTCGGTTCGAGTCTTGGCATATCCGGGTTCTCTCAGCATAGTAGCACAGTGCATTGGCCTGGAACGGCACCGATCTAGTCAACGCAGCGGGTCTTGGTGATGACCGACGGGTCTCGTTTGTGGCCATGGTACAGTGGCTTCGTGAAAACAACATCACCAGATGGATGCAAGGACATGGCAGTGACGGGTTAGAGCGCTTGACAGGATCCGAAGCCAACAGGTGCTCGAGGACAGGGGCGCTTGGGGCAGCGGCGAGAGCTTGCAGGATGCAGGTGGAGAGGTTGATGGCGACGGGGGGTGAGGTGTTGAAGGTGCTGCAACAGTGCAGGTCAGGCGGCACGCGAGAAGAGCAGCGGCAGCAGGGCGTGGTTGCGCTTGGGGCACCGAGAGCGGCCTCAGTAAGGAGAAGCGGGGCGCGATGGAGAATGGAGGAACGCCGGGATGACGACAGCGCCATGGAGACGAAGTAGAAGGAAAGAAGAGGGGTGCGTTGGGGATGGCCGAGGACGGCTTGCGGTGGCCATGGCGAGGTCGAGATGGTGGCGGGGCTTAGGCGCCTGCGCGGGGTAGACTTGGAGGCGGGGCAGCGGCGAGATCCTGGTGCAGCTCGCGGCAGGAGGCGCTCGGGCTTCAGGCCATGGTGATGGGGAGGCGATGCAGAAGAGGGTCGGAGGTGCCGGAAGCGGACGATGGAGGGCGAGGGGCATGCGGCTCCGCAGGCACCAGGCGGAGGAGGAGAAGGGCGCCATGGATCGGGCGAGTGCTCAGGCTCCTGGACCTGCGTGCGCCCGAGCAAGAGGAGAGAGAGCATGGGCGTGGAGATCGGGAAGGGGAGTGGCGGCGCTGGAGCAAGATGAGATCGAGGGAGAGATGCGCTCGCGCGAGGGAGAGGGGAACGAGCTCCTGGCGGCGCTGGAGGTCGAGCAGGGGAGCGAGAGGGGTTTTTTGATCGGGCTAGGGTTAGGATAGGAGTGGCCTGCTGGGCCTTGCTGGACAGTTGGGCTCCTTTCACCCTCTCTCTCTCCCTTAACTCCTTTTATTTCCTAGAACAGAAAATATCAAAGAAGAAAAGGAGAAGAAAGAAAGAGTTAGGGACTGAATTTGGACACGTGGATAATCTTCCCGGACTCACAAAAAATGTGCTCATTCCGCGAAAAATAGAAAGAGCCAGATCGAACAAAAGATTTCGAACTCATTTGAATTTAATTCAAATAGGCTTGAACTGGGACGAGGTTTTTTTGGAGTGACCAAAAATGATGAAATTCTAGGTGGAGTTCTGGAAAATGACGAAAGGATATAAGGCAAGGTTAGAGAGTCAACACTTGAAGAAGAAAAGGCCAGAGGAATTAATATGCAAGTGTGTTATGGTTAATTCCAAATAAATGGATTATTTATCATAGCTCCCTAATATTGGGAGGGTATGTTATAAAGAGAATCACCACGTGAATTCCCTCGGTTTAAATGGACCGAAGATCCATGCAATTTATTTAGATGAGATGCAAAAGATTTATGACATGATGACATGATGACATGATGCAAAGCAAACATAAAAGGAGCAAGTAAAAATAAAACACACATAGAAACCCGGGAACCCTGGAAGGCAACTGAAGCTCCGGTCTTGGGGCGTTACACCCTCCTGGACCCCCGACCGCCACCGCCACCGCCGCCGCGCCTCTCCTCGGCTGCCGCACCACCGCGTCCCGTTGCCGCACTTCGCCGTCGCCGCCGCGAAGATCGCCGCCGCCTCCACTCGCCCGCATCGCCGCACCCCTCTACCCCGCAGCCCCGCCGACGCGCCGCTCGCTGGAGCCACCGGCCTCGCCAGAGTTTCGGTAAACCCTAGCCCCAATCCCCGCCGTCGGAATGAGATTCGACGATCTCAATTCATCCAGGTTTTTTTTTCTCGTTTCGGCTATTTAACGAACGCTCGTTCGTTTAGGTTTTATTTGTGAATAGATTCGCTAGATTAGTTCCTGTAGCGAGCGTTCGCTCGATAGAAATTTTCTTTTTCTTTTTAATTTCGGCCAGGGACCCATCCGTGAATATTTTATTTACGGATTAGTCCCTGATCTTAAAACGTTCGCTACTTTTTGCTCGTTTGTCCAAATCCAACGAAACCAACGCCCACTTCTTTGTTATGATCCCCTCTATCCAGTAAAACAACTTAAACATATTTTTGAAAATTTAAAATTTGTATTCAAATAAATTTGTATTTGAACTTCATTTGATAGTAACTTGAGTTTTATAACTCCATTTGAGTTGATTCTTTTTGCCAATCAAAGCTCTTGGCCTAAGCTTTATGATCAGGCAAAATTCACATAATTTTGGTACTGTTAGAAATTGTTTTATGTTGCAAGAGTTATTTGCTTGGTTTCGATGGTTTCCAAATTGTCTTCTTCGTTCTTCCCGATATTTTGACTGATTGCTTATGTGTGGTTAGTATTGCTTGCTTACGATAGATTGACCGGAGTGTGACGAGTAGAACTATCAGGAGTTATGAGTGCGAATAAACTTCATCAACTGTACAAGGCAAGTTCACACTTTGATCATACTTTATTACCCAGTTTTAGGCATTAGTTTCAACCCTCAAACGTTGCATGGTTAGCATTGATAACATGTGGGTATTGGGAAGTAGTTGATGAGGTAGGAACCTATTGTCCTGCATTCAAACCTTGCGAGTTACTTTTACGTTATGCTCATACTGCTATGCTATGCTCATAGACATGGATTGGTTTGAGTGATTCATGACAGATGTGAGAGTTATTATTAATGATAACTTAAGGTGGCTACTTTAATACACATCTGGGTGGAATGGTAGGGGCACCCTAGAGCACCCAGTGGTTATCCCGACCACCTGGAGAACCCAATGCTTGCCCAAGGGGATCCTGGAGGACACTTGTGATCACCCTATGGAATGCCACCTAGGCTCAAAGGGATCATAAGATAATTCATGCTAGAAACTTCCGTGTGCAGCCACAAGCTATTATGGGCTCTAACATAGTTGAGAATGTTGCATGACCTCTTTCGGTGGTGGGCTAGAAGATGTAGGGGAAAGTAGGTGTAACTGTCCACCCAGAGTAAAAGAGTTAGTGCTTCTGAAAGATTGTGTCTCGGTCATCTGTTTCTCAAAGACCATGTAGTGCGAGAAATCCAACGGAGGAGATCGAGTCTTGTGGTAAAAGTGTGCAAACCTCTGCAGAGTGTACAAACTAATCATGATTAGCCGTGTCCCGGTTATGGACAATCTTGAGTATCTGGTTCTTGAATTATCATGTTGATCTCATCAATTTAATTAATTAATTTGTTGGGTTGTTAACTTCTAATTGGGATTGAGTTGGAGGAACCTTCTCAATAATTTTCGACCAACTTGCTAGTTAAACAAATTATATTCCTTTGTTGTAGGGAAAATTTGGCTTTTCGAAAAACATTATAACCATAGAGCTTTCCACCAGCCAAATATGCATGTAGTGATAGCTATTATTCATCATTATCCTATGGTGTGAATTTGCCAGTACATTCAATGTGCTGACCCTTTGTGGCTACAACGTCTCATGTTGCGGGAATCTTACGACGAGTAAGTGATACATTAGGGTTACGATTTTCTACACTCAACTTTGCCATTGGTGTTGATGGGAGTCCACAACCTTGTTGGTACTTCCGCTATATGGATTGAGGTAATAGTATTTACATTACTTTATACATGTGATTTACCTCTGTTGTAAGTCGTCAAGTACTGTGTGTGTCAGCATACCGATCCAGGGATGACACTTCAGCATAGAGACTTGACCGTCTGAGGTCGGGTCGCTACATATCTAGGGACTCTAAACCTCGAAAAGATAACTTCTTTAAGCATCTTAATAGAGGTGTTATGATCAATGCTACTAGTTGGAATAGCTTCTACCCACTAAGCAATGTAATCAACAGCAACTAAAATATGTGTATACCCATTAGACTAAGGAAACTGTCCCATATAATCAAAGCCCCAAACATCAAATGGTTCAATAACAAGTGAATAATTCATAGGCATTTCTTGACGTCTACTAATATTACCTATTCTTTGACATTCACAGCAGACAAGACAAACTTACGGGCATCCTTGAAGAGAGTAGGCCAATAAAAACCGGATTGCAATACCTTATGTCTAGTTCTATCTCCAGCATGGTCTCCTCCATATGCCTCGGAGTCACACTTGCGTAGGATCTGTTCCTGTTCATGCTTAGGTACACAACGTCTAATAACACCATCTACTCCTTCCTTATAAAGGTGTGGGTCATCCCATAAGTAATGCCTTAAACCATAGAAAAACCTTTTCTTTTGCTGGTATGTGAAACTAGGTGGTATAAATTTAGCAACAATATAATTAGCATAATAAGCATACAATGGAGTACGAGAAGCATTTATGATAGCTATTTGTTCACCAGGAAAACTATCATCAATGGGTAGTGGGTCATCAAGAACATTCTCTAACCTAGACAAGTTGTCTGTAACGGGGTTCTCAGGTCCCTTTCTATTGATAATATGCAAGTGAAATTCTTGTAGCAAGAGAATCCATCTAATAAGTCTAGGTTTATCATCTTTCTTTTCCATATGATATTTAATAGCAGCGTGATCAGTGTGAATAGTTACTTTAGAATCAACAATATAAGGTCTGAACTTATCACAAGAAAACACAACTGCTAAAAATTCTTATTCAGTAGTAGTGTAATTTCTCTGGGCACTGTCCAGACTCTTACTAGCATATTGGATAACATTTAATTTCTTATCAACTCTTTGTCCTAGAACAGCCCCTACAGCATAATCACTAGCATCACAAATAATTTCAAAGGGTAAATTCCAATCAGGTGCCTGAACAATAGGTGCAGAAATCAAGGCTTTCTTAAGTATTTCAAATGCTTCTACACAATCATCATCGAAGACAAATGGAACATCTTCTTGTAAGAGATTAGTCAGAGGCCTAAATTTTTTAGAGAAGTACTTAATGAACCTCCTATAAAAACCAGCATGACCAAGGAAACTTCTTATACCTTTAATGTCCTTAGGACATGGCATCTTTTCAATAGCATCAACACTAGCTTTATCAACTTCAATACCTCTTTCAGAAATTTTATGCCCCAAAACAATACCTTCATTAACCATAAAATGGCACTTCTCCCAATTTAAGACAAGATTAGTTTATTCACATCTCTACAAAACTCGATCAAGGTTGCTTAAGAAATCACCAAAAAAGTCCCATATACGGAGAAATCA
Organism: Triticum urartu; assembly: GCF_003073215.2. Lineage (NCBI taxonomy): Eukaryota > Viridiplantae > Streptophyta > Magnoliopsida > Poales > Poaceae > Triticum > Triticum urartu. The sequence continues at coordinate 301,252,389 of NC_053025.1, forward strand.
TCCATGAAAACCTCAACAATCTTTTCACAAAAGTCAAAGAATATAGCAGTCATACATATTTGAAAGGTAGCAGGTGCATTGCATAAACCAAAAGGCATACGTCTATAAGCAAAGGTACCTAAAGGGCAAGTGAAAGTTGTCTTTTCTAGATCCTCTTTTGACACAGGTATTTGAGAGAAACAAGAATAACCATCTAGAAAGCAAAAATGTGTATGTTTGGATATTGTTTCTAGCATTTGCTCAATAAAAGGTAACGAGTAATGATCCTTTTTAGTAGCTTTATTTAATTTGTGAAAATCAATTACCATTCTTGTAACGCCCTGAGACCAATGTGCCAGGTGTCCTCCAGTTATTCGCTGTTGTGGCCTTGTCATTTGCTTGCGTGTTGCATCTTGTCATGTCATCATGTGCATTGCATCATCATGTATTCAAAACTTGCATCTGTCCAGGTCTCCCCGTTCCTTCCGTTGTCCGTTCTGAGTCCAGACACTCTTGCACGCGCCCACGGCACGTCCGAAATATTATTTTATAAGTGGCCGAAAAATGTTCTCGTAATGGGTTGGAAGTTGGTGTGTGGTCTTATTATAGTGTAGATAGACCTCCTGTCAAGTTTCATCGCATTCGGAGTTCGTTTGATAGCCCAACCATTAAACTATAGCGGCATTATAGCCGGTCTAACGTCGGACGTTTTCGGTCTCCGGAGACCGTGCCGGGCTGCATCTCGCCCCTCTTCTCTCAGACCAAACCGCTCTCCACAGTCCACTCTTAACCTCGTTCGCATAACCCCTATCTGCACAGTGCTTCGAACCCCTCGCGCGCGTCCAGAAACTGTCTCGAACCCGACCCGCTCTGTCGTTTCCAACGGGTCTGGATCATCCCCAAATATCTTCAAAACATCTTCGTTTTAATTGTTAGGCTCCCTAACCTAATTATCCAAGACCATTCGATTAAAATCGGAGGGTTTGATCTAGCCCTCTTTTGGACCCCTTCTATAAATAAGCCACCTACCTGCCTAACCCTAAAATCTAGGGAGTTTGTCCTCATCGCCGCCGCCGCGATCCACCTCGGGATCCCCTTATCCTCCCATTCCTTCACCCACCAACCAGAGCTCGATCCCGAGCTCTTCGGTTCGAAGCCACCAAAGAGCCCCACCGCCTCGATCGAGAGCCTCCTCGCTCACTCGATCTGGGATCGAGAGGGAGCTCCTCCCACTCGCTCTTCCCTCCGTGACCCCGTCGCCTGCTCCTGTGCTCTTTTGCATCTGCGCCCGAGACCGCTTCCTCCTCGTCCCGATCCATGGGCGATTTGCCGGAGTCCAGTCGCTGATCCAGCAGCTCCGCTTCGCCCCTGCCTTGACAACAACCTGCCGGACCAGAAACTCGGGCGCCTCCTCCTCCCTCTTCGATCCAGAGGAGTGTTGCTCCTCTGTGCCCTCGTCTCCGCCCAACCCTGTCGTCGCCGACAATCGTGGCTTGCTGGAGCCGTCACGCGTTCCCTTCCCCCTCGACTCCAGCAGACCCCGCCGGAGATGGGTTCCCGCTGCACCAAGTCCCTCTGCAGGAGCCGCGCCTGTCCGCTGCTGCTCCTCTTCGTCGCCCTGCCAAATCCCAACGCCATGTTTTTCCACTGCTCGCCATTCCCGCTGCTCGCGCAGACGACCAGGCCATCGCCCTCACCTGCGCCCTTCTTCTCCTTTTCTGCCTTCTACTCCCTCCTCTGCTCTAATCCCTCTCTCTCTCTCTCCTTCTCTTGCTTCCAGCAGGGAACCAGGACCACCAACACCCGGCCGCCTCGAGTCCATGACACCGGTGAGCCATCACCACCAGCCGGTGCCACCATCATCGGAGATGGGGTCCCGCAGATCAGATCCGTGCCTCGATCTGCCCGTTTCCGTCGGTTCCCATCGACCCCGTCGCATGGTTCCCCCCTGCAGTCATCTCCTGCATCGCGAGGGGCGTGATGTTGTTTCTATTCTTCAGAAACGAGCAGCAGGTCGCCCGCTCATACCCGTTGACCGCGCTGCGGCTGCGAGCGACCGCCAGTGGGCTTCCCAGATCCAGCCGGCCCAGTGCTTCCCTTGCCAGCACCTCTCCTCACCGACTGGGCTTGGCCCATGGTGAGAACACCCCTGGCGCCCCACCTTTTTTTCCTGTTGTTGGGGCAGCAGATCCGGCCCAGTATCTATTTTTTTAGGCTCTGCGAATTTAGCTATTATCCCAGTTTTGCAGATTTACAGAAAACCCCTTAGCCTTTATGCATTTAATATCTCACAAACGGTGCATCATATGTAAAAACTTTAAATATGAAACTTGCTTAGAATTTCATCTTGTTTAATAATTATCCACTTTCATCTATGTTTGAAATTCTTAAAATGATGTTTGGTTAAATTTACTCCTATGCCATGTTAAAATGCTTTAATTCATAACTAAATAACCGTAGCTCGGTTTCAAATAATCTTTATATGTAAATGTGGTAGAATTTTGCCTAGTTTAACATGGTGGCTTTACTTTGCATGTTTAACAACCCTAAAATTGTGTTTAGGGCAGATCAGTACCAAACCCTAATATATGCATATGGGGATTTACCGGATTTGTTGTTCGTTGCTTCCGGCCTCATTTAAACTTGACTAGATATGTAGTTTTACTTTGCTTCACCCTCTTGCCATGCTAACAACATTTAATATTGTTGGGTACATACATAAACGAGATCGAACTAAATAACTTGTTGTGGTGTTTCGTCAATATGCAACAGAGTTGCATATTGAGCTCCACTTAATTTGTAGGATTGTTTGCGCACTTTGCCAATGCATGCCTCTTTAAAACGGACATGCATCATACTTGTTGGCGCATCGTGCCATGCTTATGTGATGTTTGTTCACTATGTTGTTTGCTTCTTTCCGGTGTTGCTTCTTCGGGTTGGTTCCGTTAACGTCGTGTGTGTGAGGATCCGGTCGACTACGTCCGTTTGACTTGTTCATGGACTCGTTCTTCTTCCTTGCGGGATCTCAGGCAAGATGATCATACCCTCGAAATCACTTCTATCTTTGCTTGCTAGTTGCTCGCTCTTTTGCTATGCCTATGCTACGATACCTACCACTTGCTTATCATGCCTCCCATATTGTTAAGCCAAGCCTCTAACCCACCTTATCCTAGCAAACCGTTGTTTGGCTATGTTACCGCTTTGCTCAGCCCCTCTTATAGCGTTCTTAGTTGCAGGTGAAGATTGGAGTTCGTTCCTTGTTGGAACATGGATATTTTGTTGGGATATCACAATATCTCTTATTTAATTAATGCATCTATATACTTGGTAAAGGGTGGAAGGCTCGGCCTTATGCCTGGTGTTTTGTTCCACTCTTGCCGCCCTAGTTTCCGTCATATCGGTGTTATGTTCCCGGATTGTGCGTTCCTTACGCGGTTGGGTTATAATGGGAACCCCTTGATAGTTCGCTTTGAATAAAACTCCTCCAGCATGGCCCAACCTTGGTTTTACCATTCTCCACTTAGCCTCTTTTTCCCTTGGGTTAGGCCAGCCCAAGGGTCATCTTTATTTTAAACCCCCGGGTCAGTGCTTGTCTAAGTGTTGGTCCAACCCAGAGCACCGTGCGGGGCCGTCCCTTGGCAACTTGGGTTACGTTGGCTCCCGTACGCTTAGCTTATCCGGTGTGCCCTGAGAACGAGATATGTGCAGCTCCTATCGGGATTGTCGGCATAGCGGGTGGTCTTGCTGGACTTGTTTTACCATTGTAGAGGATGTCTTGTAACCGGGATTACGAGTCTGATCGGGTCTTCCCGCTAGAAGGAATATCCTTCGTTGACCATGAGAGCTTGTGATGGGCTAAGTTGGGACACCCCTGCAGGGTACTGAACTTTCGAAAGCCGTGCCCGCAGTTATGGGCAGATGGGAATTTGTCAATGTCCGGTTGTAGAAAACCTGAAGTTGACCTTAATTAAAATGCACCAACCGCGTGTGTTACCATGATGGTCTCTTCTCGGCGGGGTCCGGGAAGTGAACACGGTGTTGGAGTTATGCTTGACGTAGGTTGTTTTAGGATCACTTCTTGATCATAGTTCATCGACCGTGCTTTTGCCTTCTCTTCTCGCTCTCTTTTGCGAATATGTTAGCCACCATATATGCTAGTCGCTTGCTGCAGCTCCACCTCATACCTTTACCTTACCTATAAGCTTAAATAGTCTTGATCGCGGGGGTGTGAGATTGTGAGTCCCCGTGACTCACAGATACTTCCAAAACCAGTTTGCAGGTGTCGTTGAACCGTGCAGGTGACGCAACCAAGCTCAAGGAGGAGCTCAATGAAGATCTTGTCCTTTATGTTGTTTCGTTCTAGTCGATTAGTAGTGGAGCCCAGTTGGGGTCGATCGGGGATCTGTGTAGCTTTTGGGGTAGTCTTCTTTTATTTTGGCTCCGTAGTCGGGCCTTGATCGTAACTGGTTGATGTAATGCTTTATTCATGTAATTATGTGAAGTGGCGATTGTAAGCCAACTATGTATCTCTTTCCCTTATGTATTACATGGGTTGTTTGCGAAGATTACCTCACTTGCGACATTGCTTTCAATGCGGTTATGCCTCTAAGTTGTGCTTCGACACGTGGGAGATATAGCCGCATCAAGGGCATTACAATTCTATAACCTGTAACAATTCTTTGTGGTATTAATTCATCTTTATCATTAGGAACAACAGTAATACCTCCCTTCTTAGGGACACAATGGACAAGACTTACCCAGGGACACAATTATACCTGCCTCCAGAACTTTAGTATTTCTTTTCTTACCACTTCTTTTGTCTTAGGATTTAACCGTCGTCAGTGATCAACAACCGGTTTCGCGTCTTTCTCCAATTTTATTGTGTGTTGGCATAGAGTGGGACTAATGCCCTTAAGATCATAAAGAGTATATCCAATAGCAGCACTGTGCTTCTTTAGAGTTTTCAATAATTTCTTTTCTTCATGCTCTGAAAGCTTAGCACTAATAATAACAGGATATATCTCTTTCTCATCAAGATAAGCATATTTAAGAGTATCGGGTAAAGGTTTAAGCTCAAACAAGGGATCAACCTTGGGTGGAGGGGGATCCCCTAGGATTTTAACAGGCAAGTTATGTTTCAAAATAGGTCCCTGTTTAAAGAATACTTCATCTATTTCCCTTCTTTCAATCATAAACATATCATTTTCATGGTCTAGCAAATATTGTTCTACAGGAACATTATGAGGCATGGCAATAGAAGCAAGACCAATAATTTCATCTTTACTAGGTAATTTTTATGATGGGGTTGTCTACAAAATTTAGCAAAATTAAACTCATGAGACATATCCCCCAAACCAATCGTTACAACATCCTTTTTGCAATATATCCTAGCATTAACACTATTCAAGAAGGGTCTACCAAATATAATGGGACAAAAGTTATCTTGTGGGGAACCAAGAACTAGAAAATCAGCAGGATATTTGATTTTCCCACACAAGACTTCAACATCTCTAACAATCCCAACTGGTGAAATAGTGTCTCTATTGGAGAGCTTAATTGTGACATCAATTTCCTCTATCTCAGCAGGTGCAATATCATGCATAATTTCTTTATATAAGGAATGAGGTATTGCACTAGCACCCATATCACATAAGCCATGATAGCAACGATCTCCTATCTTAATATAAATAACAGGCATGCCTACAACAGGTCTATGTTTATTTTTAGTATCGGGCCTAGCAATTCTAGCAACTTCATCACAGAAGTAAATAACATGCCCATCAATATTATCGGCCAAGAGATCTTTAACCATAGCAACACTAGGTTCAACATTAATTTTCTCAGAGGGTGTAGGTGTTCTAGTATTACTCTTACGAACTACAATTGAAGCTTTAGAATGATCCTTTATTCTAACAGGGAAAGGTGGTTTCTCAATATAAGGAGTAGGAACAACAGAATCATTATAAGTGATAGTTTTTTCTTCAACTTTAATAGGTGCAACTACTTTACTTCAATGGTAGGATTATATTTAAACCATTTCTCCTTAGGGAGATCAACATGAGTAGTTCACGGAAAGCATCGGTATCCATAAAAGATTTAACACAATCAAACTTAGGTGTTATACCTGACTCCTTACCTTCGTCGAGATCCCAATCTTCAGAGTTGCGTTTAATTCTTCCAATAAATTCCATTTGAATTCAATAGTCTTCATCATAAAAGAGCTAGTACAAGAAGTATCGAGCATGGAGCGATTGCCGAGAGAAAGCCGAGCATAAAAATTTTGAATAATAATTTCTCTTGAGAGCTCATGATTGGGGCATGAATATAACATTGACTTAAGCCTCCCCCAAGCTTGAGATATGCTTTCTCCTTCGCGAGGCCAAAAATTATATATATAATTACGATCATGATGAACAAGATGCATAGGGTAAAACTTCTGATGAAATTCCAATTTCAATCGGTTGTAGTTCCATGATCCCATATCATCACATAGCCTAAACCATGTCAATGCCTTTCCCTTCAAAGATAAAGAGAAGACCTTCTTCTTGATAACATCCTCGGGCATGCCTGCAAGCTTAAATAATCCACAAACTTCATCCACATAGATTAGGTGCAAATCGGGATGTAATGTTCCATCTCCTCTAAAAGGATTAGCTAGAAGTTTCTCTATCATACCCAAAGGAATTTCAAAATAAAAAATTTCTGTAGGTTCAATAGGTTGAGGAGAAACTCTTTGCTCTACTGGTCGGGGTGAAGATACCACGAACAAGCCCCTCAACGGATTGTGTTCCAAATTCCACCTACCAAAGGTGCTTCATTCCCCGGCAACGGCGCCAGAAAAGAGTCTTGATGACCCACAAGTATAGGGGAGCTATCGTAGTCCTTTCGATAAGTAAGAGTGTTGAACCCAATGAGGAGCGGAAGAAAATGATAAGCAGTTTTCAGTAAGGTATTCTCTGCAAGCACTAAAATTATCGGTAACAGATAGTTTTGTGATAAGGTAATTTGTAATGGGTAACAAGTAATAAATGTAAATAAGGTGCAGCAAGATGGCCAAATCCTTTTTGTAGCAAAGGACAAGCCTCGACAAACTCTTATATAAAGGAAAGCGCTCCTGAGGACACATGGAATTATCGTCAAGCTAGTTTTCATCACGTTCGGATGATTCGCGTTCGGTACTTTGATAATTTGATATGTGGGTGGACCGGTGCTTGGGTACTGGCCTTCGTTGGACAAGCATCCCACTTATGATTAACCCCTCTTGCAAGCATCCGCAACCACAAAAGAAGTATTAAGGTAAACCTAACCATAGCATGAAACATATGGATCCAAATCAGCACCTTAGGAAGCAACTCATAAACTAGGGTTTAAGCTTCTGTCACTCTAGCAACCCATCATCTACTTATTACTTCCCAATGAGTTCCTCTAGGCCCAAACAATGGTGAAGTGTCATGTAGTCAATGTTCACATGACACCACTAGAGGAAAGACAATATACATCTCATCATAGGAGGGAGCACAAATGCACACTACGGGGCGTCTACGCCATAGAGCCATCTGCCCCCAAATTTAACCCATGGTCGGCTTGTTCGATCACCTTCGATCGAAAGGACCACCCAACCAGTATTCGTCATCGAGGTTCGGCAGCTCTGGTCCTCGATCTAATCATCGGTGGATTCCACCTTACACGGGTCCTCATGGATGGCAGCAGCAGTCTCAATCTACTTTATCAACTGTGGGGACCCCGACTCATAAGTCGTGATCACCGAATGCACGTGTACAATGATCCCAGAGATCAATGCTCACTGAAAACACAGAAGCTGAATAACAAGAGTCTTACATCCATACATACCGTCTTACATAAATTATGACCATTATGGTCGAGTCTCGAGTATAACTTCGCAACGGAAATCTTCGTCAACAACTTGGACCCATGCCATCTGCCTTAACCCTACAGGCATTCTGACTGGGAAGCGTCCTAGCTCGCATGTTCGTCACCGAAGTATTCTTCATCATATCTTGATTTTTCATGCCTGGCCAATAAAATAACCAGTGGCAAGCCAATGAGTACTTTGAATGTACTCGCAAGCAACCCATGTTTTGGCTCAAGATACAACAATGCATGAGATAGGTAAATTTTTGGAGAAAGCTAATTTTGTTGTGTTATGACATGTTCAATAACTGGTAAATCATGCATCAGGAGAATTCAAGTAACCATGAGGACAGGTTACAGATATCAACATAAATAGAGTGGGCATCAACCCAACTCAATCATGTCAAGTCCTTTGACTTGACCCAAGTAGTTCTTCCCACTTATCCAAGCACATACACTGGTTTGTAAACATGTGGACGTAGCCCAAGAGTGGTTACCCAACTGTCCTTGACCATGGACATGGCTATTCGAATAGTTTTACTCTCTGTAGAGGTTGCACACTTTACCCACAAGATCCGGGGAACTTTCGTGTCATCCACGACCCGCGGTACCTCAAGTACCCGGGGTAAGCACCCGATCACTATCTTTCCCTAGACGACACTAACATGGAGTCCACTCGATCGGTAGTAACCCCCGTGCCAAAAATTTCACAACTTAAAATTGTGGAGCCTCGCTCCCATATTCATCACATACCACTGGCACGGGGTACCAACGGTGTGTCCGGTGCCCCATCAAAATGGTCTTGGCCTCCCTACCAGGCACGACCCCGTCCCGAGAGAGAGCACCAACTCTCCCCCGTCACTAGTGATGCGGGCTCCAAGCTAGTATCGGCCTAGGTAATCAATAATGCCCTTTCCCATATAAGGGTGGAGTGGTTGCGCATGTAAGGTTGGAATAACGGTCGCAACTTAAACCAATCCGTTTTTGAAAGCAACACACACACTTGCCTCGGTACACCACTTAGTCATCAAGCGGTTACCCATCTCATTATCTCCCTCGGGCACAAGTGGCACCCGACGGGGTTTTCAAAAAGTCCTTTAAAAATACTTTGTCTCCATCACCATGCATATTCCGGTCCCTTTTTGGGAAGCAACTACTTTAGCATCCTATCTACTCCCACCGGCATAACCCTCATAAGGAGGTAGGGTCATGCACAATGCAAGTATCAACGAGGAAGTAACAGAGGCAAACCATCAAAGTGGTTCCACCTCATCATGATTCCGTTGCAACAACAATATGGTGCTATATGTCATGCATAAAAAGGGTTTCATAGATATGGTCAAAGAGCTGCTTGCCTAGTTCATCAGATTCTTCAAATCTTCTGGTCCATCTCCGAGTATCTCATCTACTTCGTCAACTAACATCGGAAACAATCATAGTAAGCAACACAACAAGGCAGAAAATAAAAGTGCTCTAAAAATATTAATTTGACTTTTCTAGGACATCTCTGGTTATATGAGAACTAACCAGAGTGGTTTCATTGGGATTGGGTCAGTGGATATTCCTGAACATTTCAATATGATGGAATCAAGGGATTTGTGGATTTGCAAGAAGTGGACAGAAATATAGTTTTGAAAAATGAGCAAAGGCACCCATTTAACAAACCATGATTTTAGAAGTATCTAGGAGTTGGTTTCACTGGATTTGGAGTTCAAATGATTTTCCTATGAATTTGCAAAGTTGAAAATATGAAGAAATGGCTCATTATTTTGTGTGGTACAGAAAGTATTGAGAAAAATGTTCATAAACTAAGTTATGAACTTAGAAGCATCTAGGAATTTGAATCATGGCATTTGGATCAATTTTGAGCTCTCTGTGATTTTCTAAAGTTTATCACAGAAATGGAAAAAGGGGATGTCATAAATATTTGTGAAGGAAATGTTTCTGGAAAAATGTGCTAATTGAGCCATATGATAGATCATGATTTATGGAGTCACTAGAAATTTGAATCACCAAATTTGGAGATAATATGAATATTTGGGAGATTTTACAAATTTCTGGAAAAGAAAAAGACAAAGGAAGTGGGGGTTATACCTATACCGCGCACCGAGCGCAGCATAGCGCCGCAGCACATTGGGCCAGCCCAGCTGCACGGCCACGCGGCTAAGGAGGGCCACGCCGAAGGCGTACTAGCGTAGTACGCTTCTCTGCGGTGGAGATGGTTAGACGGGATCCCGACTCCACTTAAACGCCGGGGCGCGCCGGCTGAGTCGCTGACCCGCGGGACCCACCCGCAGGGTCGTCTCCTTCCTCCCGTGCCCGCGACAGAGGGGATCAAGGCCGCGGTTGAGCACTGGCTGGCGCTTGCCCCGGCGGCACAGGCCACCCCCGGTCAAGCTCCAGACACCGGAGGGGTCGCCGGGGACAGGCGCGTTAGGGGGTCCCTCGGAGACGGCAGGGGATTGCCGGAGCTCATCCGGCGACGGTCGTGGCAGACGGCCCCATCAGGCATTGGCGGCACCGGCACCACGAGGGACAGGACGAGGCAGAGAGGAGCGGGGAAGCTCCGTAGCCTAGCGGAGGCTCTCCTGGAGGTCGAAGGAGAGGGGGAGGGCTCTGGTTCGCCAGAGAAAAGTGGAGGCCGACGGTGAACATGGTGGCCATGGAGAGGGCAGGAGGGCACGAGGGGGAGTGAGGGGGTGTCTGAGAGGTGCACGGGAGAGAGGAGGTTCGAACCGAGGCGAGAGAAAGAGTCAGGGTGGCTTAAATGGGCGTGGCCGCGGAGCACCGTGGGCAGCGCCCACGGACGCGCTCGGGTGAGGTCGTGGAGGGGAGAGGAGAGAGGTTTAGGAGGGGGCCGGCAGCTTGCCGTGTCCCAGACGCCGAGGTGGACTCGTGAGACACGCTGGGGAGGCCCGAGGTGGCTGGAGGCGGTTGGCAGGGGGCGACTACAGTGCGGGAGCGCACTGTAGCGCACTCCAGAGTGCCCAGATGGCCGGCTTGGTCATTTTCTATGCAAAGTGGGCGCGGCCAAATATGTCTGGTAGCTCTAGGGTGTAGTAAAGAAAGGGGGAGGGGCTTTGGATGCCCTGGGTAACCACTGGAGTGAGGAGGGAGGTTGAGGGAGAGAGAGAAGTTGCTATCCAGGGAGGTAAATGGGGGTGTTTCACCCCTCAATCATTGAGCAATGGCCAGGGGAAAGTTACTGGAGGTAGAAGAGGGTCAGTAGTAGCTGTGGTAAAAAGTTGAGGCCATGGAGATTAGTGGAAGAGGTCAAAAATGGAATTTTGGTAAAGTGGCAGAAGGTTTTTGATGCTTGTTTGGGTAAGCAAATGAACTCCATTTGGCATGAGACTCCACAGGGTAAAATTCCACATATAATTAGGGCTTTCTACCAATTTTGAGCTCATTTGGGCAAAGTTGCCAATGCAACTTTTGTAAACCCTAGAAATCAACAGAAATGCATTTACCAAGATCTAGTCAAGCAAAACCATTCCCCTTGATGCACCACTTGGTGTAGTGTTGTAATTTGGGCTTTTTAGCATGACCACAAAGTTCGGGGGCATTTGGAATAATTTGGCAATGTAAAGTTGTTCAAACATGAATCTGGACAGAGAAGGGTTTTGGGCACTTTGGTGAACCAAAACAGTTTTGATTGAGCTAAAACATTTCAAGGTCATCATATTATGCATATGTGACTTGCTGGAATTTTCCTGGATTTATTGGAAAATATTTCTTGTAGAAAATTTTCAAATACTTGAAATGGACAGAAATGGTTTTGGAGGGTTTTGCCCACTATTTTGAACATGACCATGTGTTTGAACTCTTATATATGGACAATATATGTCCACTGAGCTTCCCTAAATTTTCTCAAATATTTTTCAAACATTAAAATAATTTTAACCTATTAAAGACCATTTCTGGCCTTAAGAAAAAGCCTTTAAATAAAATAGGAAAATAACTTTTAAAATTGTATTTTTGTGGCTTATGGGAGCCCTATACCTAATAGGTTTCAAATATACTTTTTGAAAGATTTTTCACACCCTTAATTAAGTACTTGTAGTTCAAGTCTCAATTCAGGGGCTTTTGGAAAACCTAATTTATAAAATTCTTTTTTGCCAAAATATTTTTGCAAGAAATTTTTTTTATGTCCTACACACATGGCATGATCATTGGGCAAGGTTTTGGATCAAGGAGAAGGAGTATAAGAGTTGGAGGATTTATTTGATTTTTAGAGCACTTGCAAACAACAAACAAAATCCAATCAAGGCAAGGTCCAAAACACTCAAAAGTTTTTGTCAAACCACAGTTTATCATGATTGTTAGCTTAAGTGTAGTGGCCTGAAAATTTGGGTGTGACATCAAGACACTGTCCGCAAAATGGGCATTGATCCGTCAAGTATCAAGCCCACTAGAACTACCTTCAAAGGAGTAATACATGGCAAAGTGGCCCGCTATATGGGCTCAATCACGCTGGAAGTAGTAGTCGGCTCGCCGGACAACTTCTGAAGCGAAGACTTGATCTTCAACATCGTCCCCTTCCGCAGCGGCTATCTTGCACTTCTCGTGCAAACTACTTTTGCCCACTTCAATGCGGTCCCGCATTACGCCTATTTGAATCTCAAGATGCCTTGTCCACGTGGCGTCATTAGAATCAATGGAAACATGGAACACTCCCTCCGTACTGAGGAGCATACAGCGGCCATTGTGGTCGAAGTACAAAGCGGCCCTATAAAGCCGCACACCTCCTTGCCTATTAGGCCATCAGACTTCTCCACGCAAGACCGGTCAGTCCTACATACCGGTAGCCCGACAACTACAGGGCTAGATATGCACTCAAAATACCTTGGGCATCGGCGGAGGCAATATACGGACATGCCTATAAAAAGGTTCGGCCTTATACGGCCTTACCCTTTATTTAATCGTCTTTTCTTTTTTTACCGCAGGTGAATCAAAACCTACTCATTTTTTGGACCCACGAGGACCCTTTCCGAGCCCGGTTCCGTATACATGGCCAAAGGCCATTCCTTCAAAGGAATCTTTGTTATTTGGGCGAAAGCGGTGCAGACGTGCAACAGCAAGGTGCAAAGCATTTTGCAGAGCACAACTTCGCTTAAGAACCTGTATAGAGCTTTCCCTCAGCCCTAAACCCCCGGCATATAAAATGGCCTTGGTGATTATGTTGTCTCACTCACGCACCTCGGCACAAAATTTCCAAGGGCTCTATAAGGACAACATATGTGCTGCCAAACAAAAGTCTGAACAGCTTTATAGCACAATTCGGCCTCCCGAGCTCAGCATTATATGCATCAGCTCCGAATCATGTCTTTGGTCAATAGTTGGGTTGCCCGGATCCTGTGCTTGCTACCTTACATTCTATCTGATCGGCTAGGGTAGTAAAGGGAGAACTACTGTGATTGTGTTTCTGGTTCGTCCGATTAAGCACGTCACTAGAGAAAGCCAAAAACTGACTTTCATGATGTGGCGAGAGCTAGTCAGCCACTCGGCGATTCATTACAATCCTAAGCGATTTTTTAGTATTACACGAAGGACCGTTTCCCGGTCACATATGTAGCGCATCCGCATCTAGGTAGCCGCGTACATACCAGGGGCTACCTAATAGACCCATTGTCAAACTCCTATAGCTAAGTGAGAGCAATAAAACCGAATAGTCTGATTGCCTGGTTCACCGCACTGACACCTCCTTCAAGGACCAAGACGTTGGGTTAAGTGTAGTTATGTGCAATTCCGAACACCCCAGTAGCATCTACATGGGGGCTGAAGCCGACGACTGGGAACTCTCAGATATAATAAACGGCCACACAGGAGAATAAAAAAATTTCATCAAGGAATGAATACATTACAAAATCCTTAGTTTATAAACAAAAATCCTCGGACAATTTGAACTCGTTTATTCAAACACTACATCTTTACAGCATTGGCCCTCTATAAGGCGAGCACATTTTAGCACGTCCTCAAAATAGCGCTCCGGTGTTCGGTGGGCCTTTCTTTCGGGAGGACCCTCAACTGCCACCTTTTCGGCATTCATTTTCACCCGGTGCATCTTGACACGGGCGAAAGCCATACTTGCAACTTCTATATAGGACCACCTCTTGCTGGCGTCAATCCAGGGCACCGCATCGATAAGGCGATGCACAAGGCCAAATAGCTGGCTGGAATGGCCTCGGTGGGCCATAACCGGACTATGACGTCCTTCATGGCTGCGCTGGACTTATTATGTAGCTCCGCCCATTGTGCCATCTGGTCATTTAGCAGAAGTGGGCGCTCATGCCCCACAAATTGCGACCAGAAGAGCTTCTCCATCGTGTACCCCTCCTGGGCCTGGAAGAAGTCGGCGGCGTCCTTAGCGCTCTTCGGCAGATCTGCATACACGTCTGGAGAACTCCATAGTCGATTAAGCAAGGCATACTTCAGGTCCCCAAATTTAGCCTGTAAAAGAAAGGGCTTACCAGCCGCTATCTGTCTGGCTTGACAGGTCTCCTCACGTGCTGCGCGGGATTAGGACCGCGCCTCCGAAGCATCATGAAGGGCCTGGGCGAGTTCGGTCCCCTTCGCCCTGTTTTCCGTTTCCAGGGACTCGCACTTGGCGGTGGTCTCCTTGAGTTTTTGCTCCATCTCAGTCACCCGTTCCGCAAAACAGCGCCGAGCGGCCCGTTCGGCCGTTAAGTCCACAGCCGCCTTGTCAGCAGCTTCCTGGCTTACCCTTGCCTGCTCCTTAGCTTGAGAAAGCTCACCCCTAAGGGTCTCCACCGCGGCGGCACCATCTGTGCAGCCATGCACAGTAAAGCTCTTCAAACCTCCACAAAATCATGGAAATAAACAGGCATACAGTAAGATGTATATTATACCTTGCGCCTGGTCGAGCCGAGTGTTCACAAGGACTAGATCCTCATCGGCTTGCTCCAGTTATCCGAGCTACTTACGAGTCAGCTTTGGGCTTAGTCCGGCGATGATGCGTTGGGATGGCCTCGGCATTTGACTCCGAGTCATCGGGGAGGGTAATTTTTTCCCTCTCGGACGCTACGGCTTCCAGGTCATCAGAGGCCACCCTCTTTTTGCCCTTGCAGAGAGGATCTTCTTCTTCCTCCTCCTCCTCGTCGTCGTCATCACCTTCGTGACAAGACTGGGCATCAATGTCTCCTGACACTGCGTCCGAAGTGCCCTCCTCTCTTTTCTTCTTCTTGTCCTTCTTTGTCGGCGCCTGGTATGGTGCCGGGACCAGCATCCTCATGAGAAGGGGATTGGCTACGTCTTCGAGGAGTGGAGCCGGACACCGGATCTGCTCTGCCTTCTTAATCTAGACATGTTTGGGGATGGATTACTTAGAACCTCGGGTTAACAAAGCCTATTGGTGTTCGGAGTTTTTTGAATTTACCTCAGAGGACGGATGGTTGCAGTCGAGGCCGGTGTCGTACGAGGACCTTGGCCATGATTTCTGCTTCTTAAAAAGCAGTTTCCACATCCCCTTATGCATTGTGACATAGAACTGTTGTAGGGTCTGCGGCCCTTCCGGATTGAACTCCCACATCTTGAGGGGCCGCCACTGGCAGGGAAGTGCTCGGCGAATCATCATCACTTGGATTACGTCGGCAAGGGTAATGTCCTTCGCTATCATGCTCTTGACGCGTTTCTGCAGCAGCAGCACCTCAGGCACTGACCCCTAGTCCGGACCTTTGTCGGTCTAGGATGTAAGCCTCGGTAGGGGTCCGGATCTAAAGGCTGGTGCAGCCACCCACTTGGAGCCGCGGGGTTCTGTGATATAGAACCATTCCTGTTGCCATATTTTGACGGTGTCCACAAGGACTCCCTTCGACCAATTGACTTTGGGGAGCTTGCTCACCATGGGGCCACCATAGTCCGCGTGTTGCCCATTGATCACCTTCGGTTTCACATTAAAAATCTTGAGCCATAAGCCGAAGTGTGGAGGGACATGGAGGAAGGCTTCACACACGATGATAAACGCCGAGATGTGAAGGAATGAATTTGGGGCCAGATCGTGAAAATCCAACCTGTAGTAGAACATGAGACACCTTACAAAGGGGTGAAGGGCGAATCCGAGTGGGGGATAAACACCACCCTCTCACCGGGCTCCAGAGTGGGGATAACCTGCGCTGGCTCGGGAAGCCTATGCTTGATTTCCATGGTCAAATACCGCGCTTCCCGCAGCTCCTTGATGTTTTCCTCCATGACGGAGGAGGACACCCACTTGCCTTGAGAGCCGGCCATGGTCGGAGGAGTTATCAAGGAGAGAAAAGCATGGAGTTTTGGGCGTTGGAGCCCGGGAACGGAGAGGCAGAGAGAATGAGCCATGGGTGGAACAGATGGGTTCTATCCACTTATATGGACTGCGAATATCAAGCCTCCCCCCCCCCGATCCTTAAAACTTGCCTGTTCCCAAGGGGTCACGTGAACCGCACGGTTAGGTTACCAAAACTCGTATTGATGAGAATCTCATAATAAGGGGGCACGATCTCTGCTTTGACAAGACGTGTCGCCGGAGGTTGCGTCTCTAAACGCGAAACAGGAGGCCGAAAATAGTTTGCAATAATAAAATGGCTGGACGTAATGTCTCACCAGTAAAATCTTCATAAGGCATAACTTATTCATATTTTTCCCTTGTGATTCAGAGGTATGACTGTTGTACAAAGCCGGATAAAATACCGAGGATCAATTACTTTGAAGAATTCAGAGGTGGAACCCGCCGTGCAATGCTGAAGACAATCTGCGTGCCAGACACATCGTCATTGAAGACTGGTTCAGGGGCTACTAAGGGAGTCTAGGATTATGGGGTCCTCAGGCATACGGGCTATGTGATATGGGCCGGAATAATGAGCCATGGAGATACAAGACGGAAGACTTTCCCCCGTGTCCGGATGGGACTCTCCTTGGCATGGAAGGCAAGCTTGGCGTACGGATATGAAGATTCCTTTTCTGTAAACCGACTCTGTACAAACCCTAGTCCCCTCCGGTGTCTGTATAAACCGGAGGGTATAGTCAGTAGAAGCAATCACAATCATAATCATATAGGCTAGACATCTAGGGTTTAGCCATTACGATCTCGTGGTAGATCAACTCTTGTAACCCCTATACTCATCAAAGTCAATCAAGCAGGAAGTAGGGTATTACCTCCATCAAGAGGGCCCGAACCTGGGTAAACATCGTGTCCCCTGCCTCCTGTTACCTTCGATCCTTAGACACACAGTTCGGGAACCCCTACCCGAGATCTGCCGGTTTTGACACCGACAAACATAGCAATAATTCATTTTTTTCCTACATGTCACCAAGATCAATCTAGGAGATACTAGCAACGAGAGAGAGGGAGTGCATCTTCATACCCTTGAAGATCGCTAAGCGAAAGCATTACAAGAACGAGGTTGATGGAGTCGTACTTGCGGCGATTCAAATCGCGGAAGATCGTATCAAGCGTCGAACGAATGGCGCCTCTGCGTTCAACACACGTACATCCCGGGGACGTTTCCTCCTTCTTGATCCAGCAAGGGGAGAGGAGAAGTTGAGGGAGAGCTCGGGCAGCACGACGGCGTGGTGGTGGAGCTTGAAGTTCTCCGGCAGGGCTTCGCCAAGCACTACGGAGGAGGAGGAGGAAGTGTTGGAGAGGGGGAGGGCTATGCCAGGGAAGGGGTGTGGCTACCCTCCCACCCACCCCCCGCTCTATTTATAGGGTGAAGGGAGAGGGGGTTTGCCCCCCTAGATGTATCTAGACGGGGGCGGCGGCCAAGTGGGGGACTTGCCCCCCAAGTCAGGTGGGAGGCGCCCCCACACCCTAGGGTTTTCATCCCTAGGCGCCTTGGGCCCATGGGGGGCGCACCAGCCCACTAGGGGCTGGTTCCCACCCTTGTTCAGCCCACTTGGCCCACCGGGGCGGGTGGCCCCACCCTGTGGACCCCCGGACACGTTTTGGTGGTCCCGGTACAATACCGATAACCCCCGAAATCATTCCGGCAACTGAAACTGGACTTCCCATATATAAATCTTCACCTCCGGACCATTCCAGAACTCCTCGTGAAGTCCGGGATCTCATTCGGGACTCCGAACAGCCTTCGTTAAGCACATACTATTTCCCATAACAACTCTAGCGTCACTAAACCTTAAGTGTGTAGACCCTACAGGTTCGGGAACCATGCAGACATGACTGAGACATCTCTCCGGCCAATAACCAACAGTGGGATCTAGATACCCATGTTGGCTCCCACATGTTCCACTATGATCTCATCGGATGAACCATGATGTTGAGGATTCAATCAATCCCGTATACAATTCCCTTTGTCTATCGGTATGTTACTTGCCTGAGATTCGATCATCGGTATCTCTATACCTCGTTCAGTTGTGTTACCGGCAAGTCTCTTTACTCGTTCCGTAATCCACGATCCCATGGCTAACACTTCAGTCACATTGAGCTCGTTATGATGATGCATTACCGAGTGGGCCCGGAGATACCTCTCCGTCATACGGAGTGACAAATCCCAGTCTCGATTTGTGCCAACCCAACAGATACTTTCGGAGATACCTATAGTGCACCTTTATAGCCACCCAGTTACGTTGTGATGTTTGGTACACCCAAATCATTCCTATGGTATCCAGGAGTTGCACAATCTCATGGTCTAAGGAAATGATACTTGATGTTAGAAAAGCTTTAGCAAACAAACTACACGATCTTGTGCTATGCTTAGGATTGGCTCTTGTCCATCACATCATTCTCCTAATGATGTGATCCCATTATCAACGACATCCAATGTCCATCGTCAGGAAACCATGAGCATCTATTGATCAACGGGCTAGTCAACTAGAGGCTTACTAGGGGCATATTACAATCTATGTATTCACACATGTATTACGGTTTTCGGTTAATACAATTATAGCATGAACAATAGACAATTATCATGAACACGGAAATATAATAATAACCACTTTATTATTGACACATGGGCATATTTCCAACAATCTCCCACTTGTACTAGAGTCAATAATCTAGTTACATTGTGATGAATCGAACACCCATAGAGTTCTGGTGTTGATCAAGCTTTGCTCGCGGAAGAGGTTTAGTCAACGGATCTGCGACATTCAGATCCGTATGCACTTTACAAATATCTATGTCTCCATCTTGAATACATTCACGAATGGAGTTGAAGCGACGCTTGGCATGCCTGGTCTTCTTGTGAAACCTGGAATCCTTGGCAAGGGCTATAGCTCTAGTGTTGTCACAGAAGAGAGTCATCGGGGCCGACGCATTGGGAATGACTCCTAGGTCGGTGATGAACTCCTTCATCCAGACTGCTTCCTGTGCTGCCTCCAAGGCAGCTATGTACTCCGCTTCACATGTAGATCCTGCCACGATGCTTTGCTTGCAACTACACCAGCTGACTGCCCCACCATTCAAAATATACACGTATCCGGTTTATGACTTGGAGTCATCCAGATCTGTGTCGAAGCTAGCATCGACGTAACCCTTTACGATGAGCTCTTTGTCACCTCCATAAACGAGAAACATATCCTTAGTCATTTTCAGGTACTTCAGGATATGACCGTTGTCCAGTGTTCCATATCGGGATCACTTTTGTACCTCCCTACCAAACTTACGGCAAGGTTCACATCAGGTCTGGAACACAGCATGGCATACATAATAGACCCTATGGCTGAGGCATAGGAGATGACACTCATCTTTTCTCTATCTTCTGCCGTGGTCGGGCATTGAGTCGTGCTCAATCTCACACCTTGCAATACAGGCAAGAACCCCTTCTTGGACTGGTCCATATTGAACTTCTTCAATATCTTGTCAAGGTATGTTCTTTGTGAAAGACCAATGAGGCATCTCGATCTATCTCTATAGATCTTGATGCCTAATATGTAAGCAGCTTCTCCAAGGTCCTTCATTGAAAAACACTTATTCAAGTAGGCCTTTATGCTTTCCAAAAGTTCTATATCATTTCCCATCAATAGTATGTCATCCACATATAATATGAGAAATGTTATAGAGCTCCCACTCACTTTCTTATAAACACAGGCTTCTCCATAAGTCTGCATAAACCCAAATGCTTTAATCATTTCATCAAAGCGAATGTTCCAACTCCGAGATGCTTGCACCAACCCATAGATGGAGCGCTGGAGCTTGCATACCTTGTCAGCATTCTTAGATCGACAAAACCTTCCGTCTGCATCATATACAATTCTTCCTTCAGGAAATCATTAAGGAATGTCGTTTTTACATCCATTTGCCATATCTCATAATCATAGAATGCGGCAATTGCTAACATGATTCGGATGGACTTCAGATTCGCTACGGGTGAGAAGGTCTCATCGTAGTCAACCCCTTCAACTTGTCAATCACCCTTAGTGACAAGCCGAGCCTTATAGATGGTCACATTACTATCCGCGTCAGTCTTCTTCTTAAAGATCCATTTTATTCTCTATGGCTTGCTGATCATCGGGCAAGTCTGTCAAAGTCCATACTTTGTTTTCATACATGGATCCATCTCGGATTTCATGGCTTCAAGCCATTTGTTGGAATCCGGGCCCACCATCGCTTCTTCATAGTTCGATGATTCACCATTGTCTAGCAACATGATTTCCAGGACAGGGTTGTCGTACCACTCTAGTGCAGAACGTGTCCTTGTGGACCTACGAAGTTCAGTAGCAACTTGATCCGAAGTTTCATGATCATCATCGTTAACTTCTTCTCTAGTCGGTGCAGGCACCACAAAAACATCTTCCTGAGCTGCGCTACTCTCCAATTCAAGAGGCAGTACCTCATCAAGTTCTACTTTCCTCCCACTTACTTCTTTCGAGAGAAACTCTTTCTCTAGAAAGGATCGATTCTTGGCAACAAAGATCTTGCCTTCGGATCTGAGATAGAAGGTATACCCAATAGTTTCCTTAGGGTATCCTATGAAGGCGCATTTTTCCGACTTGGGTTCGAGCTTTTCAGGTTGAAGTTTCTCGACATAAGCATCGCATCCGCAAACTTTCAGAAATGACAGCTTAGGTTTCTTTCCAAACCATAATTAATACGGTGTCGTCTCAATGGATTTCGATGGGGCCCTATTTAAAGTGAATGCGGCAGTCTCTAAAGCA
The DNA here is from genome assembly GCF_003073215.2 of Triticum urartu. Taxonomy (NCBI): domain Eukaryota; kingdom Viridiplantae; phylum Streptophyta; class Magnoliopsida; order Poales; family Poaceae; genus Triticum; species Triticum urartu. The sequence continues at coordinate 301,273,347 of NC_053025.1, forward strand.
TAACCCCAAAATGATAGCGGTAGATCAGTAAGAGACATCATAGATCACACCATATCCAATAGAGAGTGATTACGACGTTCGGACAGACCATTTCGCTAAGGTTTTCCAGGCGGCCTGGGTTGTGAAACAATTCCACATTTCCTTAGGTGCATGCCAAACTCGTGACTCAAGTATTCTCCTCCACGATCTGATCGTAAGAACTTTATTTTCCTATCACGTTGATTCTCTACCTCACACTGAAATTCCTTGAACTTTTCAAAGGTCTCGGACTTGTGTTTCATTAAGTAGACATACCCATATCTACGTAAGTCATTAGTGAGAGTGAGAACATAACGATAGCCACCGCGAGCCTAAAAGCTCATTGGACCGCACACATCAGTATGTATGATTTCCAATAAGTTGGTTGCTCACTCCATTGTTCCGGAGAATGGAGTCTTGGCCAACTTGCCCATGAGGCAGGGTTCACATGTGTCAAATGATTCATAATCAAGAGACTCCAAAAGTCCATCTGCATGGAGTTTCTTCATGTGTTTGACACCAATGTGACCAAGGAGACAGTGCCACAAGTATGTGGGCCTATCATTATCAACCTTACATCTTATGACATTCACACTATGAATAATGTGTAACATCACGTTCAAGATTAAACAAAAATAAACCATTGACCAGCAGGGCATGACCATAAAACATATCTCTCATATAAATGGAACAACCATTATTCTTGGATTTAAATGAGTAGCCATCTCGCATTAAACAAGATCCAGATACAATGTTCATGCTCAAAGTTGGCACTAAATAACAATATTGAGGTTTAAAACTAATCTCGTAGGTAGATGTAGAGGTAGCGTGCCGACGGCGATCACATCGACCTTGGAACCATTCCCGACGCGCATTGTCACCTCGTCCTTCGCCGGTCTCCGCTTATTTCGTAGCTCCTGTTTTGAGTTACAAATATGAGCAACCGCACCAGTATCAAATACCCAGGAGCTACTATGAGCGCAGGTAAGGTACACATCAATAACATGTGTATCACATATACCTTTGGTGTTGCCGGCCTTCTTATCCGCTAAGTACTTGGGGCAGTTTCGCTTCCAGTGACCATTTCCCTTGCAATAAAAGCACTGAGTCTCAGTCTTGGGTCCATTCTTTGGCTTATTCCCGACAACTGATTTATCGGGCACGGAAACTCCCTTGTCGTCCTTCTTGAAGTTCTTCTTACCCTTGCCTTTCTTGAAACTAGTGGTTTTATTCAGCATCAACAGTTGATGTTTCTTTTTGATTTCCACCTCCTCTGATTTCAGCATTGAATATAACTCAGGAATGGACTTCTCCATCCCTTGCATATTGTAGTTCATCACAAAGCTCTTGTAGCTAGGTGGAAGTGACTGGAGGATCCTGTCAATGACCGAGTCATCTGGAAGATTAACTCCCAGCTGAGACAAGCGGTTGTGCAACCCGGACATTTTGAGTATATGCTCGCTGACAGAACTGTTTTCCTCCATCTTACAACTGTAGAACTTGTCAGAGACTTCATATCTCTGGACCCGGTCATGAGCTTGGAAAACCATTTTCAGCTGTTGGAACATCTCATATGCTCTGTGCTGCTCAAAATGCTTTTGGAGCCCCGGTTGTAAGCTATAAATCATGTCGCACTAAACTAGGGAGTAATCATCACTACGCGACTACCAGGCGTTCATAGCGTCTTGAGTTACTGGGAAAATGGGTGCGTTACCTAGTGGTACTTCAAGGACATATGCTTTCTTGGCAGCTATCAGGATGATCCTCAAGTTACGGACCCAATTTGTATAGTTGCTACCATCGTCTTTCAACTTGGTTTTCTCTAGGAACACGTTGAAGTTGAGGGCAACATTAGAGTGGGCCATTTGATCAACAAGACATATTGTAAAGAAATTTTAGACTAAGTTCATGATAGTTAAGTTCATCTAATCAAATTATTTAATGAACTTCCACTCAGACGGACATCCCTCTAGTCATCTAAGTGATACATGATCCGAATCGACTAGGCCATGTATGATCATCACGTGAGACGGACTAGTCATCAACAGTGAACATCTCCATGTTGATCGCATCTACTATATGACTCATGTTCGACCTTTCGGTCTCTCGTGTTTCGAGGCCATGTCTGTACATGCTAGGCTCGTCAAGTCAACCTAAGTGCTTTGCATGTGTAAATCTGGCTTACACCCATTGTATGCGAACGTTAGAATCTATCACACCCGATCATCATGTGGTGCTTCGAAACAACGAACCTTCGCGACGGTGCACAGTTATGGAGAACACTTTTCTTGAAATTTTAGTTAGGGATCATCTTATTTATGCTACCGACGTTCTAAGAAAATATGACGTAAACATGACAAACATCACATGCAAATCATAAAGTGACATGATATGGCCAATATCATCTTGCGCCTTTGATCTCCATCTTCGAGGCGCGGCATGATAACCATCGTCACCGGCATGACACCATGATCTCCATCATCATGATCTTCATCATCATGTCTTCATGAAGTTGTCTCACAAACTATTACTTCTACTACTATGGCTAACAGGTAGCGATAAAGTAAAGTAATTACATGGTGTTTTCATTGACACGCAGGTCATACAATAAATTAAGACAACTCCTATGGCTCCTGTCGGTTGTCATACTCATCGACATGCAAGTTGTGATTCCTATTACAAGAACATGATCAATCTCATACATCACATATATCATTCATCACATCCTTTTGGCCATATCACATTACATTGCATACCCTGCAAAAACAAGTTAGACATCCTCTAATTGTTGTTGCATGTTTTACGTGGCTGCTATGGGTTTCTAGCAAGAACGTTTCTTACCTACGCAAAATCCACAATGGTGATATGCCAATTACTATTTACCCTTCATAAGGACCCTTTTCATCGAATCCGATCTGACTAAAGTGGGAGAGACAGACACCCACTAGCCACCTTATGCATCAAGTGCATGTCAGTCGGTGGAACCAGTCTCACATAAGCGTACGTGTAAGGTCGGTCCGGGCCGCTTCATCCCACAATGTCGCTGAATCAAGATAAGACTAGTAACAGTAAGCAAATTGAACAAATCATCGCCCACAACTACTTTGTGTTCTACTCATGCATAGAATCTACACATAGACCTAGCTCATGATGCCACTGTTGGGGAACGTAGCAATAATTCAAAATTTTCCTACGTGTCACCAAGATTAATCTAGGAGATGCTAGCAACGAGAGAGAGAGAGAGAGAGGGAGTGCATCTTCATACCCTTGAAGATCGCTAACCGGAAGCGTTACAAGAACGCGGTTGATGGAGTCGTACTCACGGCGATTCAAATCACGGAAGATCCGATCAAGAACCGAACGGACGGCGCCTCCGTATTCAACACACGAACCGCCCGGGGACGTCTCCTCCTTCTTGATCTAGAAAGGGGAGAGGAGAAGTTGAGGGAGAGCTCTGGCAGCACCACTGGGTGGTGGTGGAGCTTGCAACTCTCCGGTAGGGCTTCGCCAAGCACTACGGAGGAGGAGGTGCTGGAGAGGGGGAGGGCTGCACCAGGGAAGGGGTGTGGCTACCCTCCCCCCTCTATTGATAGGGTGAAGGGAGAGGGGGCTGGCCCCCCTAGATGCACCTAGAAGGGGGCGGCGGCCAAGGGGGGGACTTGCCCCCCAAGTCAGGTGGGAGGCGCCCCCACCCCCTAGGGTTTTTAACCCTAGGTGCCTTGGTCCCTCGGGGGGGCGCACCAGCCTACCAGGGGCTGGTTCCCACCCTTGTTCAGCCCACTTGGCCCACCGAGGTAGGTGGCCCCACCCTGTGGACCCCCGGACAACTTTCGGTGGTCCCGGTACAATACCGATAACCCCTGAAATCATTTCGGCGACTGAAACTAGACTTCCCATATATAAATCTTCACCTCCGGAACATTCCAGGACTCCTCGTGACGTCGGGGATCTCATTCGGGACTCCAAATAACATTCGGTAACCACATACTATTTCCAATAACAACTCTAGCATCACTGAACCTTAAGTGTGTAGACCCTACGGGTTCGGGAACCATGCAGACATGACCGAGATATCTCTCCGGCCAATAACCAACAGAGGGATCTGGCTACCCATGTAGGCTCCCACATGTTCCACGATGATCTCATCGGAGGAACCACGATGTCGAGGATTAAATCAATCCCGTATACAATTCCCTTTGTCTATCGGTATGTTACTTGCCTGAGATTCGATCATCGGTATCTCTATACCTCATTCAATCTCGTTACCGGCAAGTCTCTTTACTCATTACTTAACGCATGATCTCATGGCTAACTCTTTAGTCACATTGAGCTCGTTATGATGATGCATTACCGAGTGGGCCCGGAGATACCTCTCCGTCATACGGAGTGACAAATCCCAGTCTCGATTCGTGCCAACCCAACATATACTTTCGGAGATACTTGCAGTGCACCTTTATAGCAAGCCTGTTACGTTGTGATGTTTGGTACGCCCAAAGCATTCCTACAGTACCCGGGAGTTGCATAATCTCATGGTCTAAGGAAATGATACTTGACATTAGAAAAGCTTTAGCAAATGAACTACATGATCTTGTGCTACGCTAAGGATTGGGTCTTGTCCATCACATCATTCTCCTAATGACGTGATCCCATTATCAACGACATCCAATGTCCATGGTCAGGAAACCATGACCATCTGTTGATCAACGAGCTAGTCAACTAGAGGCTTACTAGGGACATATTACCATCTATGTATTCACACATGTATTACGGTTTCCGGTTAATACAATTATAGCATGAACAATAGGCAATTATCATGAACATGGAAATATAATAATAACCACTTTATTATTGCCTCCAGGGCATATTTCCAACACCTGCAACCTCGCCCAGCCGGATATCTGATCCATATGGCTATGGACGATCGCATGTATGCACCTATAAGAGTCGTCGTCTGCCCGCGAGACATTTTCCCAGGCTGTCGCGGCGCGGCGGGACATCTCTGCTGCATTCTCGACGTGGCGGGGCATCTTTGCTGCTTCCGCGACGCGGCTGTCGGTGTCAAAACCGGAGGATCTCGGGTAGGGGTCCCAAACTATGCGTCTAAGGTCGATGGTAATAGGAGACAGGGGACACAATGTTTTACCCAGGTTCGGGCCCTCTCTATGGAGGTAATACCCTACGTCCTACTTGATTGATCTCGATGAATATGAGTATTACAAGAGTTGATATACCATGAGATCGTAATGGCTAAACCCTAGAGGTCTAGCTTGTATGGCTATGGTAATGTATCTATCCTCCGGACTAAGTCCTCCGGTTTATATAGACACCGGGAGGATCTAGGGTTACACAAGGTCGTTTACAAAGAAAGGAATCTACATATTTGGTCGCCAAGCTTGCCTTCCACGCCAAGGAGAGTCCCATCCGGACACGTGTGCAGTCTTTGGTCTTCGTATCTTCACATCCCATCAGTCCGGCCCATGGCTATCAGGACGGACGCCCGAGGACCCCTTAGTCCAGGACTCACACAGTAGCCCCTGAACCTGGCTTCAATGACAACATCTCTGGCGTGTAGATCTGTCTTCAGCATTGCAAGGCGGGTTCCTTCCTCTGAACTCCAAGATAGTCTTCGGACGTATTTGAACGTGTCTGTACCTGTAACACAACACCACACACAACCGTAGAGAGAATATAATATTCCACGAGTCCAATCTGTTGACAACTTTTTACAACATGACATCACGTCAGCCCGGTCACTATATCAAACCGTTTTGTCTGCCATCCCATGTTTCGAGATGCGATTTCCATTGGCACGTCTTGTCAAAGCAGAGATCGTGTCCCCTTATTGTGGGATCCTCATCAATACGGTTGTGGGTAACCCAACCATGATGTTTATATAGCCCTTGGGAGTAGGCAAATTTCAAGGCGAGTGGGGAGGCGTTCAATATTCACTGCCTTTATAAGGAGATAAGAAGCCCTTTTCTTCACCCATGCCATCTCTCTTCCTCTGCCCTTACACTCTTGAGCTCCAGTGCCCAAGTTCTCATTTGTTTCCCACTCCGGTGGTCAAGGCAAGTGAATGGCCTCCTCCGTCAAGGAGGAGGACGTCGCCGAGCTTCGGGCGGCCGGGTATCTAGCGAAGGATATCGCCCACCGCCTTCCAGCCCAGGGACAAATCGTTCCCACGCCGAAGCCCAACGAGAGGGTAGTATTCATCCCTCATTTCCTCTGCGGGTTAGGGTCTCCACTCCACCCCTTCGTCCGCGGGCTGATGTTCTACTATGGGATAGACTTCCACGACCTATCCCCGAACTCCTTTCTCAATATCTCGGCGTTCATCATCGTGTGTGAAGCCTTCCTCTACATCCAACCCCACTTAGGGTTGTGGCTCAAAATCTTCAATGTGAAGCCGAAGGTGGTGGATGGATAGCACGCGGAGTGCGGAGGCGCCATGGTGAGCAAGCTGGCCAATGTCTCCTGGCCAAAAGGCACTTTCGTGGAGTCTGTCAAGGAATGGCAGAAACAATGGTTCTACATTACAGAACCCCGCGATGCCACCTGGGCCGCGGTTGCCGAATACAACTCCGGAGCTTCCATGCGATTCACCTCCTGGGTTGAGAAGAGCCACGGGTGTTCGTCGGATGAGCTGACAGCGCTGCAAACGCGCATTCAAAGCATGGTGGACAAGGATGTCAAACTTGTCGATGTAATCCAGGTGATGCGTGTTCGCCGAATTCTCCCCTGCCAAAGCCGAAGTCACTCTCTATGGGAGTTTAATTCGAAGAAGCACCAAACCCTAGAGAGGCTCTTCGAAACAACCCATGAAGAAGCCTGGAAGTTGCTCTTCAAGGGCAATGAGACACCGCCGGCCACAACCTCGGACCGCGGGTACATCGTTAATCGCTCCGCCAGCAAGATAAATCTTTACTAGATCCTTTACTTGCTTGTTTCAAGGATGTTATCTAAGCTTTTATTATCATGGATCCTTCAGGAGTTGATGGAGAAGGCAAAGCGGATCCAATGTCCGGCTCCGCTGCCTGAAGAACCAGTCATCCCGCGTTTAGCGAAGATGCTGGTGTCGGTGCCCTATAAGGCACCGGAGAAGAAGGCCATAGGGAAGGACAAGGGGGTCCGGAGTGGCCCCCGCCACAAGGGCGCTTCGGACGCGACATCCAAAGACAAGACCCGCTCCTCCGCCGCCGAAGACGACGACGATGAGGAGGGGGAGGAGAACAACCCTCCCCCTGATGAGGGGAGGAAGAAGAGGGTGGCTTCCCCAAATCTGGAGGCGGAGATGTCCAAGAAAGGGAAGAGCTCCCTCGCGGATAACTCTGCGTGGGACGTCGACAGCAGTCCGGAGAGACACCCCCGCACTAAGCCTCGGGCCGCATCGTAAGTGCTAAAACTCATATCCACCCATAAACCAAGTCTTTCCTCTTCGTTGTATTGATATAATTAGTTATGCTATTACAGCCCAGCCCACGACAACTCCCAGTGATCCTCATCACGAGGTTCGCTGGACTCAAAGGCGATGGCCAGCGATTCACCGCAGGCCGCTCGCTCCCCCAAGGCCAAGGACGATGCGGAGGTGCTATCTCGAAGGACTATTCCAGGCGGGGGAGAGGCTTAGGAGGCGCCAGAAGGCGAAACCCCTGTCGTCGGACACCGGGGGGAATCAATCCCCATGGAGACTGGTGGGGAGGGCCGTATTCAGTTTGGCCCTCATCCGGACTCAATTCCGGAGACTGATGTGGCTCCAGAATCCGGCACGCAACCCTCTTCGAAAGAAGGGGGTGCCTATTCTTCCGGTGACCCCTGTCCAACCAGGGGCACCGGACAATCTACTGGAAGCACTGCGAGGCGCTTCCATTGTGGATGAGCACCATGTCCTTATGGCACAGTAATTGAAAGGGTTCAGTCCGCCAAGAGCAGACTAACTGAAGCCTGCAGCAGCCTGCTGACAGGTTTTGAGGTAAGTGACGCAAAAAAGAGAAAATGCCAATGTAGACAGTAGCCCCTGAGACACTGTCCGGTGTTTGGAAAGAAAAATCCGGACAGAGGATCAATCTCTTATTGCAGGAAACTAACTAAATTTTCTGGAATGTAAATACAGGTGTCGCTGTTGGCTGTAGCCTCGCATACTGTCGAAGTCTCCGCACTGAAGCAGAAACTGGCGGAGGCCGAGGAGGAGCTGGGCCAGGTGAAGAGGCAGCTCCAGGAAAAACAAGGTAAGTAATAACCTGTTATGTATTGGAAAAAAAGGTAAAATGATATGAAGTGACCGAAATGCCATGATGTGTACATAGGCGACGACCGAGGTCGAGGCCCTGGAAAAGGCCCTGGCCGAAGCTGAAGGGAAGGCTGTCAAGGAGCAGGCCGCTCGGAAGAAGCTCAACGCCTGGGTCAACAAGGTCCAACAGGAGCTCGAGGACGTGGTGAAGAGGTGCGAGGCCTTGGAGCGCGATGCGTCGGTTCAAGAGACCGAACTCGCCAAGGCTCGCTCATAGCGCGGAGGCAGCCCGGAATGAGTCCCAGGGCACCCTCCAGGAGATCCAGGAGGCCAGGAAGATCGCGACGGGTAAGGCATTCAATATGCAAAGCAAGAATGTGAAGATGAAATATCGTTTACTAACCCGAATTCAGAGTTCTCCAGGGGCTTTTACTGATCTGCCACGCAGTGTGGCTGACACCGCATTGTTCTTCCGAGCTGAAGAAGGGAGCTCCACGGAGAAGCTGTTCTGGTCAATATCTTACGCCAGAACATCCGATGCCCTTCAGCGATTATCTAAAACAGCTGGTCGAGCTACATAGGGTGGACGAACTAGCCATGAAGGATTTAATAATCCGATTGTGGCCAGCAGAAGCTATACCCGGTAGTTACTTCGGCCTCGTGAAGCGACTGGTGGGTGCCTGTCGTTGGCTAGACGTCGTCAAGCGGTCCGTCTGCATCGAGGTCGCACATCTGGCCTTCTCCTATTGCACACCCAAGCGATACTTCGGCGATGTCTTGGAGGGGTCCTGCATTGTTGAGGATCATTGTGCGAAAGACACTATCTTTGAATGAATGTATTCGAGCTCCCTATACCTTGTATGATAAAACAAAGTGATTGTGCAATATAACGCTTGTTATGTTTTTAAATGTTTACTTCCTGTCCGGCCATGTTGTATGAAATCTGAGGGTTAACCAGTCGTCGGCTTCTGCCCCCATGTAGGTAGTACGGGGGTGTTCGGGATGGAATCTAAACAATCTTGATCCAATTAGATGGTCCTTGAAGGAGTTGTTTAGTGCAATGAACCAGGCAACCAGACTATGCGGCTGTAACAACCTCACTTACCATAGGAGTTCGACAATAAAAACATGGGCGCAACCCCTAGTTTCCGAACTAGAGTGCTATAAGGGTATGATCGGGAAGTACCAGTCCTTCGCCTAATGCGGAAGAAATCTCCAACGATTTGTAACCTTCGAACAGCTGGTCGGCTCTCGCCGCATCATGACAGTCAGTTTTCGGCTTTCTCTACTGAGGTGCTCCTTTGGGTAAACCAAGTCACAATCGCAGTAGTTCTCCCTTTACTACCTTAGCCGATATAGAGGAATGTAAGGTAGGAAGCACAGGAGCCGGGCAACCCAACTATTGACCAAAGACATGATTCGGAGCCGATGCATATAATGCTAAATTCGGGGTGCCGAACTATACTTATAAAAAGTGTTCGGAGTTTTGTTGTTGTAATGTGGGGTGCTATGAAGCCCCTGGAAAACATCAAGCGTACCAAAGTGTACGGGTGCTACCTGATAGGGTTATCCATACGGAAGCTGAGAGAAAAAAGAGAAAGAAAATAGAAAAGGTGCAAAGGTAAAAAGCTGGGGTCCTAAAGCTCCAGCCACAAACTGTTCTCATTGTAATTTAATTAGTACGTCAAGGCACATTGATACAGGTAGTACGATAAGTAACAGGCTATTTGACATGCCGAAACCAAGGGAGAGTTGCATGTGGGTCCTGAAAAATAGGTAGATCGTTAACGGAATCACCTAAAAGGTCCCCCATATGTCTGTGTTTCTCGCTGTCTTGGTGTGTTTATCCTTCAAGAGGACCGATGACCAGACCACCAGATGGGCGCTGTGGGATTTAGACCTGAAAAGGAAACAAGTAAAAGTGAAAGTATGTGTGTATCCGATGTCGGTTGAGCAGTACTATGTACCACAAGCTAGCTATGCCTCCCTCGGTGCCCATCGGATTTTGAGTGTGTAGTTGTGTACGCGCTGCACGAATGCCACCACTTGATCGGGACTGAGACGGAGGCCGGATTGCTAGTCGAGCTCCTGACGAGCCGAGCTCTCCTGCTGCAGAGTAGTTCAGACCCTCTTAACGGTGTCCGTGGGCTCGGCAGCTGAATTAAGGTTCTGCTTGAGAAGGCCGCTCTGTACTTTTGCTGCTAAGGCAGATGTGTGCTCTTCTGTACGGAGGGAGCATTTCGTATTTCCATTGACTGTTATGACGCTGCATGGACTGCACATCTTGAGCTTGAGATAAGCATAGTGTGGTACTGCATTGAATCAAGCAAACGCAGTTCGTCCGAGTAGTGCGTGATAGCCACTACGGAAGGGGACGATATCTAAGATTAACTCCTCGCTTCGGAAGTTGTCCAGAGATCCGAAGACAACCTCTAGCGTGATTGAGCCCATATAGCGGGCCTCTACACCTGGTATGACTCCTTTGAAGGTAGTCCTGGTGGGCTTGATCCGTGATGGGTTAATGCCCATTTTTCATGATGTATCCTGATAGAGCAGATTGAGGATGCTACCTGCGTCCATAAGGACACGAGTTAGGTGGAACCCATCAATTATTGGGTCTAGGACCAGTGTGGTTGAGCCACCGTGATGGATACTGGTCGGATGATCCCGGCGATCAAAAGTGATCGGGCATGACGACCATGGATTAAATTTTGGGGCGACTGGCTCTATCGCATAGATGTCCCTGAGCGCATGCTTGTGCTCCCTCTTGGGGATGTGGGTAGCGTATATCATGTTCACCATTTTGACCTGAGGGGAAAACTTCTTCTGTCCCCCTGTGTTCGGTTGCCGGGGCTCTTCGTCATCGTCCTCGCTTTGCGATCCCTTTTCCCTGTTCTCGGCGTTTAATTTGCCGGCCTGTTTGAAAACCCAGCAATCTCCATTTGTTTGATTGGGTGGTTTGTCTAGGGTGCCATGAATCTGGCACGGACGATCAAGTATGCGGTCCAAGCTGGATGGGCCTGAATTGTTCTTTTGGAACGGCTTCTTCCGCTGACCGGACCTAGAGCCACTAAATCCAGCATTGACCGCCGTATCCTCGGTGTTGTCACTGTTGTTTCGATGCTTGTATCTGTTGCATCGAGACTTGTCTTTGTTATTTTTAACTTCAGGGGTGCCGGCGTCGCTTGCATTGTTTTTGCTACGGGCCAACCAACTGTCCTCGCCCGTACAAAAGCGGGTCATGAGTGCCGTGAGGGCCGCCATGGATTTTGGCTTTTCTTGGCCGAGGTGGCGAGCGAGCCATTCGTCGCGGATGCTGTGTTTGAAGGCTGCTAGGGCTTCGGCATCCGGACAATCGACGATTTGGTTCTTTTTAGTTAAGAACCTAGTCCAGAATTTCCTGGCGGACTCTCTGGGCTGTTGAACTATATGGCTTAAGTCATCAGCATCCGGAGGTCGAACATATGTACCTTGGAAGTTATCGAGGAAGGCCTCTTCCAAGTCCTCCCAGGTGCCAATAGAATTTTCACGCAGACTGTTGAGCCAATGCCGAGCTGGCCCTTGAGTTTTAAAGGGAGGTATTTGATGGCATGGAGGTCATCGCCGCGGGCCATATGAATGTGGAGAATGAAGTCTTTGATCCACACTGCAGGGTCTGTGGTTCCATTGTATGATTCTATATTCACGGGTTTGAACCCTTCTAGGAATTCATGATCCATGACCTCATCAGTGAAGCAATGAGGGTGTGTAGCGCCTCTATATCGGGTTGTATCACGACGTAGCTCTGATGGAGTCCGTCTGTGGTTTTCAGACCGCGCATGACTAAGTTTGTCACGTCCGAATAGGTGGCCGTCGTCGCGTGTCGAGGCACGTCCTCGCGATCCGTAGATTGATCTGGTATGTCCTGCTTTATTGTTCAGGTTCTGGCGGAGGTCATATGTATGGCCGTGGGCTAATTTACCTCTACCTGTGCGATGAGGCGGGGCGGGCTGGTGTTCAGCATGAGTTGCCATTTTGTCCCGACCACGTGGTGGTCGGTCAGCCGCATTGTACGATGGTGGTATGTATTCGGGCGCCTCCTCGTCAAATTGAGGTAACAATTTGCGCTTTGGGTAGATTTTGGTTGGGCGCTTGAGGTCGTATTCTTTGGCTGCTAGGACATCGGTCCATTTATCATTGAGCAGATCTTGGTCAGCTTGAAGCTGTTGTTGCTTCTTTTTCAGGCTCCTTGTAGTGGCTATTAGCTCGCGCTTGAAGCGCTCCTGCTCAAGAGGTTCCTCAGGCATGATGAAATCGTCGGTGCCGAGGCTCACCTCATCCTCGAAGAGCGGAAGATAACTTCCGTCCTCTGAGTCTTCGTGCGTGGCCTATTTACCAGGGCTAACCTGCCCATCTTCCCGTTCATCTTGTTCATTAGCTGTTTCAACGGGGTCTTCGTTGTCTTCGGCACCTTCTCGAGTGTTATCTTCTCCTGTGTCGGTGTTGCTGTCTTTACTATGGCGTGACTTAGAGCAGCTCCGCTGATGTCGGCGCTTGGATTGTATTTCAGAAGGTTTATCCTCAACTGGATCTTCCTTGTCATCGTCGTTGTTCTCCTTTGGTGCATCCACCATGTATAAATCATACGAGGAAGTGGTCGTCCAGCGGCCGTTGAACGACGGGTTCTGGGCCTCTTCTTCTCCGGCATCGTCGTCCATACCGTCGATGTCCTCAGAGTCGTAATCAAGTGTGTCGGTCAAATCCTCGACCGTGGCTCTAAAGTGGGTGGCGGGTGGGAAGCAAAATTCTCCACCGCCAGCCCCTAGTTCGTAACGGATAGAGTTCAATTGTGAGTCCTCCGTCAAGGACAGGTTTTTTAATGAGTTTAGCATGTCGCCCAAAGGCGAGTGCTGGAACATGTCTGCGGCGCTGAATTCAAAGATTGATAAACGATCAAGTTCGGCGTCCGCGGGCTCACATGGTTCGGAACCTATGGCCAGAGACGAGTCTGGAGTTCCGGTGGCACGGGTATCGTGTGAGATCAAGTCTGTGTGCGGCTCCAACGCCGGGGAATCTGTGGCCTCCGTGGCGGGGTTCAGCTTCCCGTCCTTGGATGGCGCAGTCTGCTCCGGATCTAAGGCCATAGTGGTTATGTGAGATGTCTCCTGGATGCAGTCCTATGACAGATTTAGGCCATGTCTCACGGGGTGACCAGGAGTGGTAGCCGCGGTCTCGAATCCAGCGAAGATCAAGTCTCCACGAATGTCCGCAACGTAGTTCAAGCTCCCAAATCTGACCTGATGGCCAGGGGCATAGCTTTTGATCTGCTCCAGATGGCCAAACGAATTGGCCCGCAGTGCGAAGCCGTTGAACACAAAGATTTGTCCGGGGAGGAAAGTTTCTCCTTGGACCGCGTCATTATTGACGATTGAAGGTGTCAGCGTTTTGGGAACGGGGGTCCCTAGACTTTCCTGCCTGCGGCCCACGGCGTGGCTTTGCTGGCTGGCCTGTACGGTCCATCTTCATCAACAAGGAATCAAGACCCTCACAAGGGACCAAGACCAGAAGGACGGCAAGACGGAGGTAACCGTGGAGCCCAGGACCACGTCACCGCCAAAACCTTTGGTAGGCGAAGACCACCTTTTGTCAGGATAGCTTGTGCTAGTTGTCCCCTTTCAAATTGGTCGTTGTTGGCTCCCTTCCCGCTCAATATTTGGGGAGAGGACCAGGGCCTCTATACATAGGACTAGCCACCAACATAGGCAGGGAGAGGATCGAAGATCATCCTCAGCCACACAAGTGCACCAAACACAAGAACACCTCAACCTAAGGAGGCTGTTCTTCCCCTTGTACTGTTCATCCTCAACCCACGAGGCAATCCACCACCACCACACTGGAGTAGGGTATTACACCACAACGGTGGCCCGAACCAGTATAAATCTTGTGTCCTTTGTGTTGCGAGTTCGTCGAGTTAGTTTGTGAGATCTAGGGTAAGTTAGGACGTGGATCGATAGGGGGGAGATCTTCGCGCGCACCCCAGTGTTCGAACCTTAAGGGTTTTGCCAGAACCCGCGATCCGACATTTGGCGCGCCAGGTAGGGGTGCGCCGAAGCTTCCCTTCCGTCACTCCGTGTCGCGTCGCTTCATCGTCTCCATGGCGGACGCGCATCGCGCCCGTGCCGAGCGCCTGGCTGCCCTCGCCACCCGCGTTGCTCAGACGGCCCCTATTGGTGGGCCACCCCGTCGCTCTCCGTCGCCTGCCGCCACCGGCCCGGCGGGGAACGAGCAGCAAGCATCCTCGCTGCACCCCTCGGTGCAACAGGACGGCCGCACCGCCACTCCATCGTTGACTCCCGCTGGTTCGTCGTCTCACGCTCGTCGCGTTCCCACAGACGCACGGGCCACGCTCCTCATGGCACACGAGCTCCTGCGCCACCGCCCGGTCGATGACCTCTACGAGGACTGGCTTGACCGCATCGCCGAGCTTGTCCGCGCCGCAGGGGGCTCCACAGCACCGTCCCACTCTCTGCCTCGCCCTCCGCCAGCGACGGGCGACGCCGCTCATGAAGCACCTCCCCCACCTCTGCCCCAAGACGGCACCCAAGCACCAAGGCACGCGGCTCCGCGGCACGACCCACCGCGTCCGGCGCCCGCGCATGAAGAAAGAAGCTGTCAAGATGTCCCTCGACCGCAGGCGAATGCTCCGCCACTCCTCGCTCCATCGCGCCAGGATCGTTTGCTACGGCAAGGCCCCACGCCGCTGGCGGTAGCGGCGCGCGGGCGCCAAGGCCAAGCTCTACCTCCAAGGCAGGCCCCGATGACCACGGCCGCCTGCCGCGCCTTCACCCCCGAGCTGCGTAGCGTCGCCTGGTCGGGCAAGTTCAAGGCAGATGTGCCTCCTCGCTACGACGGCACCCCCGACCCTGCGGAGTTCCTACAACTCTACAAGCTGAGCACCGAGGCAGCCCAGGGCGACGAGGAAGTCATGGCGAACTGGTTTCCCATGGCTCTCAAGGATGGCCCCCGTTCCTGGCTCCTGAACCTGCCTCCAGGCTCAATTTCCTCCTGGGACGAAATGTGCAACCGCTTCATCGCCAACTTCCATGGCACTCGCGACCAGCCCCCGGTCGCGGGTGACCTGCGCCACATCAAGCAACAACCAGGAGATACCCTGCAGAAGTACATTCAGTGCTTCAACATCGTGCGCATCAAAATCCCCAAGGTGACCGACGAGGCCATCATCTCAGCATTCTCCGACGGTGTCCGCGACGTCATGATGAAGGAGGAGCTCGCCATCCATGAAGTGTTGTGCATGACCCTGGAGCTGTTCAACATCGCAACCAAGTGTGCAAGAGCTCAGGATGGGCGCCTCTCCCTCCTCGAGCTCCCTGCTACAGATCCAGAGGAGAAAAAGACCAAGGCCAAGGATGTGAAGCACAAGGGAGCAGCCGTCCTCGCTGCGGAGCCAGACACTAAGCCCGGCAGAGACCAGCCCGAGTCATCCAAGGGCAGCCGACCGTTCTGCGCCTTCCATAACCTACATACCCACAACACCAGCGACTGTCAAGAGCTCAGTGCCATTCGAGAAGGATGCTTCGGTCGACGCCCCGAGCGCAGTGACCGGGGCTACGGCCGAGGAGGAGGACGTGGTGGCGGATGCTGGGACAACCGTCGCCCGCGCCAGGAGTGGCAAGACCGGCCTCGCGAGGACCGTTGGCAGGATCAGCCTCGCGAGGGCGCCTGGAGGGACCAGCCTCGTGAGGCTCATCCTCAAGGCAACGCAGGCCTTCCTCCATTACCACCACCACCCAGAAGGAATGACGACCACCATCAAGATGAGGGGGCTGGGGGCTTCCAGGAGCCACGCGTTGTCACCTGCATCTTGGGCGGAGCTCAAGCCCTAGCCTCGCAGCATATCTTCAAACAGTTTTCTCGTGAAGTGACTGTTGTTCTCCCCAAGCTCGAGGCCACACGTCCACTCAGATGTTCCAGGTGCCCCACCATGTTCAGTTCGGCAGATCAGCTCAAGTGCGCGGCCACTGCTGGCGTCCTCCCAATGCTCTGTTCGCCAGTCATCAACAATGTGCAGGTTACCAAGACCCTCATCGATGGTGGCGTAGGGCTCAATATCCTGTCCGTCGACACGTTCGACAACCTCCAAGTGCCATATGACCAGCTTCAGCCTACCAAGCCTTTCTCAGGAGTGACCGGCGGCTCTACTACCCCGATTGGGCAGGTCCGCCTCCCCATTACCTTCGGAGAACGCAACAACTACCACACCGAACTCATCGACTTCGACGTCGCCTACATCCACCTGCCATACAATGCCATCCTCGAGTATCCAGCCCTGGCCAAGTTCATGGCGGTGACCCATCACGGCTACAATGTCCTCAAGATGCCGAGAAGCAGCGGAATCATCACAATCACGTGCGAAGAAAGAGATGCGGTGTGCTCCCTTGAGTGTGCCTTCCAAGCTGCAGCAATCGACGACCCCGAAAGTCAGGGCGAGCGCCCTCCTGAGGCCACCCCCAAGAAGAAGAAGAAGCTGTGCCACGCAGGGCCTCAGGCAAGCGGTGCCTCGTCAGGATCGGCGTCCGCACCTGGGGCGCCTCCCTCCATTGCATAGGGAGGCGCGCCCAACGCCCCTCTCGGGCAGGGCTCGAGGGCTCTCTTTTGGAGGTCCTCGGACTTTGCCAGCATCACGAGGGAGGCGCTTGGGCACCACTTGGAGGCGTGCTTCGCGACACGTTTCCCTCAGGAGGACACAGGGCAAGGAGTGCCCATCGCTCAGGATTTCATCACCAAGACCACTCAGGAACTGCAAGACGTGAGGGCCATGCGCGGCATCCGCCGCTCACCAGGCGCAGCTCCCCATCCAGGCGAGGATGCCGGGCTGCGCATCTGCATCGACGTTCCAGGGCTCAATCGGGCCGCCTCTCAGAAGCGTCTCTGGCCTTTGCGCATGGGACGCTGCGAGGACCCACCTCACAGTTACGTTCGCATGCCCTTCGGTCTGCCGAGCATGGCGGCCGCCTATCATCGCAACCTGCGGAGCATCCTGGCGGCTCAGGAGGCCAGCCACCACACGGTGCTGACAGAGATGAAGACGGTCCTCGAGGAACCCCCTGGGCCCCCAGGGCCTCCCGAGCCTCAGGGCCCCAGTGGCTCATGAGGGGCAGCCTTTCGCCGCACGCCTTCAGCTACCCCAACTCTCCTTCATCGACAGGACCAGGTGACATTTTCCAAGGTTCATTCAGCTGGGAGCGCCCCCACGGTTGCATCATTCCCATGCCGCATGGGTCCGTCCCTATGGCACGTATCTTTCCTTTTATGTCTTTCGCTTACCCTGTTGGGGGACGCTCCTCGGGCTGCATCATCCCCAAGCCGCTCGGGTCGGACCCCGTGGCATGCATCTTCCCTGCACTTACCTAAGCTAGGTTGCTTTCCAAGCTTAATCTATGACTATCGCCTGCTTGATTGTCACCCACCGTGGGAGCCGTGCGCCGGCCGACTTTCTTCAGGACCCTTCGCATTGTCGAACCATTTCGCAGGACCAAGACAGCAAACAAGAACCAAGACTAGGCACAACCCGCCTTGAGGTAGGGCCTTGTGAATCCCGTGTTGGCTCATGAGTGCCCAGATACACCTCGTCTAGCTCTGCCGTGCAAGCCACGTGTCAGGGCGGGGCTGTACACGCCCCGGGGGCTCTATGCAGCAGGGAGTCCCCACTCACGCACCAGAAGCAGACCAGCGATCACCACAGCGACCGGTGCCCTTCCTTGCGCTAGCTTGCAGGAACTTCATGAGGGCCACAGTAGGCGGTACCACAGACGCTCTCTCTCTCTCCTCATGCGATTCGCTTACGCGTTAAAAGGGGGGCTCCTGAGCATGGCGCCTCGGGAGATCTTATTGGCTCTCCAGCCCTCACCCCCTGGCCTTGACCACGGCACGCGACCTGGCATACCAGCGGCGGCTGAGCTCGCTCGAGGGCCGAGACCTAAGAACGCAGAGCATCGAGAAGGACATGGAGGGGAGGGGGAGGCCCGCACGGGCCAGACCTAGCCACACTACAGCGACCGGTGAGCCAGTCCGGCACGACCCGAGGAACAAACCCCAGACAGCCAAAGATAAGTTCTCGCTCTAGATCCACCAGTCGCTTGCGGCACGAGACCCTCGCTCACTCCCTTCGCTGCCCTGCTGCGGCAACTTTTTCTTCCTTTCCCATTGTAAGACAGCTGCTTGCACGCTAAGGGGGACCTCCTGAGCATCGCTCCTCAGGAGCTCTTACTGGACCTCGGGCCGCTCACCTCCTGGCCTTGACCACGGCATGTGACCTGGCATATCAGCGACGGCTGCAGCCTGCATGGGTACCGGGACCTTTCAGCGTAGAGCACAAAGCTGCCGCGGGATTGGAAATGGGAGGCCGAGCCTCGGCAGGATATGCGCACACAAATCTTCATAACGGGGGCTATATTGACAAAAGGCATTACAGACGCTCTACACACCCACCACGGGGCCCGTTTCTTGATTCCTCGCAGGGAACAAAGGGAAGGAATTCCTAGGTGTTCTATCTACGCGCAGCAGGTGTCGCCGACGCCATCATCAATAGTGGGCCATGTGAGGACGGCGCCAACCCCATCCAGATCAGCGGCGACGGCGTCTGGACGCCGCGGCCCTGCTCCGGGCTCGGCGGGAGCTCGGGCACGTAACTGTCGTCACTCATCTTCGGAACCTCCAAGAGCTCAGGAGAGTCGCTGCACCACCAGGAGTCACCGCTGTCACTGGAGGAGCTACAGCCGAGACCAGTGGCGGGCCCCACGCCTGCCGCAACGTCGCCCTAGAGACCTCCTTCAGGGCAACACTCCAGGCAGCGGCCTTCATCGTCGAAGACCTTGAAGAACAGCATGGAGGCGCCGTCGTACTCGAAGTGGATCGCGAGGGCACCCTCCGCACGGTAGACTCGGGCAATCTCACCCCACCCACGGGTCATGAAGATCTTCCCGGAGGCAACGGTTCCAATCTCTGCTCCAGTTGCTCGGGCGTTGCAGTCGGCATGCTGCAGCCAAAGTTTGCGAAGGCCCCTCGGCGGCATCTTGGCGGCGAAGAACGGCGGGAGGCATATCCAGGTGCTCGGGGGCATTGCCGCCCATAGCACGAACTCGCGCGAAGACTCCGTAGCATGGACCCCTAGGGCAACAGCGTGCGCCTCTGCGGCACGACGACCATGGCCCTGGGGCGGGCGGCGCCGCTCACCGCTCCTCCCTCCGGAATCGTCAGCATGAGCGTACAAGGGCAGCGGGTACCCAGGAGGTGGCCTCTCATACCAAGGCCTCGACACCACCGGCCTCACGACCACCTCGCGGCTATGAGACCTCCTTTTCTTCGTCGGGAGCAGCTCGGGCACGTTTAGGGGAGCCTTGCCTTTCTCTGCGGCCGAGAACCTCCGGATCGGCGCCATGTCTACAAAAGCAAGAAGTGGAGCAGGGAAGAAAAATAAGCAGGAGAGGCAGAGGAAAGATGGGCGACGGGGGCTCCGCCCCCCTCCCATTTATACCACGAGAAGGCCAACCAGAACCTCCATGGTCACAGGTAATGATGGTTTTCCTTGCATGTCGCAGGGACTTGTCACGTCAGGAAGTTGCCGAGGCAGCGTGGGGAAGCGGAGACGCCCACGTCCAATCAACCGCCACGCGTCGACCGAGGCCTCACGTTATTGGGGCCTGTGGCGCTCCGCACTTGACCCTTAGCTTCGCCTCGAAGCCAAGCCCGAGCGCGCCTTGGGCCCCAGACTTGCCTGCCTGCGGCCCATGGCGTGGCTTTGATGGCAGGAATGTATGGCCCATCTTCATCAACAAGGAATCAAGACCCTCGCGAGGGGCCAAGCCTCGCGAGGCGGATGACACAAGACCTCCTCAGGATCAGCCTCATCAGGCCGGCTCATGAGGGGCAGAGAGTTCAAGGTTAGGAAAACCTCGTGAGGTTCTCGTGACGTGAGCCATGACGGTCGAGGCCAGGTGGGCGCCACCGCGCGCAGCATCCTTGTTTCCTCTTTAGTGCTGAGGGGCAAGCGCAGGCGCAGAGTACCGAGGCATCAATCAAAGGTTTCCATATTGGTGCAACGAGACCAAGACCAGAAGGACGGCAAGACAGAGGTCACCGTGGAGCCCAGGACGGCATCACCGCCAGAACCTTTGGCAGGCGAAGACCACCTTTTGTTAGGATAGCTTGTGCTAGTTGTCCCCTTTCAAATTGGCCGTTGTTGGCTCCCTTCCCGCTCAATATTTTGGGAGAGGGCCAAGGCCTCTATAAATAGGACTAGCCACCACCATAGGAAGGGAGAGGATCGAAGATCATCCTCAGCCGCACAAGTGCACCAAACACAAGAACACCTCAACCTGAGGAGGTTGTTCTTCCCCTTGTACTGTTCATCCTCAGCCCAAGAGGCAATCCACCACCACCACACTGGAGTAGGGTATCACACCACAACGGTGGCCTGAACCAGTATACATCTTGTGTCCTTTGTGTTGTGAGTTCGTCGAGTTAGTTCGAGAGATCTAGGCTAAGTTAGGACGCGGATTGATAGGGGGAGATCTTCGCGCGCACCCCAGTGTCTCAACCTTAAGGGTTTTGCTGGAACCCGTGATCCGACAGAAGGGGACATCAAACCTTTTGGCGAAAGCATAGTGGAACTCTCAATGAAAGCACCAATGTTGGTGTCAAAACCGGCGGATCTCTGGTAGGGGGTCCCGAACTGTGCGTCTAAGGTCGATGGTAACAGGAGACAGGGGACACAATGTTTAACCCAGGTTCGGGCCCTCTCTATGGAGGTAATACCCTACGTCCTTCTTGATTGATCTTGATGAATATGAGTATTACAAGAGTTGATCTACCACGAGATCATAATGGCTAAACCCTAGAGGTCTAGCTTGTATGGCTATGGTAATGTATCTATCCTCCGGACTAAGTCCTCCGGTTTATATAGACACCGGGAGGATCTAGGGTTACACAAGATCGGTTACAAAGAAAGGAATCTACATATTTGGTCGCCAAGCTTGCCTTCCATGCCAAGGAGAGTCCCATCCGGACACGGGTGCCGACTTCGGTCTTCGTATCTTCACAGCCCATCAGTACGGCCCATGGCTATCAGGACGGACGCCCGAGGACCCCTTAGTCTAGGACTCCCACAATGGCCAGACTAGTCTGCTGCATCGACGGTGTGGTGGGACCTCCGTGCTGCTTCGGCGGCATGGCGGGACCTATGTGCTGCTACTTCCGTGCGGTGGGACATGTCGGCTGCTTTTGCGGCGAGGCAGGACATCTCTCGTGCTTCTGCTTCCATGCTCGCCTCTCCCTGGTGGTTATCTCTTGACCCAGAACTCACGCTGGTCATGGCAGACGCAAGGGAAGGATGCTGAATGACTTGTTTGTTTTTGTGGATGAGGAGTTGAGGAGGAATGTGCAGTCATCTTGGCATAGTAGTATTTAGTATTTATAACCGACTACTAATACGCTCCTAAGTGGGAAACCATTTAGGTTGTGATCGGTGTGAACAGGTTTGCAATTAAATATAGCGTGGTAATAGTACCTCCTTTCCGGTTTATAGGGCTCAATTCAAAAATCTCACCAACCAAGGTTGAGTGATGGAAAAAAATTTGTAGTTTGCAATGTGACGAGACATGAGCTCAAAATTTATTGACGGTTCTAGATTCGAAGTGCGGCACTATTATCGGATGGCGTAACATGGGCACATGTTCTCGGCTGTGGTGTAGCATATGACATGGTAGTTCTTTTCCTACTGCTGTGTACGTGCAATAACTGGCACCGTTGGATACATATCCTATGGTTATTGGGGCGTTCGATAGGAATAGCCTCGTGGCGAGCTATAGACTAGTCTTTTTTCAGACGCATTAGACCTATCTCTCGGGACTTCTCGCACACACCATCTCTAGCTCCCTAGGTCGATGCCACCCACGTAAACTTGTAGAATGAGTTTATCCCTCCATTTTTGTATACAAGGCCACAAACCCATATTACAGGTACCAAGGCAAAAGTTAATGTCTTCTATGTCAATGTTGCAAGCTAGCTTGTCTCCTTGTTTGCCATGTAAATTAATGTGTATTCTTCTCTTTCATGCACATCAAGCCAATGCTCCCACTCCCGCATGCATGCAAGGGACAATTAATGTCCTCATTTGCTAGTACTATGAGGCAAACACCATTAATATTGCACCGATTAGTGTTAGTGGCCTTGTATATCTGCAAATTGTTATTTTGATAGTGGCCTTGTATATAAAAATGGAGTACGTTATACAAGAAGAGAAGAGGTGCACGCATGCACTCATCCTCTCTCACACACGCATCTATAGCTAGGAATTGTTGTGTTCTCAACCATCCGATTGGCTCTATCATAGGTTTCACGTTGCTCCTTGGCCTTGAGATTGAGAAGTTTAAAACGCGGAGGCTAAGCTGGAGGCGCGAGGTTTCGGCACCAACACGACACGAGCTTCGTCTGCCTGGTGTGCATGCAGTCGGGTGAGTTGTCCAAGTATAGACAAAACCAGGCCCTCCTTGGTATCTGCGCCTCGACTTATGCGCAGAGAAATTAGGATCGGAGGGAGTACTACTAGTAGTAGTACAGTACTACTTTGATCTATCGCGTCAACTCGCACAAGTATGCAACACTTCCTGAACAAACAAACATATAAGATGTTGCCGTTATACTTCTTACCCAAAGGATCTTTATATGCAACAGACACAAAATATCCGTTTAACTGTTGGAAATTACTTTAACTGTTGATCTGATGTCGAAGCAATTGCTGCATCGCCACCAAAACCCACCATCTCTTAAGCTAAAGTAGACCGAGCTAACCCCTATATTAGCATATTACTAAGATAAACAGAAGGCATTGTAGAATCATTTAGGACGTGAGCTTGTCAATCTGAATGTGGAGGGACACAAGCTTAGCCCCAGCCAGTAGCTTGGGCGGAACTATGAAGAAGGTCAGCTCCTGCACGGCAACGTCGTCGGGATCCTTGCTGCTTGTCACCTCTATTTCCACCTTGACGGCGTCGGTCCTGCCTTTGGGCTCCCCCGGGCGGCCATTCGGCCACAGCTTGGCCACGTAGTGCGGTAGTGGGGACGCCCTCACTTTGATGCAGACGGCCGACACGGCAATAGGAGCACCGATGTCGAGCACACTGCTGACCAAGAAAAATGTGTGGCCATCCTCCTCCACGAACAGCAAGAGACGTGGCTCTGATAGTGGCACTTGCAGCTGGAGCACCTTGCCATACTGGATCCTATGCACGGCCATGGGATGCACGATGCTGATGTGGTGGGAGAGCGCCGGCGGCGGGCCTTCATAGCCGCAGACGGGCATGGGGCATTTGCAGGGCGCGAGCAGACACGCGCTTTGGTGATCGGCGAGCTTGTGGTAAGTGATGTAGAGCCCACAGCCTTCGTGCGGACACTCCACCCTCACCGAGGAGAGGACAGCGTCCACCATCGTGTTCCGTACGTCGAAGCCACCGCCGCGCTCACACTTCTGGCCCTGCCACTGGTTCCCGGGGCGCTCGACGCGTCAGTCCGCATAGGCCAGGTGCCCTCCCTTGCACTGCACAAATCAATCGAACATCACATCAATCAAGAAACCTGCACCTTGCTCGATCAGCCGAACGGACGCGGTGTATTCAAACCTTATACACTGGAGGCTTCAAGGGGCGGAGGCACAAGAGGAAGTGGAGCAAGGTGAGGTTGATCGAGACCATAGAGAGCTCCATCGTCGGGTCTTGTTCCGTCTGCATGATCTCGCCCTCCTCGTACACAACCATCTCTCGCTTTAGGGCCGGGGCATTACAAAGCTTTACCGTCACATATTCATACTACTTCAAGGTGCATTAAATCAACACATGCAAGTTTAAAAAGGAGAGTCATGACATGCATGCATGCATGCGTTGTAATTAATGCATCGGTAAACGCAGATTATTGAAATATATCGAGTGCAGTGCTTTGATGTGTCGCGTCAACTCATACAACAACGAGAAGTTTGGTTACTACAACGCCCTCTCCCTTGCGGACTGAGCTCCGGTGCCTTAACTGCACCTGCCTTTGTCTGTATGATAGGTGAGCCACCCACCTGTTGGGCCCACCTGTCATACATGCTAAGGCAGGAGCAGTAAGTTAATGAAGATGTGTCCCTCCCTCACCCATGAGTGTGGTGGCTGGCAGGACTAGGAGAAGCTTTCGATACACGCTCTCCCTCCCACACGTGGTGGACATGCAGCAGTTCATTCAGTGTCAGATGCCCAGAAGCATACTGTAGTACTCCTCCACTGTGGTAGTACTCCATCATTGTTCGACTTCCCGAAGAGGCGAAGAGCCAAACGCAGCCCGGATGCTCGTGTGGTAGTTTCATGTGTAGAGTAGTCTAGGATAGCATGTACCGTGCCTCTAAGCTTAAAATAGTTGGGGTTGGCTCCATGCTATGAGGCTGTCTCGAAGAATGTGCACCTCCAGGACGTGCTCGCCGCGCAGTGCCTCGCCATGCAAGAAACCATCGACCTGCACATCCACGTCTACGAGGAAATCGTCTACATAGGCCACTACAAGGCCAGCGAGGACAGAAAGATGTTGGCCCTCTTCCAGCGGCTGGAATCTTTGGACGCAATTGTTCCGAAGCACGTTGACCTGGCCACGAAAGCCGCTGCTACTTAGCCATCGTTTGGTGGGCCGGCGCCCTGAGTCGAGGAGGTGGACGTCGTCGATGGATGCATCTCTTCTTCTTGCCTCCTGTAACCAGCACTGCATCGCCTCATGGCCTTAATGTTTTATTAGTATAGTACTCCCTCCATTCCCAAATATAAGTCTTTCTAGAGACTCCAGCAAGTGACTACATACGGAGCAAAATGAGTGAATCTACACTCTAAAATATGTTTATATACCTCCGTATGTTGTATTTCGTTTGAAATATCTAAAAAGGCTTATATTTAGGAATGGAGGGAGTATATGGCATTTTTATTCCAGTCGTAATGTTTTCACTGTAAGGTGGGGCCATAGTTGAGCAAACCGACCATCGGCAAATCCCCACCCCGCCCACCGAGTGTCGGCTGAGTTTAGAATTAGAAGAGAGAAACGAGGGAGAAGAGCTAGCTGTAGCACGGACGTTATTGTCAGATGGGACTCGTGTTGATAGAATAGGAGTACTGAGCACTCGTACCTCCTTTTTTAGGGAAAAAGTAGACATGTGGGAGAGCCAGCATCCGGGTTGACGTGTCATGCACCAGATTAGAGTGCGTAACCGAAGGGGGGGCATCACCCCGGTCGTAGCGCCAATAATTCATGACTATAGTGAGTAGTCATATCACAAGTCTTTCCAGCAGTAACACACCATCAAATCGCACAGCCCAACCTTTCCAGCAGTAAGTAAGTTGAATCCGCTACTCCCTCACCCTCCTCGCCTCTCTGTCAAACTGCCTACACGAAAACTGCCGCGCGTACTGCCCGGGAAAAGCCCCGCCCTCAACTTTTAACTACGCTAAAATAGTTCAAGCTTGTTCGTTCTATATAAATACTAGTAGTATTGTACGTTTACTCACCCGTGGGGTTGTTCAATGAATGGAGGGCCGGGGAGCACAAGTGAACAATACTACTACTAGTAGTAATGGAGGAAATATGCCCTAGAGGCAATAATAAAGTTGTTATTTATATTTCCTTATATCATGATAAATGTTTGTTATTCATGCTAGAATTGTATTAACCGGAAACTTATTACATGCGTGGATACATAGACAAACAGAGTGTCCCTAGTATGCCTCTACTTGACTAGCTCATTAATCAAAGATGGTTAAGTTTCCTAGCCATAGACATGTGTTGTCATTTGATGAATGAGATCACATCATTAGAGAATGATGTGATGGACAAGCACTACTAGGGAAAAGCCTATACACAGAATCTTATCAGCAACGCGCTTTAAAATAAGGCGCTGCTGCTAACTAGCAGTAGCGCTCGCGCACAAACCTGGCTGCTGAAATGAATGTATCAGTACCGCGCCCACTCTAAGACGCGATACTGCTATAATTGCCACAACGCCGCCGCGAGGCTAGTTCTAGCAGCAGCGCACTTGTATGAAGAGCGCTACTGCTAGGGACCATAGTAGTAGCGCATTTACACAATAACCGCTACTGCTAAGTTTACTAAAAAAATTAGTCCCACCTCGCTTCGTGAAGAGAGTTTGTACCACCTTAAATATGTTACTTCTCAAACTTTCACAACCACTTGTTCTTCATTGAACTCTATGTGTAAAATTTGTGGCCGCAATATGAGTCTTCAACAGTTCCTAAACTGGTGAGGACTCATGTTGACAAATCAGATTGTACACAAAAAGATCATTGATGATCAATGTATTTTTGATGTCTATTTTTACATGCTGACACATAGCAGTAGCGCGCTCTTTGTGAAAGGCGCTACTGCTAGGTCGTTTAGCAGTAGCGCCTTTTGCTATAGCGCGCTACTACTAAGCCATTCCATCTCCCCCACTCTCCGACCTATCCGATCCACTCACACTCACACTCACTCGATCTCCACCTCACCCCCCCCACGCCGGTCCTCCCCCGTCGCCCCTCCTCCGATCTGCACCGCGGCCACCTCCTCCTCCTTGCTGGACTCGGTACCAGCCTCCTCCTCCGTCCTCTCTCTAGTCGCCGTTGGCCGGCCCCTCCTCGCTCTGCCTTCCTTCTCCGTCCTCCCTCCACTCGTTGCCGGCTGGCCCCTCCTCGCTCCGTCTTCCTCCTCCGTGCTACTCTCTTCTCCCTCCTCGAGTCGCCCCTCCTTCTCCCTCCTCCCTCCTCCATCCACAAACCCTCCTCCCTGCTACATTTTGATTTAGTAGGCTAGTTGATTTAGAACATTTTAATTTAGTTGACTTAGTATCTAGTTGATTTACTTGATTTAGAACATCTTGATTTAGTTGATTTAGTAGGCTAGTTGATTTAGTTGATTTAGTAGGCTAGTTGATTTAGTTGATTTAGAACATTTTGATTTAGTTGATTTAGTATGCTAGTGGATTTAGTAGGGTAGTTGATTTAGTTGATTTAGTATGCACCATTTTATTGTTATTTTCTATACATGGATAGGTAGATGCTTTTGTCTTTTTGTAATAAGTTATTTTTTGGCAAAATGCAGGTGCCAATTTAGTTAAATTTGCCACTTGTTTTTTTAATCAATTATCTTAGGCAATAGGGGCCAGATGAGATGAAATGTCTTGGTAGTTGGTACCCTTATTTGGTAGATATTTGTGAAAAGTTTTTTCGGCAATAGGTGCCACCGAAATGCTTTGTCCATAAAATTGCTTCCCGCGGAAGTGAATCGTTAATCCTTTGCTCATATTGCTTTAGGAAAATGGCACCACCACCACCACTATGTCGACTGTGCAAGTCAAGGTGCACCAGCAGCCTTGCAACTGGCAAGCTGTTCGGCATCTACTTCCAGCCGAGTTTTCGTCATGCGGCGGTGAGAAATTAGATGAAATGTAACAACTATTTTATTTTTAGTGTTGGCATTACTGCATTGTGTCATTTTGCTTTTTTCACGTAGATCGTCCCATGCAATGTGAGGTTGAAATTCAACAAGCTGACAGGAGACACTGTGACATTTGAGGCTGCTGGGGGGCCGTACACTATGGAGGTCGAGAAAGGATGCAATATGTCATAGATTGGAGGAGATGGATGGGCCTGTTTCCTTGCCCACATGCGTCTTACTGGTGGTGAGTTGATCAGCTTCTCCTTCAGACCAGAAAGACCCAAGTTGGTTTTCATTTATCTCAACCTGGTGGAAGATGACGAAGATGATGAAGATGATGAAGATAATGAGGACCCACTCGATGAAGATGATGAGAACCCACTTCATGAAGCCATCATAGCTCAAAGAATGAGGCTGAGCGAGGAGGAGGTGTGCAACCTATGGGACATAATTCCGCCACGTGATGACTTTGTCGGGGTGCCATTCGTGACCCGCCTGACAAGTACCATGGTCGATCGGCATGAAATGGTATGTTATACGTACTTCCTGTAATAATTTGATGATATATATATATGCTTTATTGTTATACTTACAAATGCAAATTATTCGATGATATGCTTAGTGAATCCGATGATATGCTTAGTGTAGAGTCCAATGATATGCTTTGTGGAATCTAGTCGATGATATGCTTTAGTGTAGAGTCTGATCACATGCTCTTATTAGTGTAGAGTCCAATGAACTATTAATAGTGTAGATAATCCATATATACTTATTAGTAGAATTCATGATTAGTTAGTACAAATGTGTAGTACTGTGTCTTTTGATAGTGTAGAAATCTAGACTTAATAGAAATATATTTGCAAGAGTATGTGCGAGGCTATTTATTAATTGATATTTTTTCCTTATTCAGAAATTGCCAAAGAACCTATCTGTGAGTTGTGGTATCAAGCCTGATGAAGAAGGCTCAGCTGGACTATGCCTTACCGCAAGGGGCTCCGTCACCACCTGTACTTACCGCATAGACACAGACGGTCGCACACACTTAAACTCGGTTGGGTGGAAGAGATTCCTCGTTGGCAAGAATCTTCGTGTTCGATAGGCCATCCTAATTACCATCAGGAACACCCACCGCCCAGGCTTGAGGATGATGATCGCCGTCGATATCATCTAGAACTACATGTGTGTGTGTGTGTGGCTATATCATCTAGAACTACATATGATGATCGTCGTCGATATCATGTAGAACTACATATGATGATCGTCGTCGATATTATCTAGAACTACATATGATGATCGTCGTCGATATCACCTTGTACTGCTTGAGGATGCATGTTGACTATATATGAAATTATTATCTAGTACTCACTCGGTTCCAAATTACTCGTCGTGGTTTTAGTTCAAATTACTCGTCGTGGTTTTAGTTCAAATTTGAACTAAAACCACGACGAGTAATTTGGAACCGAGGGAGTACTACCTAGTACCTATAATGCTTTATGAAATTGATATCTAGTAGTACCTAGTATCTGGAAATTGATGTTTATTGAAGCTGAAATGGGGTAGGAAGCCGGGGGGAATGATGAAAGATATAGTAGTAGCGCGGGGCAAGGAAATCGCTACAACTAATTAATAGTAGCGCGTTCCGAAAACGCGTTGCTGATACAGTCCAGAGTAGTAGTGCGTGTACAGATCGCGCTACTACTAACAGTTAGCTGTAGCGCCTTATTGGTAGCGCGGCTGCCCGCGCTGCTAATAGCCCCAAAACCAGCGCTACTACTAGGGTTTTCCCTAGTAGTGAAGACCCATCTGTTAGCTTAGCATAATGATCGTTTAGTTTTTCTGCTATCGCTTTCTTCATGACTTATACATGTTCCTCAAACTATGAGATTATGCAACTCCCGAATAACGGAGGAACACCTTGTGTGCTATCAAACGTCACAACGTAACTGGGTGATTATAAAGATGCTCTACAGGTGTCTCCGATAGTGTTTGTTGAGTTGGGTTAGATCGAGATTAGGATTTGTCCCTCCATGTATGAGAGAGGTATCTCTGGGCCCTCTCGGTAATGCACATCACTATGAGCCTTGCAAGCAATGTGACTAATGAGTTAGTCACGGGATGATGCATTACAGAACGAGTAAAGAGACTAGCCAGTAACGCGATTGAACTAGGTATGATGATACCGACGATCGAATCTCGGGCAAATAACATACCAATGACAAAGGGAACAACATATGTTGTTATGTGGTTTGACCGATAAAGGTCTTTGTAGAATATGTAGGAGCCAATATGAGCATCCAAGTTCCGCTATTAGTTATTGACCGGAGATGTGTCTCGGTCATGTCTACATAGTTCTCGAACCCGTAGGGTCCGCACGCTTAATGTTCGATGACGATTTGTATTATGAGTTATGTGATTTGATGGCCGAAGTTTGTCCGGAGTCCCGGATGAGATCACGGACATGACGATGAGTCTCAAAATGGTCGAGACATAAAGATAGATATATTGGACGATATTATCCGGACACCGGATGAGTTCGGAGAGGTACCGGATAATTATCGGAGTGCCGAGGGGTTATCGGAACCCCCCGGGGGAGCTAATGGGCCTCGATGGGCCTTAGTGGTAAGAGAGGAAGGGCCGGGAGGGTCTGGCCTCCCCCCTTGGGTCTGAATTGGACTTGGGGAAGGGGGCGGCGTCCCCCTTTCCTTCTCCTTCTCCCCCTCCTTTCCCCCTCCTAGTAGGAGTAGGAAAGAGGGGAGTCCTACTCCTACTAGGAGGAGGACTCCTCCTCCTGGCGCGCCCTACAGGGCCGGCTAGCCTCCCCCATGCTCCTTTATATACGGGGGCAGGGGGCACCCTAGGACACACAAGTTGATCTTTGATCTCTCCCAGCCGTGTGCGGTGCCCCCCTCCACCATAATCCACCTCGGTCATATCGTAGCGGTGCTTAGGCGAAGCCTTGCGTCGGTAGCTTCATCAACATCATCACCATGCTGTCATGCTGACGAAACTCTCCCTCGAGCTCTACTGGATCGTGAGTTCGTAGGATGTCACCAAGCTGAACGTGTGCTAAACACGGAGGTGCCATATGTTCGGTACTGAGGATCGGTCGATCGTGAAGACGTACGACTACATCAACCGCGTTGTCATAACGCTCCCGCTTAACGGTCCACGAGGGTATGTGGATAACACTCTCCCCTCTCATTGCTATGCATCACCATGATCTTGCGTGTGCATAGGAAATTTTTGAAATTACTATGTTCCAACAGTGGCATCCGAGCCAGGTTTTATGCGTAGATGTTATATGCACGAGTAGAACACAAGTGAGTTGTGGGCGATACAAGTCATACTGCTTACCAGCATGTCATACTTTGGTTCGGCGGTATTGTTGGATGAAGCGGCCCGGACCGACATTACGCGTACGCTTACGCGAGACTGGTTCTACCGACGTGCTTTGCACACAGGTGGCTGGCGGGTGTCAGTTTCTCCAACTTTAGTTGAACCGAGTGTGGCTACGCCCGGTCCTTGTGAAGGTTAAAACAACACTAACTTGACGAACTATCGTTGTGGTTTTGATGCGTAGGTAAGAACGGTTCTTGCTCAGCCCGTAGCAGCCACGTAAAACTTGCAACAACAAAGTAGAGGACGTCTAACTTGTTTTTGCAGGGCATGTTGTGATGTGATATGGTCGGCATGATGCTAAATTTTATTGTATGAGATGATCATGTTTTGTAATAGAGTTATCGGCAACTGGCAGGAGCCATATGGTTGTCGCTTTATTGTATGATGCAATCGCCCTATGTAATTGCTTTACTTTATCACTAAGCGGTAGCGATAGTCGTAGAAGCAATAGTTGGCGAGACGACAACGATGCTCGATGGAGATCAAGGTGTCCAAGCCGGTGACGATGGTGATCATGACGGTGCTTTGGAGATGGAGATCAAAGGCACAAGATGATGATGGCCATATCATATCACTTATATTGATTGCATGTGATGTTTATCCTTTATGCATCTTATTCTCTTTGTTTGACGGTAGCATTATAAGATGATCTCTCACTAAATTTCAAGGTACAAGTGTTCTCCCTGAGTATGCACCGTTGCAAAAGATCGTCGTGCCGAGACACCACGTGATGATCGGGTGTGATAAGCTCAACGTTCTTATACAATGGGTGCAAGCCAGTTTTTGCACACGCAGAATACTCGGGTTAAACTTGACGAGCCTAGCATATGCAGATATGGCCTCGGAACACTGAGACCGAAAGGTCGAGCATGAATCATATAGTAGATATGATCAACATAGTGATGTTCACCATTGAAAACTACTCCATTTCACGTGATGATCGGTTATGGTTTAGTTGATTTGGATCACGTGATCACTTAGATGATTAGAGGGATGTCTATCTAAGTGGGAGTTCTTAAGTAATATGATTAATTGAACTTAAATTTATCATGAACTTAGTACCTGATAGTATCTTGCTTGTCTATGTTGATTGTAGATAGATGGCCCATGCTGTTGTTCCATTGAATTTTAATGCGTTCCTTGAGAAAGCAAAGTTGAAAGATGATGGTAGCAATTACACGGACTGGGTCCGTAACTTGAGGATTATCCTCATTGCTGCACAGAAGAATTACGTCCTGGAAGCACCGCTGGGTGCCAGGCCTGCTGCAGCAACACCAGATGTTATGAACGTCTGGCAGAGCAAAGCTGATGACTACTCGATAGTTCAGTGTGCCATGCTTTACGGCTTAGAATCGGGACTTCAACGACGTTTTGAACGTCATGGAGCATATGAGATGTTCCAGGAGTTGAAGTTAATATTTCAAGCAAATGCCCGGATTGAGAGATATGAAGTCTCCAATAAGTTCTATAGCTGCAAGATGGAGGAGAATAGTTCTGTCAGTGAACATATACTCAGAATGTCTGGGTACCATAACCACTTGACTCAACTGGGAGTTAATCTTCCTGTTGATAGTGTCATTGATAGAGTTCTTCAATCACTGCCACCAAGCTACAAGAGCTTCGTGATGAACTATAATATGCAAGGGATGGATAAGACAATTCCCGAGCTCTTCGCAATGCTAAAGGCTGCGGAGGTAGAAATCAAGAAGGAGCATCAAGTGTTGATGGTCAACAAGACCACCAGTTTCAAGAAAAAGGGTAAAGGGAAGAAGAAAGGGGAACTTCAAGAAGAACGGCAAACAAGTTGCTGCTCAAGAGAAGAAACCCAAGTCTGGACCTAAGCCTGAGACTGAGTGCTTCTACTGCAACAGACTGGTCACTGGAAGCGGAACTGCCCCAAGTATTTGGCGGATAAGAAGGATGGCAAGGTGAACAAAGGTATATGTGATATACATGTTATTGATGTGTACCTTACTAGAGCTCGCAGTAGCACCTGGGTATTTGATACTGGTTCTGTTGCTAATATTTGCAACTCGAAACAGGGACTACGGATTGAGCGAAGATTGGTTAAGGACGAGGTGACGATGCGCGTGGGAAATGGTTCCAAAGTCGATGTGATCGCCGTCGGCACGCTACCTCTACATCTACCTTCGGGATTAGTTTTAGACCTGAATAATTGTTATTTGGTGCCAGCGTTAAGCATGAACATTATATCTGGATCTTGTTTGATGCGAGACGGTTATTCATTTAAATCTGAGAATAATGGTTGTTCTATTTATATGAGTAATATCTTTTATGGTCATGCACCCTTGAAGAGTGGTCTATTTGTGTGAATCTCGATAGTAGTGATACACATATTCATAATGTTGAAGCCAAAAGATGCAGAGTTGATAATGATAGTGCAACTTATTTGTGGCACTGCCGTTTGGGTCATATTGGTGTAAAGCGCATGAAGAAACTCCATACTGATGGACTTCTTGGAATCACTTGATTATGAATCACTTGGTACTTGCGAACCATGCCTCATGGGCAAGATGACTAAAACGCCGTTCTCCAGAACTATGGAGCGAGCAACAGATTTGTTGGAAATCATACATACTAATGTATGTGGTCCAATGAATATTGAGGCTCGGCGGGTATCGTTATTTTCTCACCTTCACAGATGATTTGAGCAGATATGGGTATATCTACTTAATGAAACATAAGTCTGAAACATTTGAAAAGTTCAAAGAATTTCAGAGTGAAGTGAAAATCATCGTAACAAGAAAATAAAGTTTCTACGATCTGATCGTGGAGGAGAATATTTGAGTTACGAGTTTGGTGTACATTTGAAACAATGCGGAATAGTTTCGCAACTCACGCCACCCAGAACACCACAGCGTAATGGTGTGTCCGAACGTCGTAATCGTACTTTACTAGATATGGTGCGATCTATGATGTCTCTTACTGATTTACCGCTATCTTTTGGGGTTATGCTTTAGAGACGGCTGCATTCACGTTAAATAGGGCACCATCAATCCGTTGAGACGACGCCTTATGAACTGTGGTTTGGCAAGAAACCAAAGTTGTCATTTCTTAAAGTTTGGGGCTAGCGATGCTTATGTGAAAAAGTTTCAACATGATAAGCTCAAACCCAAATCGGAGAAGTAAATCTTCATAGGATACCCAAAAGAAACTGTTGGGTACACCTTCTATCACAGATCCGAAGGCAAGATATTCGTTGCTGAGAATGGATCCTTTCTAGAGAAGGAGTTTCTCTCGAAAGAAGTGAGTGGGAGGAAAGTAGAACTTGATAAGGTATTTGTACCTTCTCCCGAATTGGAAAGTAGTTCATCACAGAAATCAGTTCCAGTGAATCCTACACCAATTAGTGAGGAAGCTAATGATGATGATCATGAAACTTCTGATCAAGTTACTACCGAACCTCATAGGTCAACCAGAGCAAGATCCGCACCAGAGTGGTATGGTAATCCTATTCTGGAGGTCATGTTACTTGATTATGTTGAACCTAGGGTTTTCCCAGTCACGACGTTGTAAAACGACGGCCAGTGAATTGTAATACGACTCACTATAGGGCGAATTCGAGCTCGGTACCCGGGGATCCATGTATGAGAACAAAGTATGGACTTTGGTTGACTTGCCCGATGATCGGCACGCAATAGAGAATAAATGGATCTTCAAGAAGAAGACTGATGCTAACGGTAATTTCACTGTCTACAAAGCTCGACTTGTTGCAAAAGGTTTTCAACGAGTTCAAGGAGTTGACTACGATGAGACCTTCTCACCTGTAGCGATGCTTAAGTCTGTCCGAATCATGTTAGCAATTGCCACATTTTATGATTATGAAATTTGGCAAATGGATGTCAAAACTGCATTCTTTAATGGATACCTTAAAGAAGAGTTGTATATGATGCAACCAGAAGGTTTTCTCGATCCTAAAGGTGCTAACAAAGTGTGCAAGCTCTAGCGATCCATTTATGGACTGGTGCAAGCCTCTCGGAGCTGGAATATACGCTTTGATAGTGTGATCAAAGCATATGGTTTTATACAGACTTTTGGAGAAGCCTCTATTTACAAGAAAGTGAGTGGGAGCTCTTTAGCATTTCTGATATTATATGTGGATGACATATTGTTGATCGGAAATGATACTGAATTTCTGAATAGCATAACAAGGATACTTGAATAATAATTTTTCAATGAAAGACCTCGATGAAGCTGCTTATATATTGAGCATCAAGATCTATAGAGATAGATCAAGACGCTTAATTGGACTTTCATAAAGCACATACCTTGATAAATTTTTGAAGAAGTTCAAAATGGATCAGTCAAAGAAAGGGTTCTTGCCTGTGTTACAAGGTGTGAAGTTGAGTCAGACTCAATGCCCGACCACTGGAGAAGATAGAGAGAAAATTAAAGTCATTCCCTATGCCTCGGCCATAGGTTCTATCATGTATGCAATGCTGTGTACCAAACCTGATGCGTACCTTGCTATTAGTTTAGCAGGGAGGTACCAAAGTAATCCAGGAGTGGATCACTGGACAGCGGTCAAGAACATCCTGAAATACCTGAAATGGACTAAGGATATGTTTCTTGTTTATGGAGGTGACAAAGAGCTCATCGTAAACGGTTACGTCGATGCAAGCTATGAAACTGATCCGGAAGACTCTAAGTCACAAACCGGATACGTATTTTTATTGAATGGTGGATCTGCCAGTTGGTGTAGTTCTAAGTAGAGCGTTGTGGCGGGATCTACGTGTGAAGCGGAGTACATAGCTGCTTCAGAAGCAGCAAATGATGGAGTCTGGATGAATGAGTTCATATCCGATCTAGGTGTAATACCTAGTGCATCGGGTCCAATGAAAATCTTTTGTGACAATACGGGTGCAATTGCCTTGGCAAAGGAATCCAGATTTCACAAGAGAACCAAGCACATCAAGAGACGCTTCAATTCCATCCGCGATCAAGTCAAGGAGGGAGACTTAGATATTTGCAAGATACATACGGATCTAAATGTTGTAGACCCGTTGACTAAGCCTCTCTCATGAGCAAAACATGATCAGCACCAAGACTCCATGGGTGTTAAAATCATTACTATATAATCTAGATTATTGACTCTAGTGCAAGTGAGAGACTGAAGGAAATATGCCCTAGAGGCAATAATAAAGTTGTTATTTATATTTCCTTATATCATGATAAATGTTTATTATTCATGATAGAATTGTATTAACTGGAAACTTAGTACATGTGTGGATACATAGACAAACAGAGTGTCCTAAGTATACCTCTACTTGACTAGCTCATTAATCAAAGATGGTTAAGTTTCCTAGCCATAGACATGTGTTGTCATTTGATGAATGATGTGATGGACAAGACCCATCTGTTAGCTTAGCATAATGATCGTTTAGTTTTTCTGCTATTGCATTCTTCATGACTTATACATGTTCCTCAAACTATGAGATTATGCAACTCCCGAATGCCGGAGGAACACCTTGTGTGCTATCAAACGTCACAACGTAACTGGGTGATTATAAAGATGCTCTACTGGTGTCTCCGATAGTTTTTGTTGAGTTGGCATAGATCGACATTAGGATTTGTCACTCCATGTATCGGAGAGGTATCTCTGAGCCCTCTCGGTAATGCACATCACTATGAGCCTTGCAAGCAATGTGACTAATGAGTTAGTCATGGGATGATGCATTACGGAACGAGTAAAGAGACTTGCCGGTGACGAGATTGAACTAGGTACGATGATACCGATGATCAAATCTCGGGCAAGTAACATACCGATGACAAAGGGAGCAACGTATGTTGTTATGCGGTTTGATCGATAAAGATCTTCATAGAATATGTAGGACACAATATGAGCATCCAGGTTCCGCCATTGGTTATTGACCGGAGATGTGTCTCGGTCATGTCTACATAGTTCTCGAACCCGTAGGGTCCACACGCTTAACGTTCGATGACGATTTGTATTATGAGTTATTTGATTTGATGAACGAAGTTTGTTCGGAGTCCCGGATGAGATCACGGACATGACGAGGAGTCTCGAAATGGTCAAGACATAAAGATTGATATATTGGATGATGTTATTCGGACACCAGATGAGTTCCGAGAGGTACCGGATAATTATCGGAGTGCCGGAGGGTTACCGGAACCTCCCGGGGGAGCTAATGGGCCTCGATGGGCCTTAATGGGAAGAGAGGAAGGGCCAGGAGGGCCTGGCCGTCCCCCCCTTGGGTCCGAATTGGACTAGGGAAAGGGGGTGGCGCCCCCCTTTCCTTCCCTTCCCCCTCTTCCTTCCTTCTCCTCCCTCTTCCTTAGGTGGAAACCTACTAGAACTCGGAGTCCTAGTAGGATTCCCCTCTCCTGGCGCGCCCTAGGAGGCCTGGCCGGCCTCCCCTCCCCCTTTATATACGGGGGCAGGGGAACCCTAGAACACACAAGATCAATTGTCTTAGCCGTGTGCGGTGCCTCCCTCCCCAGTTACACACCTCGGTCATATCGTCGTAGTGCTTAGGTGAAGCCCTGTGCCGGTAACTTCATCATCACCGTCGCCATGCCGTCATGCTGACGGAACTCTCCCTCGTCCTCAACTAGATCAAGAGATGGAGAGACGTCATCAAGTTGAACGTGTGCGGAACACGGAGGTGTCGTGCGTTCGGTGCTTGGATCGGTTGGATCGTGAAGACGTTCGACTACATCAACCGCGTTACTAAACGCTTCCGCTTTTGGTCTATGAGGGTACGTGAACACACTCTCCCCTCTCATTTCTATGCATCTCCTAGATAGATCTTGAGTGATCATAGGAAAATTTTGAAATACTGTGTTCCCCAATAGTAAGTAGGAGTCGTACAGTTAGTCACCTTAAATAGAGAGTATTTTTTTCTTTAATGCCACGTACACAAATTGAAACGCTTGTTGTGGAGAGAAAAAGATAATCACTCCACTATATATGTACGCAGGGGCCTGAATGCTTGCTTTACTAGGGTTTCTCTCTTCATTCTCTCATCATCTCCATATTTAAACAAGGCAGCGGTAGCGACATTTTCACTATGCTCAACGCTGGTCACAGATCCATCCAGATCCCTTCGACCGGTGTGTGTAGAGGACTAAAAGGTGCATCATTCATGCGGTCATCGCCGGCGACGGAGGAAACCCACAGCTGCTGGTGGGGCCCGATCCTCTGCCCGTGCCGTTCTCTCAGACACAGCGCCGGCTCGGGAGGTCCTCCGACCCTTCTTCCTCCATGCCGTATTGTGCACAGATCAGACCTGTTGCCGCCGACATCCTGACGACCCTCAGGTACAAGTTCTTCGAAAGTGGCCTTGCTCTACTGCCCCAGCTCCCCACGTGTCTGCACGTGCATCTTTTTCTACTTCCATCAGCTCTTCCAAATCCACCTAAATTTTTATTAATATTGGAGGTAAAGCTACTTCATGCATTCGAATCTAGGACTTGGTTCAAACAACGAAGAAAGGGGGAAAGTCATAGCATCAATCTAGGACTTGATTCAAAGAGGAAAAACAGGGGGGAAGTAGTAGAGACCAGATACCCAACCGGTCTCTTGGTTGAAAAGAGAAATAATGGGAAAACTCAATACAAATTGGATAAGGGACAAATCTATTATTGGTTGAAAATGGACAGAGAGTGGC
Organism: Triticum urartu; assembly: GCF_003073215.2. NCBI lineage: Eukaryota > Viridiplantae > Streptophyta > Magnoliopsida > Poales > Poaceae > Triticum > Triticum urartu. The sequence continues at coordinate 301,312,137 of NC_053025.1, forward strand.
GGCTGGTGGACAAGTCAACAGAGTATGTCCAAGATTAGATTTGCTGCCCTCACATAGTAAAAGGTCTCCAGGATTAGATTTGCTGCCCTCACATAGTAAAAGGTCTCCAGGATTAGATTTGCTACCCTCACATAGTAAAAGTTCTCCAGGATTAGATTTGCTGCCCTCACATAGTAAAAGGTCTCCAGGATTAGATTTGCTGCCCTCACATAGTAAAAGGTCTCCAAGATTATATTTTCTGCCCTCACAGAGCATGAACAAACTCGGCATCACCACTTTATGCCTCCTTGTAGGTACATTGTGCTGATGCGTCCACTGTCGCATGTCCTTATACCAACCTTTTGCTGTTGTTAATGTAAGGGCGCATGTAAAATGAAGCGATCACAGTGTTACCTTAGGGACATGTCTAACTGGTGTTATTGGTAATCTAATGCCTCCAGTGATAAGATGCAATTAAACTGTGTTACAAATGGCACTTCTGTTGTTTTCCCCAATATGATAAGTAAGTTGCTCCTTTACGCTGCTGAGTGTCCTAGTGTTCCCATAGTCCCATGCCCTTAAACCAACTCTTTAGCTGCTGTTGATTTAGTGTATCTGGTAAACAAGCCATGCCACCATTAAAGTAATCTCATATTTGAGGAATCTCATTGCTGATCTTAATGCTTCTGGTAACATGAAGCATTGCTGACGTTTTAAAATTTCTACTGTCCTTGGGTGATTGACATGAACATAATTAAGATGCTTCATTTCATTTCGTATATGTTTCGTATATTCTACACTTGTGCTTCAAAGTAGCACCATCATCTTCATAATAGAGAGTCTCTTATTTTTTCACTTTCATATACTAATGGGAATTTTTCATTATAGAACTTGGCTTGTATATTCCAATGATGGGCTTCCTCAAATGCCCTAGGTCTTCGTGACCAAGCGAGTTGGATGCACACCCACTTAGTTTCTTTGATGAGCTTTCATAATATTTAGCTCTAGTGCATCCGTTGCATGGAAATCCCTACTCCTTGCATTGACATCAATTGGTGGGCATCTCCATAGCTCATTTATTAGCCACGTCAATTTGAGACTTTCTCCCTTTTTGTCTTCTCACACAACCCCAATCATCATATTCTATTCCACCCATAGTGTTATGTCCATGGCTCGCGCTCATATATTGCGTAAAAGTTGAAAGAGTTTGAAAAGGCTAAGTATGAAACAATTGCTTGGCTTGTCACCGGGGTCGTGCATGATGAGAGCATTTTGTGTGACGAAAATGAAGCATGGCCAAACTATATGACTTTGTAGGGATAAGTTTTCTTGGGCTATGGTATTTTGATAAGACATAATTGCTTAATTAGCATACTTGGAGTATTACTATTTTTATATCAACAATAAACTTTTATCTTGAATCTTTCGGATCTGAACATTCATGCCACAATAGAGAAAAATACATTGAAGAATATTCTAGAAAGCATTCCACATCAAAATTCTGTTTTTATCATTTACCTACTCGAGGACAAGCAGGAATTAAGCTTGGGGATGTTGATACGTCTCCAACGTATCTATAATTTTTTATTGTTCCATGCTATTATATTATCTGTGTTGGATGTTAATGTGCTTTATTTTACACCTTTATATTATTTTTGGGACTAACCTATTAACCAGAGGACCAGACCAAATTGCTGTTTTTTTGCCTATTTCAGTGTTTCGCAGAAAAGGAATATCAAACGGAGTCCAAACGGAATGAAACCTTCGGGAACGTTATTTTTGGAACAAATGTGATCCAGAGGACTTGGAGTGGATGTCAAGCAATCAACGAGGCGGCCACGAGGCAGGGGGCGCGCCTACCCCCTGGGCGCGCCCTCCCCCCTCATGGGCCCCTTGTTGCTCCACCGACCTACTTCTTCCTCCTATATATATATATATATACCCCGCAAACATCCAGGAGCATCACGAAACCCTATTTCCACCGCCGCAACCTTCTGTACCCAATAGATCCCATCTTGGGGCCTTTTCCGGAGTTCCACCGGAGGGGTCATTGTTCATGGAGGGCCTCTGCATCAACTCCATGGCCCCTCCGATGATGTGTGAGTAGTTTACCTCAGACCTTCGGCTCCATAGCTAGTATCTAGATGGCTTATTCTCTCTCTTTGAATCTCAATACAAAGTTCTCCTCGATTCTCTTGGAGATCTATTCGATGTAATCTTCTTTTGCGGTGTGCTTGTCGAGATCTGATGAATTGTGGGTTTATGATCAAGTCTATCTATGAACAATATTTGAATATTCTCTGAATTCTTTTATGTATGATTGGTTTCTCTTTGCAAGTCTCTTTGAATTATCAGTATGGTTTGGCCTACTAGATTGATCTTTCTTGTAATGGGAGAAGTGCTTAGCTTTCGGTTCAATCTTGTGGTGCTCGATCCCAGTGACAGAAAGGGAAACGACACGTATTGTATTGTTGCCATCGAGGATAAAAAGATGGGGTTTATATCATATTGCATGAGTTTATCCCTCTACATCATGTCATCTTGCTTAAGGCATTACTCTGTTCTTATGAACTTAATACTCTAGATGCATGCTGGATAGCGGTCGATGTGTGGAGTAATAATAGTAGATGCGGGCAGGGGTTGGTCTACTTGTCACGGACGTGATGCCTATATACATGATCATACCTAGATATTCTAATAATTATTAGCTTTTCTATCAATTGCACGACAGTAATTTGTTCACCCATCGTAATACTTATGCTATCTTTAGAGAAGCCACTAGTGAAACCTACGGCCCCCGGGTCTATTCTCCATCATACAAGTTTCCAATCTATTTTATTTTGCAATCTTTACTTTCACTCTATATCATAAAAATACCAAAAATATTTATCTTATTATTATTATCTCTATCAGATCTCACTCTTGCAAGTGGTCATGAAGGGATTGACAACCCCTTTATCGTGTTGGTTGCGAGGTTCTTATTTTTTTGTGTAGGTATGAGGTGACTCGCGCGTGGTCTCCTACTGGATTGACACCTTGGTTCTCAAAAATAGAGGGAAATACTTACGCTGCTTTACTGCATCACCCTTTCCTCTTCAAGGGAAAACCAACGCAGTGCTCAAGAGGTAGCAAGAAGGATTTCTGGCGCCATTGCCGGGGAGAACTACGCCAAGTCAATACATACCAAGTACCTATCACAACTCTTACCCTTCGCATTACATTATTTGCCATTTGCCTCTCGTTTTCCTCTCCCCCACTTCACCCTTGCCGTTTTATTCGCCCTCTTTTTCTGTTCCCCTACTCTTTTCCAGTTTGCCTCTTTTGCCTATTTCTTGTTTGCTTGTGTGTTGGATTTCTTGCTTGTCACGATGGCTAAAGATAATACCAAATTGTGTGACATTTCCAATACCAACAATAATGATTTTATTAGTACTCCGATTGCTCCTCTTACCGATGCCGAATCTTGTGAAATTAATACTGCTTTGCTGAATCTTGTCATGAAAGATCCGTTTTCTGGCCTTCCTAGTGAAGATGCCCTACCCATCTAAACAACTTTGTTCATTTGTGTGATATGAAAAAGAAGAAAGATGTGGATAATGATATTGTTAAACTTAAGCTATTTACGTTTTCGCTTAGAGATTGTGCTAAAGCTTGGTTTTCTCTTTGCCTAAAAATAGTATTGATTCATGGAATAAGTGCAAAGATGCTTTTATCTCTAAGTATTTTCCTCCCGCTAAGATCATCTCTCTTAGAAATGATATTATGAATTTTAAGAAACTTGATCATGAGCATGTTGCACAATCTTGGGAGAGGATGAAATTAATGGTACGTAATTGCCCTACACATGGTTTGAACTTATGGATGATTATACAAAAAAATTTATGCCGGATTGAATTTCGCTTCTAGAAATCTTTTAGATTCAGCCGTGAGAGGCACTTTTATGGAAATCACTTTAGGAGAAGCTACCAAACTCCTAGATAATATTATGGTTAATTGTTCTCAATGGCACGCGGAAAGATCTACTAGTAAAAAGGTGCATGCAATTGAAGAGATTAATGTTTTGAGTGGAAAGATGGATGAACTTATGAAATTGTTTGCTAATAAGAGTGCTCCTACTGATCCTAACGATATGCCTTTGTCTACTTTGATTGAGAATAATAGTGAATCTATGGATGTGAATTTTGTTGGTAGGAACAATTTTGGTAACAACGCGTATAGAGGTAATTTTAATTCTAGGCCGTTTCCTAGTAATTCCTCTAATAATTATGGTAATTCCTACAATAATTCTTATGGAAATTATAATAATATTCCCTCTGATTTTGAGTCTAGTATTAAAGAATTTATTAGTTTGCAAAAGAGTTTCAATGTGTTGATTGAAAAAAATTGCTTAAGATTGATGAGTTGGCTAGGAACGTGGATAGAATTTCTCTTGATGTTGATTCTTTGAAACTTATATCTATTCCACCTAAGCATGATATCAATGATTCTCTCAAAGCCATGAGAATTTACATTGATGAGTGCAAAGAAAGAACTGCTAGGATGCGTGCTAAGAAAGATTGCTTCATAAAAGTGTGTTCTTCTAGTTTTCATGATAATAAGGATGAAGATCTAAAAGTTATTGATGTGTCCCCTATTAAATCTTTGTTTTTCAATATGAATCTTGATAATGATGGGACTAGAGATGAATCAACTTTACTTAGAAGGCGTCCCAATGATTCGGAGTTTTCAGATCTTGATGCAAAAATTGATAAAAGTGGGATTGGAGAGGTCAAAACTTTAGATAGCAATGAACCAACTATCTTGGATTTCAAGGAATTTAATTATGATAATTTCTCTTTGATATATTGTATTTCCTTTTTGCAATCCGTGCTAAATTCTCCTAACGCTTATAGTCAAAATAAAGCTTTTACTAAACATATCGTTGATGCTTTGATGCAATCTTATGAAGAAAAACTTGAGTTGGAATTTTCTATCCCTAGAAAACTTTATGATGAGTGGGAACCTACAATTAAAATAAAAATTAAAGGTCATGAATGCTATGCTTTGTGTGATTTGGGTGCTAGTGTTTCCACGATCCCAAAAACTTTGTGTGATTTGCTAGATTTCCGCGAATTTGATGATTGTTCTTTAAACTTGCACCTTGCAGATTCCACTATTAAGAAACCTATGGGAAAGATTAATGATGTTCTTATTGTTGCAAATAGAAATTATGTGCTGGTAGATTTCATTGTTCTTGATATAGATTGCAATCCTTCATGTCCTATTATCCTTGGTAGACCTTTCCTTAGAACGATTGGTGCAATTATTGATATGAAGGAAGGGAATATTAGATTTCAATTTCCGTTAAGGAAAGGCATGGAACACTTCCCTAGAAATAAAATTAAATTACCATATGAATCTATTATGAGAGTCACTTATGGATTGCCTACCAAAGATGGCAATACCTAGATCTACCCTCGCTTTTATGCCTAGCTAGGGGCATTAAACGATAGCGCTTGTTGGGAGGCAACCCAATTTTATTTTTATTCCTTGCTTTTTGCTCCTGTTTAGTAATCAATAATTTATCTAGCCTCTATTTTGGTTGTGTTTTTTGTTTTTAATTAGTGTTTGTGCCAAGTAGAACTGTTGGGAAGACTTGGGGAAAGTCTTTTTGATCTTGCTGTAAAAAACGGAAACTTTGGCGCTCACGAGAATTACTGCCATTTTTTATTGGAGAGTGTTATTTAGTTAATTATTTTTGAAGATGATTAATAGATAAATTCCCCACGTCCAGCAATTTCTTTTATAATTTATGGGGTTCCATAAGTATTCGAAACCTACAGATTACTACAGACTATTCTGTTTTTCACAGATTCTGTTTTTCGTGTGTTGTTTGCTTATTTTGATGAATCTATGGATAGTAATAGAGTTTATGAACCATAGAAAAGTTGGAATACAGTAGATTTAACACCAATATAAATAAACAATGAGTTCATTACAGTACCTTGAGGTGGTGGTTTGTTTTCTTTTACTAACGGAGCTCATGAAGATTTCTTTTAAGTTTTGTGTTGTGAAGTTTTCAAGTTTTGGGTAAAGATTTGATAGATTATGGAACAAGGAGTGGCAAGAGCCTAAGCTTGGGGATGACCAAGGCATCCCAAGGTAAAATCCAAGGACAACCAAAAGCCTAGGCTTGGGGATGCCCCAGAAGGCATCCCCTCTTTCGTCTTCGTCCATCGGTAACTTTACTTGGAGCTATATTTTTATTCGGCACATGATATCTGTTTTTCTTGGAGAGTCTTGTATAATTTGAGTCTTTGCTTTTTTAGTTTACCACAATCATTCTTGCTGTACACACCTTTTGGGAGAGACATACATGAATTGGAATTTATTAGAATACTCTATGTGCTTCATTTATATCTTTTGAGCTGTATAGTTTTTGCTCTAGTGCTTCGCTTATATCTTTTAGAGCACGGCGGTGGTTCTATTTTATAGAAATAATTGATATCTCATGCTTCACTTATATCATTTTGAGAGTCCTTTAGAACAGCATGGTAATTCACTTTGGTTATAAATTTTAAATGCTAAGAGAAGTTGGATGCTTGATAGATGGTTTTGAGATATAAAGGTGGTAATATTAGAAGTGTGCTAGTTGAGTAATTTTGAAATTGATGAATACTTGTGTTGAAGTTGGAAAGTCCCGTAGCATGCACGTATGGTGAACATTATGTGACAAATTTGAAGCATGGGGTGTTCTTTGATTGCTTTCCTTTTGAGTGGCGGTCGGGGACGAGCGATGGTATTTTCCTACCAATCTATCCCCCTAGGAGCGTGCGCGTAGTGCTTGGTTTTGATGACTTGTAGATTTTTGCAATAAGTATGTGAGTTCTTTGTGACTAATGTTGAGTCCATGGATTATACGCACTCTCACCCTTCCATCATTGCTAGCCTCTTCGGTACCGTGCATTGCCCTTTCTCACCTTGAGAGTTGGTGCAAACTTCGCCGGTGCATCCAAACCCTGTGATATGATACGCTCTATCACACATAAGCCTCCTTATATCTTCCTCAAAACAGCCACCATACCTACCTATTATGGCACTTCCATAGCTATTCCGAGATGTATTGCCATGCAACTTTCCACCGTTCCATTTATTATGACACGCATCATCATTGTCATATTCCTTTGCATGATCATGTAGTTGACATCGTATTTGTGGCAAAGCCACCGTTCATAATTTTTTCATACATGGCACTCTTGATTCATCGCAATCCATGTACACCGCCGGAGGCATTCACATAGTCATATTTTGTTCTAAGTATCGAGTTGTAATTCTGGAGTTGTAAGAAAATAAAAATGTGATAATCATCATTATTAGAGAATTGTCCCGGTGAGGAAAGGATGATGGAGACTATGATTCCCCCACAAGTCGGGATGAGACTCCGGACAAAAAAAGAGAAAAGAGGCCAAAAAAAGAAGAAATAAGGCCCAAATAAAAAATAATAATAATAATAAAAGAGAGAAAAAGAGAGAAGGGACAATGTTACTATCCTTTTTCCACACTTGTGCTTCAAAGTTGCACCATGATCTTCCTAATAGAGAGTCTCTTATTTTGTCACTTTCATATACTAATGGGAATTTTGTATTATAGAACTTGGCTTGTATATTCCAATGATGGGCTTCCTCAAATGCCCTAGGTCTTCGTGAGCAAGCGAGTTAGATGCACACCACTTAGTTTCTTTGATGAGCTTTCATAATATTTAGCTCTAGTGCATCCGTTGCATGGAAATCACTACTCCTTGCATTGACATCAATTGGTGGGCATCTCCATAGCCCATTTATTAGCCGTGCCAATGTGAGACTTTCTCCATTTTTGTCTTCTCACACAACCTCAATCATCATATTTTATTCCACCCATAGTGCTATGTCCATGGCTCGCGCTCATATATTGCGTAAAAGTTGAAAGAGTTTGAAAAGGCTAAGTATGAAAAAAATTCTTGGCTTGTCATCGGGGTTGTGCATGATGAGAGCATTTTATGCGACGAAAATGAAGCATGGCCAAACTATATGACTTTGTAGGGATAAGTTTTCTTTGGCTATGGTATTTTGATAAGACATAATTGCTTGATTAGCATACTTGGAGTATTACTATTTTTATGTCAACAATAAACTTTTGTCTTGAATCTTTCCGATCTGAACATTCATGCCACAATAAAGAAAAATACATTGAAGAATATCCTAGAAAGCATTCCACATCAAAAATTCTGTTTTCATCATTTATCTACTCGAGGACGAGCAGGAATTAAGCTTGGGGATGTTGATACGTCTCCAACGTATATATTTTTTTTTTATTGTTCCATGCTATTATATTATCTCTTTTGGATGTTAATGGGATTTATTTTACACTTTTATATTTTTTTGGGACTAACCTATTAACCGGAGGCCCAGCCCAAATTGCTGTTTTTTTGCCTATTGCGGTGTTTCGCAGAAAAGGAATATCAAACGGAGTCCAAACGGAATGAAACCTTTGGGAACGTGATTTTTGGAACAAACGTGATCCAGAGGACTTGGAGTGGACGTCAAGCAATCAACGAGGTGGCCACGAGGCAGGGGGCGCGCCTACCCCCTGGGCGCGCCCTCCCCCCTCGTGGGCCCCTCGTTGCTCCGCCGACCTACTTCTTCCTCCTATATATATTCATATACCCCACAAACATCCAGGAGCACCACGAAACCCTATTTCCACTGCCGCAACCTTCTGTACCCAAGAGATCCCATCTTGGGGCGTTTTCCGGAGCTCCGCTGGAAGGGGCATTGATCATGGAGGGCCTCTACATCAACTCCATGGCCCCTCCGATGATGTGTGAGTAGTTTACCTCAGACCTTCGGGTCCATAGCTAGTATCTAGATGGCTTCTTTTCTCTCTTTGGATCTCAATACAAAGTTCTCCTCGATTCTCTTGGATATCTATTCGATGTAATCTTCTTTTGCGGTGTGTTTGTCAAGATCTGATGAATTGTGGGTTTATGATCAAGTCTATCTATGAACAATATTTGAATCTTCTCTGAATTCTTTTATGGATGATTGGTTTATCTTTGCAAGTCTCTTCGAATTATCAGATTCGTTTGGCCTAGTAGATTGATCTTTCTTGCAATGGGAGAAGTGCTTAGCTTTGGGTTCAATCTTGCGGTGCTTGATCCCAGTGATAAAAAGGGAAACAACATGTATTGTATTCTTGCCATCTGTAACGCCCTCGATGCGGCTATATCTCCCACGTGTCGAAGCACGACTTAGAGGCATAACTGCATTGAAAGCAATGTCGCAAGAGAGGTAATCTTCACACAACCCATGTAATACATAAGGGAAAGAGATACATAGTTGGCTTACAATCGCCACTTCACACAATTACAATAATAAAGCATTACATCAAACAGATAAAAACAAGGTCCGACTACAGAACTAAAATAAAAGAAGAACCCCAAATGCGACAAAGGTCCCCGATCGACCCCAACTGGGCTCCACTACTGATCAACTAGAACGAAGCAACACAAAGGACAAGATCTTCATCGAGCTCCTCCTGAGCTTGGTAGCGTCATCTGCACGGTCTCATCGGCACCTGCAAGCTGGTTTTGGAAGAATCTATGAGCCACAGGGACTCAGCAATCTCGCACCCTCGCGATCAAGACTATTTAAGCTTATAGGTAAGGTAAAGGTATGAGGTGGAGCTGCAGCAAGCAACTAGCATATATGGTGGCTAAACATACGCAAATGAGAGCGAGAACAAAGCACGGTCGATAAAAGTATGATCAAGAAGTGATCCTATAGCAACCTACGTCAAGCATAACTCCAACACCGTGTTCACTTCCCGGACTCCGCCGGAAAGAGACCATCACGGTAACACACGCTGTTGATTCATTTTAATTAAGGTCAACTTCAGGTTTTCTACAACCGGACGTTAACAAATTCCCATCTGCCCATAACCGCGGGCACGGCTTTCGAAAGTTCAAATCCCTGCAGGGGTGTCCCAACTTAGCCCATGACAAGCTCTCACGGTCAACGAAGGAATAGACCTCCTCCCGAGACGTTCCGATCAGACTCGGTATCCCGGTTCTTCAAGACATCCTCGACAATGGTAAAACAAGTCCAGCAAGATCACCCGATGCGCCGACATCCCGATAGGAGCTGCACATATCTCGTTCTCAGGGCACACCGGATAAGCTAAGCGTACGGGAGCCAACGTAACCCAAGTTGCCAAGGGACGGCCCCGCACGGTGCTCTGGGTTGGACCAACACTTAGACAAGCACTGGCCCGGGGGGGTTAAAATAAGATGACCCTCAGGATGCGCGACTCCCAAGGGAATAAAGGCGAGGTGGCGAATGGTAAAACCAAGGTTGGGCCTTGCTGGAGGAGTTTTATTCAAAGCGAACTGTCAAGGGGTTCCCATTATAACCCAACCGCGTAAGGAACGCAAAATCCAGGAACATAACACCGATATGACGGAAACTAAGGCGGCAAGAGTGGAACAAAACACCAGGCATAAGGCCGAGCCTTCCACCCTTTACCAAGTATATAGGTGCATTAATTAAATAAGATATATTATGATATCCCAACAAGTAAACATGTTCCAACAAGGAACAACATCTCCATGTTCCAACAAGGAACAAACTTCAATCTTCACCTGCAACTAACAACGCTATAAGAGGGGCTGAGCAAAGCGGTAACATAGCCAAACAACGGTTTGCTAGGACAAGGTGGGTTAGAGGCTTGGTTTAACAATAGGGGAGGCATGATAAGCAAGTGGTAGGTATCGCAGCATAGGCATAGCAAAAGAGCGAGCAACTAGCAAGCAAAGATAGAAGTGATTTCGAGGGTATGATCATCTTGCCTGAAATCCCGCAAGGAAGAAGAACGAGTCCATGAAGAAGACAAACAGACGTTGACGAACGGGTCCTCACAAACTTGACGTTACCAGAACCAACTCGAAGAAGCAAACACCGGAAAGAAGCACACAACATAGTAAACAACCAACACATGAACATGGTATGATATGCGAGATGCGGTATGCGATGCATATGCATGATTGGACAAGGAATGCATGAATCCGGCCTCAACTTGGAAATCCAAGTGTTCCACTGGAAAGGTGAGATGAAATCGCTTGAAAACGATATAAAGAACGCCGGAATCGGAGCTACGGTTTGGAAATGGCAAGCGATTCAAATATGACACCGGTCTGCGATTTACAGCAAGTAGCCATCTAAATGCAACAAGTTAAATATGCTACAGCACTCAAACATGGAAAGAAAATACATGGCATGGATCCACTCATGATGCTTAACAAAAGTCTAGCACTGAGCTACGGCCAATTCATCCATTAACAGGTTCAAACAAGCATGGCAAAAATGCATATGGTAAACAGATCTCAGACTTAGTGAAATTAACACTTGTCTGGAATTTCAGATCAGGTAGCACTCTTTGGAGCATGAAAACTATATGCTACAGGACCTGAACATGGCAAAGTAAAGTATGGCATGGAGCTACTCAAAGAGCTTAACAAAAGTCCCTTAGTGACCTTGAGCCAAAAGGGATCAGAAAATACATTTGCAAGCATGTGAACATGGCAAAAACATAATCAGTTCTCAGACTTTGTGAAAACTGGAACATGCTGAAACAGATATCAAGTAGGCATGTTTACGAGCTCGATGCACTCACTACAGAGCAAGTCATGACATTCTAAGCATACACCCATCAAGAATACACAAAATGCAAGCTAGACATGGCAAGAATAATAGCATAGCATGCACGGATCAACTACAACATCCTCGGCAAAATTGCTAACAAGTAGACAATCTGCCCAGATTTACGAAATAGCAAAAGTAGAGCTCAATTGACTCAAGATATGGTGCTCCATAATTGCAAACAAAGGCATGGATGGATAGAGCACTACAAGATTAACAAATTATCCTTACTGATCATCCTCAAAAGAGGCACGGATCACTAGGAAACAACATGAATAAATGTCCATATGAGATAAACAGATCAAGGACTTAGTGGAAATGCTAAGTACCTGAAATCAGCATTACCAAGTGCCTCACTTGGCAAGCTTGTGCTAGACACCACACACATAACAAAAATACATGGGTTGCACCTCTGGAAAGATGGCAAAACCCTTAACAAAACATAAGTAGAGTTCATGGGCATATCATGCACACAATAATCATGGCAAAAATGACAAATATCTAAATGGAGCAGCAGATCTGACAAATATCTCAAGTAGCACTCTTCTAACAGCATTTCGGGCATCAAGATGAGCTCAAATGAAAATGATGTAATGGAATGAAATGATGTACTCTCTGAGACGAACATTTTGATATGCTATATGCCCAAAACGGATCTACGGATGCAAAGTTACGACATGATGAACATTGCCAAAAAGTTAGGGATTCGGGAGGGAAAAGTCAACCGACTTTGAACTGGATCTGGATCTGGCCGGGCACGCGTTTCGAGGATGGCCGGATTCTCTTGCCGGAGTTTGGGGAGGAGCTGCGGCCGGGCAGAGGTGGTCCGGCGGAGTGGAAGGCACGGGACGGGGCAGAGGAGGTCGCCGGCACCGGAGCTCGCGGTGGTTCCGGCGGGCGACGGGCGGAGCGCACCGGCGCCGGGCGCGGCTTGCGGCGGTTGGCGGCCGTGGCGGAGAGGCAGCGGCGGCGGCTTGTCGGTGCGGTGGCAGGCGGCGCCGGCGTAGGGGAAGGCGGCGCGGCGCGCGGGCAGGAGAAGCTCGGGCGAAGGCGGCGGCGTCTCCCAGGCGGCGGAGCGAGATGGGCCCGCGCGGGCCGGCCTCGGGCCCCGCGGGCCGCGGCGGAGAGAGAGGGCTGGCCGGGTGAGGTGGCGCTTGGCGATTGGGCGCGAGAGGCTGCGGTGATGACGTGTCGACCTCTTATTGGCCGGAACGCGTGGCGGCTGGCGGCAGACATGTCCGGCTGGTGGTGGGGAGTTTTATCCGACGGCGCGAGGAGCGGGGCTAGGGTTTGATCTGCGCGAGAATTTCGGAGGGAGACACATATTTATAGGTAGAGGGAGCTAGGAGAGTCCAAATGAGGTGCGGTTTTCGGCCACGCGATCGTGATCGAACGACCGAGATGATGGAGCAGGTTTAGGTGGGTTTTGGGCCACTTTGGAAGGGTGTTGGGCTGCAACACACACGAGGCCTTCTCAGTCCCTCGGTTAACCGTTGGAGCATCAAACGAAGTCCAAATGGTACGAAACTTGACAGGCGGTCTACCGGTAGTAAACCAAGGCCGCTTGGAAAGTCTTGGTCCAATCTGGAAATGTTTAATCCCCACACATGAAAGAAATGTAGAAATGACCACCGGGGGAGAACGAAGCGCCGGAAAGCAAAACGGACAACGGGGAAAATGCTCGGATGCATGAGATGAACAAGTATGCAGATGAAATGCACATGATGACATGATATGCAATGCATGACACGCAAGAAATGACAAGGCAACAACAGCGAATAACTGGAGGACACGTGGCACATCGGTCTCAGGGCGTTACAACACTCCACCATTACGAGAGGATCTCGTCCCGAGATCTAGAATGGCACCGGAGGGAAAACAGAAGAGAAAGAGAAGAGGTAAAACTAAGTTGCTTCTTTGACAATTGAGTGAGACCAAAGAACCTTGAGAGGTTAAATAAATACGAGAAAAGAATACAACAGAGATGAACAAAATTGAAAACACACCGATAGAAACGACGAACAAAGAAGAACAAATTCGTATAGCGCTCCGGTTGGAAAGAGATGCAAGACTTGATAAGATGAAAAGAACTTGATCTTGACAAGAAAAAAAAGAAAAAATAGAAGAGAGCCACATCAAAATGCCTCCGGAAGAAAAGAGAGAATGGAAAGGAGTGAACGAAGTAGAAAACAATATCTTGGCAGAGCACGCTTACAACAAAGGCTAGAACGGAGTTGTTGGAAAACCAACAACGAAAAGAATAATCTTGATATGGTCTTATGAAATACATCTCAAAATTATGTGGTGACAATCTTCCACTCACGGGAAAGAATTGTATTTATTTGAACAAGGAGACGAGAAAGTATTTCACCAGGAGGATAAAGAAGAGCTTGGATCATTTATGAGCACCATAGATAGCAACAGTCCTTAGGGATGGCTTTAGGTGAAATATAACCCAAGACAATTCCAACGAATAGGTTGATGGATTTAAAATATCCCAATCTTGACAGCATGTGAATCATGAAAACATGAACTCAAATTATCAAGAATGACATAATACCACCTCCAATGATACGATAGACAGAAATGCACTCCGGATTACAATATGAAGAAAGCTTGAGTTTCTTAGAAAAGAATCTCGATGAATACTTCGAGAAGGAATATAAATCCTTGATGAACCATCATGTAGAACTTTCATGAGAACTCTGGAAATAAAAGAAATGATCAATCGAAATGGAGGATGAAAAGAATAAGGTTGAAGCCTTGCAATGATTTAAATGGATCTCGTGATGAAATAATTGAGAGAACTTGGAACTCCGGGAAAGAAAGAAGAGCACTTGAACCCAGAATAAGTATGATGAACCACTCAGGAAAAAAAACAGGAATTGAACAAACTCGATGAACAAGAATAAGAATTATATTATGCTCATCCTTCACCAATTAAATTGATGACAAATAATGGATTTGGCATACTACTCATTCTCGTATCAAGGATTAAGAGAGATATAACATAAACTTAATGGAACGCCGGTAGGATTGAAACAACGAATAAATTGATATGATGAAGAAGGAAGAGAACACTTGAGCGAACCACCGTAATAATTGAAAAAGATCGAAGTAGGTGCATCACCGGTAAGAATTAGCAAATGAACGAAGGTGCTTGAGACAAACTAGATACATGAGAACGAAGAGATCAAGAACTGATTAGAGGATATTTGATTGATGCACCGGCAAGATAGGAGAATGATAACTGACAGTTGAGAATGAATAAACCTGAATTTGATGGGCTCCAAATAATCAAACTGAGAAGACTCTTGAATTGCTCCGGATAGGTGAAAAGAATTCTCACGATCAAAACAATTATGAGAGGATGGCAACAAGCTAGAATCATGAATCTTGAAGAGAATGGAGCAAGATTGAGAGAAAACTCTTCTTCGGTCTTCAAAAGATGAGAATGACAACGAGAAAGACCACCAAGAATTATTGAGGCACACCGGAATAAAGAAGAATATAAAAGTTGAATCAACAATGAAATGAATTTGAAAGATCTTGGAGAAAGACATTTAACTGATGATAAATCATTCTTACGTCAAACTTTAAAATGAATTTGAGAATAGCTCCAGGAAAATAAGAGTCAGGTAAGATCCTGGAAAAGACCTGCGGGTTAGGGCCCACTCAAAAGAAACACCGTTGAAATGATTTAAAAGAGAGGTTGCACCGGTTGAATTAAATGACTTGAATGAGGTGACATCCTCGAAAGATCTTGAACGAAAGCAGAGTGGAAACATGAATCTTCTGAGATATCTTCGGCACTCCGAAACAATAGAATAGCGAGAGGTGAATGATAAGGAGGTGTACCGGTAAGAAAAGGTATTGAAACGAGGAAAAAGGATATGATCCACAAAGCTTGACTTGGTTCCACCGAAGAAGAAAAAGAATGAATAATGGTGAACTAGAAACTTCGTTAAAATCTTTATGAGCATCACCAGGTAAGAACATTGAAAGGAAAGAAAGAAGAGGCTTCACATCCATAAGATGGATATAAAGAAATCCGAGTCCTTGAAGAAAAAAGGTTGGGTGGGCGGGAAAAACAAAGGCAACTTGGGACGAATGAAATGAACACCGTTGAGTGGACTTGAGTTGATCTTGCAAATGTTGACAAAGATTGGGTCCACTTGAAGAGAAACACACCGGTTAAAAAGGATTGACAAAGCAATCTCGATGATCAAGAGGGATTAGTATTCACATCGGAGTATGAGAACACCATTTAGGAAAGGTATGGAATCAACACTTGACATTGAAGCAACTCGAATACCACAACCCAAAACAAAAACAAAAGGTTGGCTTGCAAAATAAGCCGGAACAAACATACGATAGAGATTTCGTCCGAAGTTTTCGTGGTGGGGCCTACACGGGCTCAATCGTACAGCACCATCATGTACAAGGCAGTGCACATGACATATGAAGCGTCCCCGAGTCGGCATAGCCAAGGACTCTTTAAGACACAACAAGACCACTGTAAAACCAACCGTGAATAGGCGGACCACTAGACGTCGAACCCCAATTTCATATCATACCTCTGTCGAAAAGAAATCCTAGGAGCTACTTGAATTCCCACCTATGAAACTCCCGAAATTTTCAGGTTATGCAATCAGGTGTTGGGGATATAGGGGAAGCATAATATCTCACCCAAACTAGCAAATCCTACATCCAGCTGTATCCATCCTTCAACACATAACCAAGAAACCTTCGGAAATCGTCTACCTCAACCTTCGAAAAGCATTCGTTACACGAGTTATGGCAATACTCCCGAACTCCCGCCCCAGTACTGGGTGGCGTCGAGGTTATCTCACCAACGAACTGCATAAAAGAGATTTTCGATGTCGGCGAAACTAAACTCAGGTTTTCCAGAACTGCAACAATAAAATTATGACGACAACACCTCAGAGCTCAACTCCCCGGGACACTTCCACAAAACCCCTTACAGGAGGCACCAAGACAATGTTCTCCTCACAAAACCATCAGGACGATTCCAAGATACCCGCGTGATCCTAAAAAAAATTTAGTGAAATTTGAGAAGAGAAGAGTCAAAACTCTACGTCAGGATGCCTTACCAGAGCGATGAGGAGACTGGGAAGTAAAAACAATTCCTAAGCTCTCCGATATAAAATTCCTAAATGACTCAAAACATTTTTCTAGACACAACTCGGCTGCTAAAACGATCAAGCAATGGGGCTCCTAAGCTCGGGGAAGGCTCTGATTACCAACTTGTAATGCCCTCGATGCGGCTATATCTCCCACGTGTCGAAGCATGACTTAGAGGCATAACCGCATTGAAAGCAATGTCGCAAGAGAGGTAATCTTCACACAACCCATGTAATACATAAGGGAAAGAGATACATAGTTGGCTTACAATCGCCACTTCACACAATTACAAGAATAAAGCATTACATCAAACAGATACAAACAAGGTCCGACTACGGAACCAAAATAAAAGAAGAACCCCAAATGCGACAAAGGTCCCCGATCGACCCCAAGTGGGCTCCACTACTGATCAACTAGCACGAAGCAACACAAAGGACAAGATCTTCATCGAGCTCCTCCTGAGCTTGGTTGCGTCATCTGCACGGTCTCATCGGCACCTGCAAGCTGGTTTTGGAAGAATCTGTGAGCCACAGGGACTCAGCAATCTCGCACCCTCGCGATCAAGACTATTTAAGCTTATAGGTAAGGTAAAGGTATGAGGTGGAGCTGCAGCAAGCAACTAGCATATATGGTGGCTAAACATACGCAAATGAGAGCGAGAAGAGAAGGCAAAGCACGATCGATAAAAGTATGATGAAGAAGTGATCCTATAGCAACCTACGTCAAGCATAACTCCAACACCGTGTTCACTTCCCAGACTCCGTAGGAAAGAGACCATCACGGTAACACACGCTGTTGATTCATTTTAATTAAGGTCAACTTCAGGTTTTCTACAACCGGACGTTAACAAATTCCCATCTGCCCATAACCGCGGGCACGGCTTTCGAAAGTTCAAATCCCTGCAGGGGTGTCCCAACTTAGCCCATGACAAGCTCTCATGGTCAACGAAGGAATAGACCTCCTCCCGAGACGTTCCGATCAGACTCGGTATCCCGGTTCTTCAAGACATCCTCGACAATGGTAAAACAAGTCCAGCAAGACCACCCGATGCGCCGACATCCCGATAGGAGCTGCACATATCTCGTTCTCAGGGCACACTGGATAAGCTAAGCGTACGGGAGCCAACGTAACCCAAGTTGCCAAGGGACGGCCCCGCACGGTGCTCTGGGTTGGACCAACACTTAGACAAGCACTGGCCCGGGGGGGTTAAAATAAGATGACCCTTGGGATGCGCGACTCCCAAGGGAAAAAAGGCTAGGTGGCGAATGGTAAAACCAAGGTTGGGCCTTGCTGGAGGAGCTTTATTGAAAGCGAACTGTCTAGGGGTTCCCATTATAACCCAACCACGTAAGGAACGCAAAATCCGGGAACATAACACCGATATGACGGAAACTAGGGCGGCCAAGAGTGGAACAAAACACCAGGCATAAGGCCGAGCCTTCCACCCTTTACCAAGTATATAGATGCATTAATTAAATAAGATATATTGTGATATCCCAACAAGTAAACATGTTCCAACAAGGAACAACATCTCCATGTTTCAACAAGGAACAAACTTCAATCTTCACCTGCAACTAACAACGCTATAAGAGGGGCTGAGCAAAGCGGTAACATAGCCAAACAACGTTTGCTAGACAAGGTGGGGTTAGAAGGCCTTGGTTTAACAATAGGGGAGGCATGATAAGCAAGTGATAGGTATCGCAGCATAGGCATAGCAAAAGAGCGAAGCAACTAGCAAGCAAAGAATAGAAGTGATTTCGAGGGTATGATCATCCTTGCCTGAAATCCCGCAGGAGAAACGAGTCCATGAAGAAGACAAACGGACGTTGACGGAACGGGTCCTCACAACGTGACGTTACCAGAAACCAACTCGAAGAAAGCCAAACACCGGAAAGAAGCACCCAACATAGTAAACAACCAACACATGAACATGGTATGATATGCGAGATGCGGTATGCGATGCATATGCATGATTGGACAAGGAATGCATGAATTTGGCCTCAACTTGGAAATCCAAGTGTGCCACTGGAAAGGTGAGATGAAATCGCTTGAACACGATATAAAGAACGCCGGAATCGGAGCTACGGTTTGGAAATGGCAAGCGATTCAAATATGACACCGGTCTGTGATTTACAGCAAGTAGCCATCTAAATGCAATAAGTTAAATATGCTACAGCACTCAAACATGGAAAGAAAATACATGGCATGGATCCACTCATGATGCTTAACAAAAGTCTAGCACTGAGCTACGGCCAATTCATCCATTAACAGGTTCAAACAAGCATGGAAAAAATGCATATGGTAAACAGATCTCAGACTTAGTGAAATTAACACTTGTCTGGAATTTCAGATCAGGTAGCACTCTTTGGAGCATGAAAACTATATGCTACAGGACCTGAACATGGCAAAGTAAAGTATGGCATGGAGCTACTCAAAGAGCTTAACAAAAGTCCCTTAGTGACCTTGAGCCAAAAGGGATCACAAAAGCGGGGCTAGGGTTTGATCTACGCGAGAATTTCGGAGGGAGACACATATTTATAGGTAGAGGGAGCTAGGAGAGTCCAAATGAGGTGCGGTTTTCGGCCACGCGATCGTGATCGAACGACCGAGATGATGGAGTAGGTTTAGGTGGGTTTTGGGCCACTTTGGAAGGGTGTTGGGCTGCAACACACACGAGGCCTTCTCAGTCCCTCGGTTAACCGTTGGAGCATCAAACGAAGTCCAAATGGTACGAAACTTGACAGGCGGTCTACCGGTAGTAAACCAAGGCCGCTTGGCAAGTCTCGGTCCAATCCAGAAATGTTTAATCCCCACACATGAAAGAAATGTAGAAATGACCACCAGAGGAGAACGGAGCGCCGGAAAGCAAAACGGACAACGAGGAAAATGCTCGGATGCATGAGACGAACAAGTATGCAGATGAAATGCACATGATGACATGATATGCAATGCATGACACGCAAGCAATGACAAGGCAACAACAGCGAATAACTGGAGGACACGTGGCACATCGATCTCGGGGCGTTACACCATCGAGGATAAAAAGATGGGGTTTTTATCATATTGCATGAGTTTATCCCTCTACATCATGTCATCTTGCTTAAGGCGTTACTCTGTTCTTATGAACTTAATACTCTAGATGCATGCTGGATAGTGGTCGATGTGTGGAGTAATAGTAGTAGATGCATGCAGGAGTCGGTCTACTTGGCACGGACGTGAAGCCTATATACATGATCATACATAGATATTCTCATAATTATTTGCTTTTCTATCAATTGCTCGAAAGTAATTTGTTCACCCACCATAATACTTATGCTATCTTGAGAGAAGCCACTAGTGAAACCTATGGCCCTCGGGTCTATTCTCCATCATACAAGTTTCCAATCTATTTTATTTTGTAATCTTTACTTTCAATCTATATCATAAAAATACCAAAAATATTTATCTTATTATTATTATCTCTATCAGATCTCACTCTTGCAAGTGGCCGTGAAGGGATTGACAACCCATTTATCATGTTGGTTGCGAGGTTCTTATTTGTTTGTGTAGGTACGAGGTGACTCGCGCGTGGTCTCCTACTGGATTGATACCTTGGTTCTAAAAACAGAGGGAAATACTTCCGCTGCTTTACTGCATCACCCTTTCTTCTTCAAGGGAAAACCAACACAGTGCTCAAGAGGTAGCAAGAAGGATTTCTGGTGACGTTGTCGGGGAGATCTATGCCAAGTCAAGACATACCAAGTACCTATCACAACTCTTACCCTTCGCATTACATTATTTGCCATTTGCCTCTCGCTTTCCTCTCCCCCACTTCACCCTTGTAGTTTTATTCACCCTCTTTTTTCGTTCCCCTTCTCTTTTCCAGTTTGTCTCTTTTGCCTGTTTCTTGTTTGCTTGTGTGTTGGATTGCTTGCTTGTCACGATGGCTCAAGATAATACCAAATTGTGTGACTTTGCCAATACCAACAATAATGATTTTATTAGCACTCCGATTGCTCCTCTTACCGATGCTGAATCTTGTGAAATTAATACTACTTTGCTGAATCTTGTCATGAAAGATCCGTTTTCTGGCCTTTCTAGTGAAGATGTCGCTACCCATCTAAACAACTTTATTGATTTGTGTGATATGCAAAAGAAGAAAGATGTGGATCATGATATTGTTAAACTTAAGCTATTTCCATTTTCGCTTAGAGATCGTGCTAAAACTTGGTTTTCTTCTTTGCCTAAAAATAGTATTGATTCATGCAATAAGTGCAAAGATGCTTTTATCTCTAAGTATTTTCCTCCTGCTAAGATCATCTCTCTTAGAAATGATATTATGAATTTTAAGCAACTTGATCATGAGCATGTTGCACAATCTTGGGAGATTATGAAATTAATGATATGTAATTGCCCTACGCATGGTTTGAATTTATGGATGATTATACAAAAAAAATTATGCCGGATTGAATTTTGCTTCTAGAAATTTTTTAGATTCGGCCACGGGAGGCACTTTTATGGAAATCACTTTAGGAGAAGCTACCAAACTCCTAGATAATATTATGGTTAATTATTCTCAATGGCACACGGAAAGATCTACTAGTAAAAAGGTGCATGAAATTGAAGAGATTAATGTTTTGAGTGGAAAGATGGTTGAACTTATGAAATTGTTTGCTAATAAGAGTGCTCCTACTGATCCTAATGATATGCATTTGTCTACTTTGATTGAGAATAATAACGAATCTATGGATGTGAATTTTGTTGGTAGGAACAACTTTGGTAACAACGCGTATAGATGTAATTTCAATTCTAGGCCATTTCCTAGTAATTCCTCTAATAATTATGGTAATTCCTACAACAGTTCTTATGGAAATTATAATAAGATTCCCTCTGATTTTGAATCTAGTATTGAAGAATTTATTAGTTCACAAAAGAGTTTCAATGCTTTGATTGAAGAAAATTGCTTAAGATTGATTTGTTGGGTAGGAACGTGGATCGAATTTCTCTTGATGTTGATTCTTTGAAACTTAGATCTATTCCACCTAAGCATGATATCAATGAGTCTCTCAAAGCCATGAGAATTTCCATTGATGAGTGCAAAGAAAGAACCGCTAGGATGCGTGCTAAGAAAGATTGCTTCATAAAAGCGTGTTCTTCTAGTTTTCATGATAATAAGGATGAAGATCTAAAAGTTATTGATGTGTCCCCTATTAAATCTTTGTTTTGCAATATGAATCTTGATAATGATGGGACTGGAGATGAGTCAACTTTAGTTAGAAGGCTCCCAATGATTCGGAGTTTTTAGATCTTGATGCAAAAATTGATAAAAGTGGGATTGGAGAGGTCAAAACTTTAGATAGCAACGAACCCACTATCTTGGATTTCAAGAAATTTAATTATGATAATTGATCTTTGATAGATTGTATTTCCTTGTTGCAATCTATGCTAAATTCTCCTCGCGCTTATAGTCAAAATAAAGCTTTTACTAAACATATCGTTGATGTTTTGATGCAATCTTATGAAGAAAAACTTGAGTTGGAAGTTTCTATCCCTAGAAAACTTTATGATGATTGAGAACCTACAATTAAAATAAAAATTAAAGATCATGAATGCTATGCTTTGTGTGATTTGGGTGCTAGTGTTTCCACGATCCCAAAAACTTTGTGTGATTTGCTAGGTTTCCGTGAATTTGATGATTGTTCTTTAAACTTGCACCTTGCGGATTCCACTATTAAGAAACCTATGGGAAAGATTAGTGATGTTCTTATTGTTGCAAATAGGAATTATGTACCCGTAGATTTCATTTCTCTTGATATAGATTGCAACCCTTCATGTCCTATTATCCTTGGTAGACCTTTCATTAGAATGATTGGTGCAATTATTGATATGAAGGAAGGCAATATTAGATTTAAATTTCCGTTAAGGAAAGGCATGGAACACTTGGTTTGATTGTGTTTTGATTGTGTTTTTTGTGTTTAATTAGTGTTTGTGCCAAGTAGAACCGTTGGGAAGACTTGGGGAAAGTCTCTTTGATCTTGCTGTAAAAAACAGAAACTTTAGCGCTCACGAGAATTGCTGCCATTTTTTATTGGAGAATGTTATTTAGTTAATTCTTTTTCAGATGATTAATGGATAAATGACCCACTTCCAGTAATTTATTTTAGAATTTTGGGGGTTCTAGAAGTATTCGAAACCTACAGATTACTACAGACTGTTCTGTTTTTCACAGATTCTGTTTTTCGTGTGTTGTTTGCTTATTTTGATGAATCTATGGATAGTAATAGAGTTTATGAACCATAGAAAAGTTGTAATATAGTAGGTTTGACACCAATATAAATAAAGAATGAGTTCATTACAGTACCTTGAAGTGGTGGTTTCTTTTCTTTTACTAATGGAGCTCACGAAGATTTTCTTTTAAGTTTTGTGTTGTGAAGATTTCAAGTTTTGAGTAAAGATTTGATGGATTATGGAACAAGGAGTGGCAAGAGCCTAAGCTTGGGGATAATACTTGTTCATGTGATCGGACCATACATGAGTATTCGCTGTCCTCAAAGAAGGGAACGGTGGCTTGACATGCATTGTCCATCTTTTCTTCACAATAATTTTTGGAAATGTGCGTACACCAAGATGATCCAGAACGCGAAATATATGGGAGCATGGGTAATCCTGAATTTCCAACTTTTTACATTTACAAGATGCAGCATCCAGTCTTGCTCCTCTAAACACACAAGTCACGTGATATATAAAATCCACAGACTTAGCATCCACGCCATGTGCATTCAACTTTTTTGCATCCAACTCCTCATTGTCATTACCTTTCAAGTCATTGGGATCCTTAGCATCCAAGTTTTTTGCATGCAAGTCCACACCATCCTTGCCTTCCAAGTCATTAGGATCCTCAGCATTCAAGTTTTTTGCATGCAAGTCCTCAACATCCTTACCTTCCAAGTTTGTAGGAACCTTAGCATCCGAGTCCTTACCATCCTTACCTTGCAATTCTCTAGCATCCCTGCCATATGGGACTTTGCGCAAAACTCCAAACACGACTAAACCATCACACGCTACCCGGTCTGCGACCTGCCAATTTGTTCCTTCGAGAGTCAGACGCTTTACCCGTGAAAACATCACAATTGTAGAAATATAAGAGGCAGCAATCTCTAGAGAGTGTGCATTCAGCTTAGTGAAGGGTATCGTATGTGTCGCTACTGCGTCTAATGCTGCTTCATTCTTACGCATTATGGATACACAGTGCTCAACATGCTGCAACAAATCAACAAGTTGCACCTTCTTGTTCAGGTGCACATGAAACCTTGAGTTGAGAAACTCACTCCTCTGATTACTCATCATGCCTAGGAAATATCTACCCTTTGTGTACGCAGTTGTCCATTTGTGTCGCAGCTCGTACATCCCGTTAACCCATGACGACCTCTTCCCCGTTCGTTTTATTTTGAACTGAACCTTATAAGCCTCTTTTACCAAACTCATCAACATCCCAACGACGGTAAATGAAATCCCTAAATTCCTCAAGCTTTTTCTTGCGGAGGTGCATCACCATATTCTCCTCGATATGCCATGTGCACAAATGATGATTTGTTCCGGTCCAGACGATAGCTATTGCTTTAGCCATTGAACCTTCCCCATCGGTGATTGCTGAAATGGGTGGATACTAGGACATTGCCTCCAAAAATACATGAAGAAGCCACTGGTATGATGCAACTATCTCGTCTCACACTAGACCGACCCCAAACAAAACTGTGTTGCGGTGATGGTTCAGACCAACAAACGGAAGCATGTACTTGTTAGACTGATATGTACTGTCGAATACCACGACACCAACAAAGGCAACATAGTCAATCCGGGATTGTGAATCAGCCCAGAATATGTTCCTCAAATGGCCTTCGCTGTCTTTTGGAAAAGAATTTCGGGTCTTCTTTTTTCTATGCAATCATATAGGTGAGCAAATATCTAGCGTCATTGCCTTCTATATTGCGCTTCCTCTGGATTGAAACATAGTTGTATAGGTCTCAATCTATAAATCCAAGCTTATGGGGACCTCCGGCATTCTTCTCCGTTACATTCATAATCTGAAGTGTTCGAAGTCCACTGACAACATACTCGATGACATTGGCCTTTTGTGCGTCAGTCATTCTACGATGAGCCGATAAGTAGGGAGTCAGGTCAGCAGGGACAAACAGATGATTATGCTTGTCCACAAAATTCTTGACGAACTAGAGGCCACCGCTAGCTTGTAGCTCAACCTGAAAAAGAGCGGGACACCCACACCGAGAAAGACCCCTTGGTGTTCTTTTTCTTTCAACTCTGTTAAAGTGCTTAAGGGCCAGCCATCCTTGTTTGCAGCACTTGTATGTCCTTCTGTATGCATTTTGTTTCAGACCCGGACCCCTGTACTTCAGATCATCCTTTCTAACACCAAACCCTTTTTTCTCGTATGGCCTACGTAGAACAAGTAGGCTTCTTCCTCAGTCCTGAAAGTCTTCTTCACAATCTCTAGGTATTCCATACACTCATTCAGGTCTTAACCAGCCACACATTTATTATCAATTCCTTTACCTTGCATGTGTACATCATCCATGTCTACGCCATCCTTGCGTGCATCCTCATCATCCATATCATCCATGCACATACCATCCATTCCTTTGGGGTCCATGGCTACGAAATCATTGTCCTTATCATCCATGCATTTGCCTTCGTTGCCTCTATGACCCATGTCCTTGTCATCCTTGCCTGTATCACCCAAGTTTTTGCCATCGTTTCCTTTATCATCCATGTCGTTATGCTGCCAACGAAAACAGATAGTCAATGTTACGGATGGATAGCATACATAATAATTATGCACTACTCTACTTAAATAATTGATTTAATTTTTCATATCAGATTCATGTACCTAACTCAGTCCTACAAAAGCTGTAAGTAAATATGCCCTGACTAAATCTAGAAATATTTAATTGATTGTACTAGTTGTAACTGATGATCTCCTAACTAAATCCAAAGTCCACAAGTCCTTCAAATGCCCTCATAGATCCACCCTGATAGATCAATTATCTCCAAACTCCATTCAAAATTATCTCCTAAATAAATCCAAAATTATCTCCTAACTAAATCCAAATTATCTCCTAACTAAACCCAAAATAAGTCCAAACTCCATACAAAAATAATTATCTCCTAACTAAATCCAAAATATCTCGAAACTCAATTCAAAAGTATCTCCTAACTAAATCCAAAATAACTTTCTTTGAATCCAAATCTGCTGACAACTTTCTCATGCCACATAACTCTAACCAAGTCCTTCAACATGTCCTAGCTAAATCCGACTTACACTTCCTTTCAGTCGAAATCTCGTCACAACTTTCTGAAACCATAAACCCTAAACCTCACATGACATATCCTAAACCCTAATCAAATCCGACCCCTATTGGTACTATATGCAGAAGGGACCAGAAAAGATTTGAGATGGCTAGGCACTTACAGCGAAGATCCAGCGTGAAAAAGTTGATGCACGTTGAGGGAGTCCTGGATTAGGGGGTGTCCGGATAGCCGGACTATACCTTCGTCCGGACTCCTGGACTCTAAAGATACAAGATTGAAGACTTCGTCCTGTGTCCGGAAGGGACTTTCCTTGGCGTGGAAGGCATGCTTGGCGATACGGATATGTAGATCTCCTACCATTGTAACCGACTCTGTGTAACCCTAGCCCTCTCCGGTGTCTATATAAACCGGAGGGTTTTAGTCCGTAGGACGAAAAAACAATCATACCATAGGCTAGCTTCTAGGGTTTAGCCTCTCTGATCTCGTGGTAGATCTACTCTTGTACTACCCATATCATCAATATTAATCAAGCAGGACGTAGGATTTTACCTCCATCGAGAGGGCCCGAACCTGGGTAAAAACATCGTGCCCCTTGTCTCCTGTTACCATCCGCCTAGACGCACAGTTCGGTACCCCCTACCCGAGATCCGCCGGTTTTGACACCGACATTGGTGCTTTCATTGAGAGTTCCTCTGTGTCGTCACTTTTAGGCCCGATGGCTCCTCCGATCATCAACGACGATGCGATCCGGGGTGAGACTTTTCTCCCAGGACAGATCTTCGTATTTGGCGGCTTTGCACTGCGGGCCAATTCGCTTGGCCATCTGGAGCAGATCGAAAGCTACGCCCCTGGCCATCAGGTCAGATTTGGAAGTTTGAGCTACACGGCCGACCTCCGCAGAGACTTGATCTTCGATGGATTCGAGCCGCAGCCGAGCGCGCCGCACTGTCACAATGGGCATGATCTAGCTCTGCTGCCGAACAGTGCCCTGGAGGCCGCACCCGCATCAGCTCCGACCCTTAATTCGGAGCCAACTGCGCCAATCGAGGATGGGTGGTTGGACACCGCCTCGGGGGCTGCAATCTCTACGGCGATTGAGCCGAACACCAGCCCTATTCTCTGCGAAGCCCGTGACTCCAAGGAGCCGAACTCCTCTCTGGACTCCGAGCCCTCCGCGCCCCTACCGATCGAATCCGATTGGGCGCCGATCATGGAGTTCACCGCCGCAGACATCTTTCAGCACTCGCCCTTCGGCGATATTCTGAATTCACTCAGGTCTCTCTCTTTGTCAGGAGAGTCCTAGCCGGACTATGACCGGCAGGATTGGGATGTGGACGACGAAGAAATTCGATGCCCACCCACCACCCACTTCGTAGCCACTGTCGATAATTTAAACGACGTGCTCGACTTCGACTCCGAAGACATCGACATTATGGACGACGATGTAGGAGATGAACATGAATCAACGCCTATAAGGCACTGGACAGCCACCTCATCTCATGATGTATACATGGTGGACACACTCAAAGGAAGCGACGACGAGGAACACAGGGATGCAACGAGGGATCGTTCACTCGAAAAGCAATCAAAGCGGCGACGTAAGCGCCGCTCCAAGCCCCGCCTCGACAGAGACAGCAGCCATACAGACCCAGCCATAGAGCGGGACGGGCCGACGGACGACGAACATGCCTTCGAGCAACCGTCTGAACAGGGCAACTTGGATAAACAAAACGAACACCCCGTCCCCGGCAAAAACAACAGTCCGGACGACCTTATGCTGGATAGGCTCATGGAGCAGAAGAACCTCCACAAAAGGCTCGTCGCCACTGCGCGTAGCCTGAAAAAGCAGAAGCGGAAGCTCAAAACTGCAGAAGATGCACTCAGAATCAGATGGAGCAAAGTACGCAACACCGCAGACAAATATGGTGGCAGTCGCCGCACAAAAAGCTATCCAAAGCGAAAGCTACTGCCTGAATTTGACGAGGAGGCCTTAGAGCCCCCGCAGTCAAAAAATAGGAAAGCCACCCGGTCGGATAGACGACCGCATGGCCAGCATGGAGCGGCAAGCGGTGCCGCACACAAGCCGGCACGCGATCCACCAAAGGATCCGCATCAAAAAGATGGCCCAGCCAGATCTATCTACGGGCCAAGAAAGCAAGCTCTAGTAAGCAATGCAACACAACAAATATCCGAACATCATGGCACACCCAAATACAGGGGTGCCACACACCCCCTATGTTTCACCAATGAGGTGCTGGACCATGAATTTCCAGCGGGATTCAATCCCGTAAACATACAGGCGTACGACGGAACAACAGACCCTGGGGTCTGGATCGAGGATTATATCCTCCACATACACATGGCCAGAGGAGATGACCTCCACGCCATAAAATACTTACCCCTCAAGCTTCAAGGGCCAGCCCAGCATTGGCTCAAAAGCCTTCCCGAAAACACCATTGGAAGTTGGGAAGAGCTTGAGGATGCTTTCCGGGCAAATTTTCAAGGGACCTATGTCCGCCCTCTGGATGCAGAAGATCTCAGTCACATAACTCAACAACCCGGAGAGTCAGCTCGGAAATTCTGGAACAGATTTCTTACTAAAAAGAATCAGATACTCGACTGTCCGGACGCCGAAGCCCTAGCAGCTTTTAAGCATAACGTTCGAGACGAATGGCTCGCCAGACACCTCGGCCAAGAAAAGCCAAGAACAATGGCCGCATTAACAAGCCTCATGACCCGCTTTTGCGCAGGAGAGGACAACTGGTTGGCAAGATGTAGCGCCAGCGACCCAAGTACATCGGAAGTTAGGGATGGAAACGGAAAACCCCGACGCAGCAAGGACCAGCGCCGGAATAAGAGAAACAGCCCAAAGAGCACGGTGGTCAACGCCGGATTCAAAAGCTCGTGGCAGAATCAGAGAAAGCCGCCCCTCAAGGATAAGAGGGACGAGCTATCCAACTTAAACAAAATCTTGGACAAGATATGTCAAATACACAGTACTCCCGGGAAGCCTGCGAACCATACCCACAGAGATTGTTGGGTTTTCAAGCAATCTGGCAAACTCAACGCCGAACACAAGGGGCTCGACACACCAAGTGAGGACGATGACGAACCCCACAAGCAGAGCACCAGGAAACAAAAGGATTTCCCACAAGAAGTCAAAACAGTAAACTTACTTCACGTGACAAACAGAATGGCGCCAACAGAGATACGCGCCATACGGCCTATCCCAAAGGAGTCTCGCCAATGGTTGTTAAAACCGATCACCTTCGACCATCAGGATTACTCTAGAAGTATCCGGAACGCAGGCTGGACTGCCTTGGTATTAGATCCAATAATTGGCGGACTCCACTTTACAAATGTCCTGATGGACGGCGGCAGTGGTCTAAACCTATTATACCAGGACACAATCTGCAACATGGGGGTAGACCCAACAAAAATTCGCCATAGCAAAACCTCCTTTCAAGGGGTAACGCCAGGCCCGGATGCCCGTTGCATGGGTTCTCTCCGGCTAGAAGTTATGTTCGGCTCCCCCGATAACTTCCGTCGCGAACAGCTAACTTTCCACATCGCCTCATTCTCAAGTAGCTATCAAGCACTACTGGGACGCGAAGCTTTCGCCCGCTTTAACGCAATACCGCATTATGCATCTCTTACGCTTAAGATGCCCGGTCCACGAGGCATCATCTCATTAAAGGAAAAACATTGATTGTTCCTCCCGCACGGAAGACAGTGCGACTGCCTAGACATCCCCACAATAACGCGGCTTCACTAGCCAAAGCACCTAAACAGGTCATCAAGACCACGGACACGGCTAGACGAGTCCGGCATAAACATACAATTGATAAAGGCTTAATAGCCGTATACCCCTGTACTAGGGGCTCCGCGCATATAAAACAAGAGACAATAAAGCTCAATTTTACCCATTTCGATTTATACTTTGTTTATTTAGTATAACTCATGTTCGGCACAATCTTTCCTAAACTAAGTTCCTCTCTTTTACAGATGAACACCGTGCTATGCCCGTCCAGGATACGGCACAACGGAGACACAGGCGCAGACGTGCAGCAGGGACCCGTTCCAAGGATTCTTTTCAGATTAAGACCCTGCGTAAACCTTTTTTACTGTCTCTTGTTGATACACATCCCCTGGTTTCTTGGTATAACCAAGGAGGAGGCTGGCATTTTGGCATGTGGCCACGTCAGAGTTTT
This sequence comes from Triticum urartu, assembly GCF_003073215.2. Classification (NCBI taxonomy): domain Eukaryota; kingdom Viridiplantae; phylum Streptophyta; class Magnoliopsida; order Poales; family Poaceae; genus Triticum; species Triticum urartu. Next base: position 301,342,489 of record NC_053025.1, read on the forward strand.
GCGCGTACCTGGACACTAGGGGCTTATTACTAAGGGTGTTATCCCGCCCACCCTCATAAAGACCGAATACCTTACGGAGTGTTCGGCGTCGCGAGTTTGGCCTTATATGCATCAGCTCCGAATCATGTCTTTGGTCAAATGTTGGGTTTGCCCGGCTCCTGTGTTTTGCTACCTTACGTTCCGCTCTATCGGCTAAGGCGGCACCAGGAGAACTACTGCGATTGTGCCCCGGTTCGGCCAGGCGAGCACCTCAGCAGAGAAAGCCGAAAACTGACTGTCATGATATAGCGTGAGACTGGTCAACCACTCGATGACGTACCGGAATCTTTAGGATTCCTCCGCATTAACGAAGGGCCGCTTCCCGGCCAGGAACATACGCGCCCCGAGTTCGGGCGAGCACAGGCACCACCAGGGGCTATATAAGTGGCCTCACTGTCAAACTCCTATGGCTAAGTGAAGGTGATAAAGCATCATAGTCCGATTGCCTAGTTCGCTGCGCTATCACCTCCTTTGTAGGACCAAGACGTTGGATCAAGTGTGAAAATGCGCCTTCTGCGAACACCCCCGCATTATGTGCGTGGGGGCTGAAGCCGACGACTGCCATCTTTCAGATTATATATACATATATGTTAAACGGCCGCACAGGAAGTATTATAATACTTGCAGGCACAAGTATAAAAAGCTTCTACAATTTATCAGAATATTGTTTTACAATAATATATGCTATTCGAATATAGTATCCTTCAAGCACTGCGTCTCTATTAAACGAGCGCCTTGCATAACTTCCTGAAAATAGTGCTCAGTAGGTACTCGGCTTCCATCCGAGTCTAGGGATGCAACAACGGTGGCCTCCATTTCCGCCCAGTATGTCTTGACACGGGCAAGAGCCATCCACGCACCCTCTATGCATGCTGACCTCTTCATTGCATTGATATGCGGCGCCGCACCAAGGAACTGCTGCACCAAGTTGAAATAACTTTCCGGCTCTGGCCTCTCTGGCCACAGATGACTCATGACATACTTCATGGCGAGTCCGGACAACCTATTTAGCTCGGCCCATTCGGCCAAACGATCGGCTAATGACAGTGGACGCTCCGGATTGTGGAACTGCGACCAAAAGAGCTTTCCCACTTCGCGATCTTCTTGATCTCGGAAGTGTTCGGCCGCATCTGCGGCACTCGCCGCCAAATCCAGATAGGTGTCCGCTGTACTCCACATCCGGTCTAACGGAGCATGTTTAGGATCACAGAACTTCCTCCATAGCATAAAGGGCTTTCCAGCCGCGATCTCTCCGGCCTGACGCAGCTCCTCCTTCATAGCTCTCATCGCAGAGCGAGCATCCTTGGCATCGGCAACGGCCTTCTCCAGGTCCGTCTGTTCCGCCTGATCTTCTTTTTCAAGAAGCTTGCAACGGTCAGCAGCGCTCTTCAGCTTCACAGCCATCTCGGCCATTTCCTTCTTGCTTCGGCAGTGAGCAGCCTGTTCGGCTTTCAGCTCTTCAATTACCTTTCCGGCAGCCGCATCACTTTTCCTGGCTTGCTCCTTGGCTCGGGCAAGTTCCGCCCGAAGATTCTCCATGGCAGCAGCACCATCTGCAACAAGCGCACACATTGTAAGATACTGGCATAAAGCTCCTCTTACCAGGTGCCGCCGGAGGAATTACATACCTTGTGCCTCGTCAAGCCGCTTGTTGACAAGCGCGATGTCGGCATCTACCACGTCAAGTTGCCGCTTTAGCTCGGCAAATTCATCAGTCCGGCTGGCCACCCGACACTTTGCCACCTACGTATGAAGGCGGCATATTAGACCTGGGATTATGATCCTCTGCGCGCCATCACTTTTGACAACGCACAGAGTCTCAGGGGCTACTATCTACACAGGGCGCATCTTATTTATGCGCAACTGTCCAAAAAGGGTACATTATTTCGCGTACCTCAAAACCTATCAGTAAACTCCTAACGGCCTCGTGCAATCCGCTCTCCGCGGATGAAATCCTCTCAATCACCATACCCATCAATGCACGGTGCTCCTCTGAGATAGATGCTCGCCCTAGCAGATCCTTCAGCTCCTCCGACCGCGCAACAGACGGTGCCAGACTCGTCTGATGGCCCTTCTCGAAGGCCGGACGCGGAGGGCTTTGGGGGGGCATATGACTACCTTTCAGCCCTGCCGGATTCGGAGAAACCCTCCGCGACGATACCTCAGGATCGCCCGCCTCGCAAGGCGGTACGGCAGGGGGAGGCGTTCCGCTCTCCATCATCTCCAGAAGAAGATCCCCCGAAGACGAGCTCTGCTGAGAAGGGCTAAGGTCCGAGCTACAAGGTAAATTTTCGATTACTCTTCTCAGATATAACGCAAGGATTTCTCTCATTTCTTAAAAAGAAAAACTCCTCTCTACTTACGGCTCGGTGGAGGGTTGATCCCCTTGAGGGCATAATTCGGCCGAAGTATCCCCCGGCGCAGGACCCTCTGACGAAGATTTCTTTCCCCGCTTTGAGGCCATGGTCTCCGGGTCGTCAGAGGCGGTCCTCTTCTTCCCCTGAGGAGAGGAATTTTCGATTCCTCCCTTCCGGACAACCTTCTTCGAGGAGGCTGTAGCTTCCTTGTCCCCTCCCTCGCTTTCCTTCGAAGGCACAACCTCCAACATCCTGACTACCACGGGATCCGGCGTGGTCTCGGGGAGGGGGTCCGGACACCTGATTAGCTTTGCTTTCGCTATCCACTCCTGTTTAAAGGACAGCTCTTTTAGGGGCAATTTTATGATAAATATACGGATAGCGAGTCCAGGCACAAGGCTACTTACTTGAGTATCCAGACGATTGCAGCTCAGACCTGCGTCCTCCGTGGAATCCGGACACACTACTTGTGGTCTGAAGAACAATTTGTACATCTCCACGGGCGTCATGCCAAGAAAATGTTGGAGAACTCGTGGTCCCTCCGGGTTGAACTCCCACAGGCGGAGGGGGCAACGTTTTCAGGGCAGAACTCAGCGAATTAACATAACCTGCGTCACCACGACCAGACTGATGTCTCTTTCTAGGAGATCTCGGATGCGGCCCTGCAACAGGGGCACGTCCTTTGCCGACCCCCAGTCCAGCCCCTTATTGACCCATGATGCCAGTCGTGGCGGGGGACCTGAGCGGAAAGCAGGCAGCGCCACCCACTTGGTGCTCCTGGGAGCTGTGATATAAAACCACTCTCGTTGCCATAAGCTGGACTCCCCTTGAAAAGAGCCCTCGGGCCATGGAGCACCAGCATTCTTGCTTATAAAAGCACCTCCGCACTCCGCGTGCCGTCCCTCGATCATCTTCGGCTCTACTTTGAAGGTCTTGAGCCATAGTCCGAAATGAGGAGTAATACGGAGGAAGGCTTCACACACGACGATGAATGAGGAAATATGGAGGATGGACTTCGGAGCTAAGTCGTGAAATTCCAGCCCATAATAAAACATGAGCCCCCTCACGAAGGGATCCGTCGGGAAGCCTAGCCCCCGAAGGAAGTGAGACACGAACACCACACTCTCACCAAGCTTGGGAGTGGGAATGACCTGCCCTTGAGCAGGCAGCCTATGCGAGATTTCGCCGGTCAAGAACCTGGCCTCTCTCAACTTCAGCACGTCCTCCTCTGTGGCATCCATCGGCCTCGAAGGTCAGAACCGGACATTGTCGAAGGTCCGAAGCGCCTGAAATCTGGAGCCTTGGGTGTTGGAACTCGAGGCGGAGGGCGAACTCGTTTGAGATTGAAAGAAAGGAGTAAGGCCTTGGTCTCTTTATAAGAGGTTGAATACCAAGGGCCCTCCCCGTGACCGTTTGGGACTCGCCTTTGATCGAGAAAACATACCAACGGGTACGACTAGGTTACCCACGCCCGTGTTGATGAGAATCCCAGAATAAGGGGACACGATCTCTGCTTTAACAAGACGTGCCAAGGAAACCGCCTCGCTAAACGCGCTGAGGTGGGACAGTAAAACGATTCGAATAAAGACTTGGCCGTGGTGTGATGTCATGCTACGAAATACGTCAGCAGATTAGATTTGTGTAAATATTATTCTCTCTATGACAATATGTGGAAACTTATTTTGCAAAGCCGGACACTACCTTTGTGTTCAAAATCTTCTATGAAGTACTTGGAGGAGGAACCCGCCTTGCAATGCCGAAGACAATCTGCGCGCCGGACTCGTTGTCATTGAAGCCTGGTTCAGGGGCTACTGAGGGAGTCCTGGATTAGGGGGTGTCCGAATAGCCGGACTATACCTTCGGCCGGACTCCTGGACTCTAAAGATACAAGATTGAAGACTTCGTCCTGTGTCCGGAAGGGACTTTCCTTGGCGTGGAAGGCATGCTTGGCGATACGGATATGTAGATCTCCTACCATTGTAACCGACTCTGTGTAACCCTAGCCCTCTCCGGTGTCTATATAAACCGGAGGGTTTTAGTCCGTAGGACGAAAAAACAATCATACCATAGGCTAGCTTCTAGGGTTTAGCCTCTCTGATCTCGTGGTAGATCTACTCTTGTACTACCCATATCATCAATATTAATCAAGCAGGACGTAGGATTTTACCTCCATCGAGAGGGCCCGAACCTGGGTAAAAACATCGTGCCCCTTGTCTCCTGTTACCATCCGCCTAGACGCACAGTTCGGTACCCCCTACCCGAGATCCGCCGGTTTTGACACCGACACACGTCGATGAGGATGATGTGGCCTCTCGGGTCGGGGAAGGTGGCGTCCGCTCGGGGAAGGAGGGGATTAGTGGCTCGTCGGAAGATCTGGCGCCGCGACCCGAAGGGGGTGACTTGCGATGGTGGGGGAGGGGGGAGTAGGAGCAGGAGGAAGGAGTGACATGGCGAGTGCGATCGGCGGCGATCGAGGGCGCCCAAGGTTAGGGCTCGAGAGGAGGAGATAGGACGAACCGCTCGAACCGAAATTCAAAAAAGTACGCACGATGATTGGAGTTATAATAAAGTGTTTTATTAATGCAATTGATTTAATCAAAAAAATTAGGACGGAAATACCCCTAGACCTAAGTGGGCCGATTAAAAGTATTAAAAAATTAGGTCGAAAATACTCTTGGACTCAAAAAAGCCCAGCTAGTCTCATCTGTTAGATCGCCCATATAATACACGTGCTCTGGTGTATTATAATGTACCGTAAAATTTCTCTACATCTACTATGTTTTTTTTTTCGTTTTTGTACTTCCAAACTACCAACCGCCCTGCACAGCTAGGATTCGAGACCACCCCCTGTCCAAGTTTGTGCTGAATTATTCTTCAGTCCTGCAATGTGCAGAATAATGCTTGCTATGTATCGAAATATAAGACGCTTTTCATCTTATATTTACAGTAGATAAGGAGGAGTCAATACGAGATGCACTTCATAACAATTCGAACCATTGAGTAACAAATCGGTGGTCATTTCATTGGAGATAACATAGCAGAGAGCCCAACATTTCTTTGCACCAAGTTTCTCTATGTAAATCGCAATCGCTGACATTGAAACAAACCAGATCCACCTTACACGTGTACCCCTGACAATATTACGGCCGTATATCTAAAGCAAGATCACAAAACAGAAATATACACTACACCAAAAATGGTTATTCACCCGTGTCAAGAACTATGACACACACCATCATTACCCACTAAACCCCAAAAGCCTTAAACCTTTCCTTCCTTATTACCCCCTCCTCCCGCCGCACTGAGCCGGCGGCCGGCGCCGCCCCCTGCCGCCCTTGGCCGGGCACGCAGCCACCACGGTCGGCGGAGGCGCAACACAGTTCCAGTGTGCACATACCGCCGCGCTCGACGGCACGCCGCGCACGCTGATGCCGGTCAGGAAGTTATCTTGAAGGAAGAGCACCCGCATGCGCCCGCCCTCCGCCGCCGCCACAATCTCCGCCGGCACCGCGCCAGCAAACTTGTTCCCGTTCAGGTACACTGCAGCCGCGCTCGCCAGCTCCGCCGGCACCAGCCCGGATAGCGCGTTGTGGCTGAGGTCCACCGTGGAGCCCGACGGCAACCACCCCGCCGGCCGGAGCTCGCCAGAGAAGGCATTCTTGCGCAGCTGCAGGTACCCAATCCGGAACGAGAAGACTTCTCCGGGAACCTCGCCGGAGAACCAGTTCCCGCCAAGGTCAAGAAACGACAGCCTCGTCAGTCTGCGAAGGACGCCGCCAACGCGGCCGGAGAGCCTGTTCCCGGCGAGACTGAGGTACACGACCGTCGCCGGGAGCGGCGGGACGCCGCCGGATAGGCGATTGTTCCTGAGGTCGAGGTGGACCAGCGGCGAACTCACTGTCTTGGGGATCTCGCCGGAGAGGGAGTTGTGGGAGAGGACGAGCGTTCGGAGACTCCTGATTTGTAGCAGTGAAGAGGGTATCCTGCCGGAGAAGGAGTTCTTGCTGAGATCAACCGTCCGAAGAGCAGGGGAGAATGCTCCGGGGAGGTTCCCGGAGATGAGGTTCCCGGATAGAGCGAGGAAGCGGAGCGACGGGAGCGCCGCGACGGCGGAGGATAACCCCCCGGATACGCGGCCGGGGACGAGCGAGAGCGAGCTAAGCGCGGAGAGACGCGCGAGCGCCGCGGAGGGGAATGCGCCCGAGAGGCCCGGTGCGCCGGCGCGCGGGTCCCCTAGGGCCAGCGTGACGACCCGGCCACCGCCGGAGCAGGAGACCCCGTCGAAGCCGCAGGGGTCTCCGGTGAAGTCCCACGAAGCGAAGAAGCCGGAGCCCGGCAGGTCGGAGAGCGCGCGCCGGACGGCCTGCAGCGCCAGGTAGTCCACCGGGTGCAGCGTCGCCGCCGCCGGTTGTACCGCAACCGCTAGAAGGACGGCAGCGAGGAGCAGGAAGACGCCAGGGCGTTGCGCCGCGCGCGCGGCCATTGGTCTCTCGAGGCGAAGTCGCGAGGCGGTAGTGTATCCGTAGAGAAAAGCGAGGGAGCTCAGTGAATCGCACTGTTCAGCGCGGCGTCGGGTGGTGTGAGCTTGTAGGAGAAGAACGCGCTGGGGATGGTGGCCCTGCCTTGATAAGCGTGCGTGCGGTGTGGTGGGTCCCACCCGACCCGTCTACAAACTGTTGCTCACCGACAAGTGGGGGACACCCGACTCGGTGGCCCCAATTGTCAGTGCTTAATTTTGTAGTGCGCTGCGCTTTGAAAGCCGTGCAGATGGAGGCACAGGCCATGCTTGCTAGGACCGCATGTCAGTTAGTCGATGGCAGGTTAGGCCACCTCAGGGGATCCCCATCCGGCAGAGGCCCAGAGCCATGGACATCAATAACAAGGAGTGAATAGCAAAAAAACAACCCATCATATTTTACTTTAATTCAGATTTATTGCCGAATTTTAAAGATAAATTTTGTATGAATGTAATGACATAAATTGAAACTACTTCCTCCATTCCAAAATATAATACGCCCGCGCTTTCCAAGGTCCAACTTTGACCATAAATTTAACCAACGAGACCAACTGCGGCGGGAGAAAAAATTATATAATTAAAAACTTCTTTCGAATACGAATTCATTGATATAATTTTTGCTCCCGCCACAATCAGTCTTGGTAGTTAAATTTACGGTCAAAGTTGAAACACGTAGATAGAGAAAGCACTACATTATGGAATGAAGGGAGTATTATTTTCAAAAGCAATTGTATGTTAGCAAAGAGTATACATATATGCTCGACCATTTAAGATGAAACAATTAAATGGGAGTATGCATCTGCTACCAAACAATTCTAGTGGATAATAATATGGCATGTTTGATGACGTGGAGACCTGCATGTTGAAATAATTATAATTAACGAGGATCTATTGTTTAGATATTATAGATTATAGATCCGGATTTGCTATCATATTGGACGCCCCGAAAATCTGCCAATGTTTTTACTATTTTTTAGTAAATATTGACGACTACTTTGGGTGAATAAATCTAATTTCTAAGAGCATCTACAACCGGACTCCTCAAAACCATCCCAAACGCGCGGGCAGGCCGCCCGACCACTTCCCGGTCACGATTTTTTGACCCAGACGGATTTCTCAAGCGGCCCTCAACCGCACGGACTGACCGGCACCCCTCATATCAAGCCTAGATATGGGGCGGATATGGGGGCGTCGGACACGCCCGCCACGTCGGACTCGTCCCACGCTGGGCCACCTGACCCCACATAAAATTCTCCCCATCCGCACGCTGGACAAAACCCTAACCACTTCACTCCACTCCCCTCCAATCCCCTCTGCCACCCAAGCTCGTCTTCGGCTCCTTCCCGGCCTCTCCGGCATGGCGGGCAGCAGATCCGAGTCCCACCTCCAAATCCTCGACCCCGAGCTCATCCCCCGCGGCCCCGAGGAGGAGATGGTCGTCCGTCTTGCGCTCCGCCCCGCTCGGGAGGAGGCCCGTGGACGACTGCGCTGGGACTCCATTCGTCGGGAATCCATTGCTTCCGCCCAAATGGGGCATGGATCCGGCGCTAGGCCGGCCATAGCTGCCTTGCCGGAGGCCGTGCGATCCGTCTGGCGTCCAAACGCGATGGCGGACGCGCAACCCCTCCGGTGGCGCGCCGAGCTAGATGTGGAGAAAGAGATTGACTGATAAATATGGAGATATCCCCACAAAAAAGATAAATATGGAGATAAGCCACATAAGACCACATCATTAATTATTCAATATAGAGCTAAGAATTTCCACTAACATACATTCCACACTCTTTATTCTTTTAATATAGTGCCATACTTGCATTTTACCTATGATACTATGCTAAGAACCAAGCATTGTGGGGCCTTCCTACTGTTCCACTTTGTACATGTGCTAAGGCAGGTGTAAGTATGCAAATAATATTACGTGACAAGATAATTAAGAGGATAGAGAGATGATGAAAATGCATGTAGCCCCAAAGTGTGGTTTTGGTAATTAATGATAATATCTATGGACTAATGTTTTCACTGATATATACTTGAAGGAATATTTCATAGGTGGTGCCTTGAGGATATTGGATGGATTCAAGTATGAATGTCATAGTGATGCATGAAGCATATTGGGCTGATTTAAGAAGAGTTTCATTAAAACAATTAAGTGCAATATTATTTGGATACAACACCTAAGCTAAAATGCATTGGGATGATTGTCTCGCAGAATTTTTCACTATGTATGACAACACGCTAACAGATAATGCATCGAGAGTTGATAGAGGCGAGGGGCTCGATCTTTCGATGAGATGGTGGCTATCGTTTTGGTAGAAGTCGACTTTGACGATCCGACTATGAACGTGCGAGGACGTCGCGCCTTAGCAATCGGTAAACTAACTCCGAGAGGTTATTGACCACACCGGAGCACGATCAACCTGACCACGAGGGTCTATTTCCTGCAAGCAACGAAGAACAAGCAAGAAATTGAAATTGCAATCTGGATATTGCGAATATAAGAGGAAAGTTTTGTTGATGAAGGTGGGGTTCTGTGACGTCTTGGTCTGGTCGTTGGACACAAACGAAGTACGCGTAGTTGCAGATATGGCGAACTTTTAATCTAAACAAAACCCAAAGTCTAAACGATGCCCTAAGGGCTGTATATATAGAGGAGAGAGGGGGAATTTCGTGGCCCTTGGTGGAGGAGTCCGAAACAAACTCTAACTCTTGTTTCCCCACGCATACAGACTCTAAAAGCAACCTATACATAAGTATTTCGAAAATACATGGGCCTGGCCCAATAATAAGGTGACACAGCATCTAGAATAGTCTCTGGACGAAATTTATGAAGTGGCATCTTGTATATTTCATCCAAGCCTTCATGCACTCATTATGATGGCTTCAAAGTCCTGGAATCATCACTTGTAACTCAGTTCTTTTTCCCCTTGCGCATGCCATCATCTCCATGCTTGAACTTACTCCAAGGTTGATCTTTCTTGTCCAAGCTAGGCCCTTCATTTGTAAGTAAAACAAATGTATCCAATTTAGGCAGCATCATATTCTCATGAATATTAGAATCGTTACCAAGAAACGAAAGTACCTGATAATTCAATTGGCATGCGCGAGCTCTAGTAATTGGTCCAGTATGTATAACAGTAAGGGCTGTGAGTGTAACAATGGTATTGATGTCCTCATCAAGAGTGGTCTAAGCACCAATGCATTGAAAGATGCCAAGTTTCTAACCATATAATATTTGTGGCATATTTACATGTTTTATTACTCTAATCGAAGACCTTAAAAACCGTGCCCGGTTTATAAACCCAACCAACAGGTAGGAAGCTTTTATGGGATGACATAAAATTAAATGAAGAAAGAGAAAATGTCGTATTATAATAAATAATATGTGTCAGCATGACAATAAATGAACTCATCTAAATACTAGCCTATAATATAATGTAATACAGACGTAGTATACACTAGCAGTATCAAATGTGGACATGAATTTTTCGTCTATGTGTGTGTATACACCATATATGAAAAAATAATTTAGTAAATAAATAAAAAGTCAACAAATTTTAAAAATATGTCTAAAATAAACTTGACCTTCCATTGTACTGGTAAAAAAATCCACAAAAAGAAAAAAAAACTCGTGACTTCTTCTCGCAAAAGACAAAACTTTTGATCAAATAGTGTGAATAGTGACCTATAATAGCAAATAAGTTTTTTTTTGCCCAAAAGTCAATGCCAGTTATCTATTCATGAAGTTTTATATACAAGTACAAAAGAAAGTCAAGTTTATTGTAAAAACATTCAAACTTATTTGAATGTTTTTAAACCATTAAACTTTTTTCATCCTCTATCAAATGAATGTTACTCTCTTTACTGGGAGCAGCCTAATTCCTCCTGACGTGGAGAGGGTCGAGTGATCGCCAGTAGGATGATGAGACAGAAGCTCTGATGTAGAGTGGTGGACATCAACCTTGAAATTTCCAAGCCTTGGTGTGGAAGCCACACGCTCTAGCTTTCACTCCCGCGGCAGCGCGTGGTGAATCCAGCTAGCAAGAAGCACTCCCATCTCTGGCCTGCTGCCTCACTGACATAGAGAGTCCACTAGGACCTGGTCCCACGTGCCAGCGTGGTGGCAAACAGTAGCAGAAGCAAATGAGTGTGACTCACTGCGGCCGCTTTGTTCTCCGCGTCGGCAGGACCGGCTCCCTGTAGTCAGCGTGTGGCGAAAGGCCTGGCCCCACATGTCAGTACATTGGCTTGGTGGTAACGCTTCACCCCACACCTCATTCGGCCCCCGGCTTTTAACAGCTGTACCGGTGCGGCGCAACAACAGAGGGAGGGTCAAAGGCCAAAGCAGCGACAGTATTCTGATTGACAGGTGGGCCCACGGTTGCCGTGCACGAATCTCCACAGCGCCACTCCTCCTTGGTCCTGGTCCTGATGATTGTCCGGCTTTCCTGGGGAGAAGAGAGGCAAAAGCCAAAAGGTGCCATTTATTTTCAGGCTGGTCATAGTGGGGAGTAATTTAGACTAGTGTCATATGCATGACATTAGTCTGAAAGTTACTACTACTCTCTCCATTTCACAATGTAGTGCTTCATCTATTCACGTACTTCAATTTTGACCGTAAACTTAAATACCAAGACCGATTGCGGCGGGAGCAAAAATTATATCAGTGAATTCGTATTTGAAAGAAGTTTTCAATTATATAATTTTTTCCCCGCCGCAGTTGGTCTCGTTGGTTAAATTTATGATCAAAGTTGGATCTCGAGAAGTGCGGGCGCACTATATTTTGGAATGGAGGGAGTATTATAATGTAAAGTAACATAATAGTAGTGTCATAGATGACTTTATTTATTAGCTCGTAGACTCATCTTGTCTTGGTAAGTGCTATGTTACAGTAACATATTATGTTACTACCTTACATTAAATACTTGCCACATAAGAAAAAAATAATTAAAATGTGCTATGTTACTAGCTAAATTATTTCCATTATGACTAGCCTCAGAAAAGAGAAAAATAAAAAAAGGATTTGGCACAGCATTTGGGATGAGCATCTCCATGCTGATGATGGGTTGGAACAACCGAACAAGAGAGACAAAAGGTGCATTACTTGTCCCTGCTTTACTCTAATATCCCAGCATCAGCATCAGCATCAGGGTAGGTTAGAATAACCATGGCTCTTGGTTCACCGCATTTCTCGTCTCCGCTCCCTAGACAGCATGGCCTGCTGCTTGTTTGATTCCGATAAGTCACTTGACTTATAAATCAGGTGACAACAAAACATGCGTGACATATAAGTCATTGGTTTTAAGTTAGCTTTCAGTGACAATCAAATATGCGTGACTTATAAGTAATCTCCAAGTGTGACAACCAAACAGGCGTGACTTATTTGAAACCAAACAGGCCTAAGCTAGCTTCCAGTGCAGTGATCTCCAAGTGTGCATGATACCAAGTCCATAGTAGGTGCTAGTATGACAAATCACAAAGACTGAAGCCATAGAGGTGCGTGGAGTGGATGCAACCCGTACCGTCACATGTAATCCATCCAAATACAGGGATCAACTGTATGCATAATACATATTCCAACTCTGAAGCGTACAATTTGTAAATGTGAACACACAGATTGTAATGCAGCTGCATGGTTCAGCTTTGATCTACCCCATGGCTCAATGGCTAGCTGTTACATCTCGACGCGGCTGCAGGTACATATATTGCCGTTCCTTTTTGCTTCGTTGGGCCATGCAGGCAGGCAGGCCATGGTGCATAAATGCTTGTTGACAGAGGTAGGTTATTCAATTGACAACGGCCAGCAGGTTAGCTGAAGAGCTCCTGCAGAGGACGCCTCGCTGGGTAGTGCACACAAACTGCTCGTTTTCAGTTTTCACGTAGGCAGCTCCAGATCGCGCACGACACTAGTGTTGTCTTTCAGGTCCGGCCAGGCCTGCTTTGTACAAAATCAGCAGTGCATTGTGCGTGCATGCCTCTGAGCCAGCCACCGTTGCATTGCATTGCATGCTCCGTTTGAGTGAGCTCGCTGAGAGCATCTACACCCGGACATCTTAAACCCGTCTCATATGCCCAGGCGGGACCGTCCGATAACTACTCAGTCACGAATTTTTGACCCAGGCGGGCCTTCAAACGGCCGCTCAAACGCCCAGGCTGAACGGCACCCCATATTCAACCCAAACACGGGGCGGATATGGGGATGCCCAGACATGCCCGCCACGTCAGTCTCACGGTAGGGTCCCACGCGGAAACGCCCAGAAACTCGGCGGTCCGACGGACGCCGTGTGCGTCGCCATGGTGTGAACGCCGCGTGGCGCGGCTCCAGCTCGCCGCCCAAGACCAGATCCGACTATTTAAGCTGGTCGGTGTCCCGCAACCCTAACCCATCCCCATCCACCTTCTCCGCGCTGTCAATACGAACCCATCCATGTGACGCCCCGATTCAATCGTACACTAATCATACACGCAAACGTGTACGATCAAGATCAAGAACTCACGGAAAGATATCATAACACAACTCTAAACACAAATGAAAGTCATACAAGCTTCATATTACAAGCCAAGGGCCTCGAGGGCTCGAATACATAGCTCGATACATAAGCGAGTCAGCGGAAGCAACAATATCCGAGTACAGACATAAGTTAAACAAGTTTTGCCTTAAGAAGACTAGCACAAACATCAACGATCGAAGAGGCTAGGCCTCCTGCCTGGGACCTCCTAACTACTCCCGGTCGTCGGCGGGCTCCACGTAGTAGTAGGCACCCTCGGGGTAGTAGTAGTCATCGGGGGTGGCATCTGGCTCCTGGGATCCACCATCTGGTTGCAACAACCGTAAAGAAGAAGGAAGGGGGGAAGGGGGTAGCAAAGCAACTGTAAGTACTCATCCAAAGTACTCGCAAGCATCAGATCTATACTAAGTATGCATTGGTATCAAATTGAAGGGTTGTATACTGAACTGTAGAATGCCAGTATAGAGGGGAAGGCCTAGCCTATCGAAGACTATCATCTTCAAGCAGCTCCAAAGATCTTGCATCATGTAGAAAAGTAAAGAATATCAATTTATAATTAACAAGCATGTTGTAGCATGAATGCCCAGAGATCCTTCCTCGACTCCCTGCGGGAAAGCAATCCCGGGGCCACATATCTCAAGTATCCATTTCTAGTTGTAATAGATCAGAATGCAAGTCTGAACGTCCGTTACCGTGGACACGACCATTAATAGATAATCTTCCCTACAAGGGTGCACCACATTTTCCAACACGCTTCAATACTCTAGTCAGACACACTTTTCTGGGTCCATACCCGGCCTCGGAAGATCAACACGTCATAGCCCTACCTAGGCTCAGCAGAGAGGTCCCCGCTGGACTACATCCTAAGCACTCCGGGGTCTGGGCCCATTGCCCGTTGCACTCCGGGTCGTTGCGCGCAGGGCGGGTCCAGACTCCACCACTACAAGATGGTGCCGGCCCAGCCATGCCACAATGCTGAACTGGACGTCTGACAAAGCTTCGGCTGATACTACGACGTTGAGGCCCATAACTATTCTCGCATGGTGGTTAGTGCGTAAAGGCCAAAGGCCAACTCAGAACAAATACCCAAACCTGTTAGTGCATTATTAAAAGAAGTGCCGGCCGTCGGGACAAGTCTAGAGATACCACCCCATCCTGGGTGATACCGTTAGACAACCAGCCACCACCGTAAAAACTCTCGGGTGCTCTCCAGGCCCACCCGTCTTTCACAAAGGCCTCAAGTAAAGTCAAGGTAACTGTGTGTCCAAACATCAAGGGGGGAAACCCCGAGGAATCACCCTCGGTGGATTCCACTCGATGTAATCATCAAGGTGAACGTAGGAGGAGCCACCCTCGAGGTTCACACTTGAGGTGTTGCACGACAGAGTTGTAACAGGAGTGGTTAAGGAGGAATCACCCTCGATGACCACGACCGAATAGCTACACTACAGAGTTATCATCAAGAGTGCGTTACGAGGTATCACCCTCGGCACTCGATAGTAACTATGCAGAGTCGTACAACTAAAGGGGGTGAGATGTGATGTGAGGTGTCGGGCTCTGGTCGTCGATCACGGTTATTGAGTCATTGATGATGAAGCAGGGGAAACAAGGACAAGGTGGGGGTCATTGATGGATCACTAACCAACATATACTAAGCAGTTTAGGGTAAGCAGGTAGGTAACAACAGCAGGTACAAAAGCATGCTATGCATCAGAATAGGAGTAACCAATTACAGTAGCAAAATCTAATGCAAGCATGAGAGAATGGAAGAAGGGTCGTCGTCGACGTAGTCGATCAAAGTGGCATCAGCAGCGGTCTCGGGGTCTACCGGAGAGAAGAGGGGGGAGAAACAGTAAATATAGTGCAAACAGATGCAACACAGATGCATGACAGGGTAACATGCAGGGCTAGGGGTGTTATAGCGCAATGCTACACGATACCGGCGAAGGGGTATAACATCCGGGAATGTTTTCCCGGGGTTAGGCATTTTCGGGCAGACGAACCGGAGGGGAAAGAATCGATGTTCGCTATGCTAGGGGCACATGCCAGATGAACGGAGAGCGAATTTCGATTCATCTCGTCGTTCTGAGAAATTTTCATGTATAAAACTTTTTCATCCGGGTTACGGATTATTTTCTACGATTTTTTAAAGTTTTAAGATTATTATGAAATTATTTTAATTCTAAATTAAATAACAAATTGCTACGTGCAGCGAGCACAGTGTTCACAAAGTGTACACAGTGACTGACAGGTGGGCCCCCCTGTCATTGACTGCTTAGACTAATTAATCCAATTTTCAACTAATCATGTGATTATGCTAATTAATCCTAATTAATTAAGTTAATTAATTGCCGAATTAATTATATATATATATATATATTTTAATCTTTTTTTACAAGGCTAGGGTGCTGGGGCCCGCTGGCAGTGGCACGAGGACAGCGGGGCGAGACACGTTAATGAGGCGGGTGTGGGCGCCCTCCCGAACGCACATGCACGTAGGCGCGTGGGCGCGATGGGTGAAGGCCACCAGGGCGCGGCGGGGCGCCGGCCAGGGGGAAGCGGGGCCGCGGCTGGGACTTGCGGCGGCCGGAGGTGGGCTAGGGCGAGGCAGGCCGGAGCGGGAGGGGGCCACGGTAGCTGGAGCAGGCGACGAGGGGCAGCAGCGACTCGAAGGGCGCCGCCGGGCGCTGGCCGATGCGGTTGCCGGCCGTAGGAGCAACTGCTGCTCGGCATCGAGAGGTTGCACGGGTAGCGAGCAGTCAGGGCAGGAGCGAGAGAGCCGGGCGAGGCTTGGCATGCACGCGGGACTGTGGGGCGGCGTGCGCTAGGCAGCGGCAAGAGCCGGAGGCGCGGGGCGGGCGCGACGTGTGTCGTGTGGAAGGGGGCGCGGCGGCCAGCGGAGCGCAGTAGTGCGGGTGGGCAGAAACCGCAGCAGGACAGGGGAGCGGGGCTGCATGGCGAGGCCGGTCGGGGCCAGTCGCGGCGGTTGGCAGTGGCCATGACAGCGGAGCAGTAGCAGCAGCAACAAGGCCGGTCGGGGCCAGTCGCGGCGGTGGGCAGTGGCCATGGCAGCGGAGCAGTAGCAGCAGCAACACACAACAGGCGAGCAGCGATAGGGGAAGGACAGGGCACGCGGGAGAGAAGGCGGGGCGGCGAGCGCGGCCAGAGCCGGGGCGAACGCGAGCTGCGGTTGCTCCGGGCGCGGTGTGATAAGGGCCTACGGCGGCATTTCCAGGTGGGAGTAGGAGAGAGAAAGATAGAGATAGAGAGAGAGAGAGAGGCGCTCACCGAGCAGGCACAAGGAGGCCCGTCTAGTGGCTTAGGAGCAGCAGAGGGTGGCCAGAGTCGAAGGAGAGCACCGCGTACGTAGTGGAAGAAGACGGCAGTGATCTCGCGGTGCAGGGGGTCCGAGCTCAAGCAGGTCGGCGTAGTGGTGTAGCGCTCGATCCGATCCTCGCAGCCGAAGCGGGGGTGGCTAGAGCGTCTTCTGGTGAGGCTTAACCAGCGGGTATGGCGGTGGCCACGTGAACAAAGGAGGTCATTGTGACGACGCCTGCAGTTACGGGCGTGGAGAAGGGAGCGGGTGAGGAAGAGCAGCGAGCGAGAGTGGAGGGGGAGAAGAAGATGGGAAACTAGGGTTCGGGTGGCCGGGGTAGATAAAGGAAGGGGGCACGGTGGATGGGCGCCACGGCATCGCGATGTGCCATGGCGGCCATCGCCGGCGTCCACCGCTGCCCGTGAACAGGGGAGCGGGGACAGGAAGCGCGGGTGGGCCGGCCTGGTGTGGCTACTGAGGCCAGCTGGGCCATTTGGCCCGGGGGAGAGGTTTTCTTTTCATTTATTTATTTTGTTTATTCAACCTTTTTATTTATTTCCTTTACTATTTAAATTTAGTGCCTTTTATTCTTTTAGTTCTATAATTATAATTCCATTTTCTAAATTAGTATTATGACTCAATCTACTGCCCCCAAAAGTTTCACTCTCCAATAAAATAGTTTAACATTTTAGAAATTATAAAAGGCACTTATATAATTATTTAAGCCACTATTTTAATCACTTTTGAGCGCTTAAACATTTTATAAAATTTTGGTTTCTTCACCAACAATATTTATCAATTATTTGCCATAGAGCACATTTTAGTTTTGACATTTGAAAACTTTTATTTTTGACTTTATCTTTTGAATTTGAATTTGAACCGTTTTCAAATCAATGAGAGTTTAACAACAGTAATCGTGGTGACGTGTCATCATTAGCAGAGGATTATTGTAGCTTAATTATCCAGGCGTTACAAATCTCCTCCACTACAAGAAATCTCGTCCTGAGATTTTAGGAGGTAGAAGGAGACAAAACGGGGTATTCATCTCAAAGACGACCCTCGAGTCTCCAAGTGGCTTCATCTTCAGAAGGATTTCCCACTGAACTTTCCTCAGAAACTTGATAGTCCTCTGTCGGTACAATGTTCAGCTTGATCGAGAACGCGGACCGGGCAGATACTTCAGACTTCGGTGTAGCGTTTTCAATTCTCTCAAAGGAGAAGGGTCTCACACATTCAAGGAATAAATCCGTGCTCCGACATTTCGAACAAGATGAGCATGGTAGCTCACTATCTCACTTGACGGATGTAGTAGATGGACGGTTTTAGTGGCGCAAATGATAGAAGCGGCATGTGTTTTCAACCATTCCATTCCCAGAATGAGGTCGATATTGGATGACTTCAAAACAATGGGGTAAACATGGAATTCCATCCCTTCAATTTCAACGGGGACGTTGAAACTAACCATGGTGGTTCGACATTGTCCCGCAGGGGTGTTTAACACTAGCGGGTTGTTCATCTCTTCGAACTTAAGGCCATGCATGGATGCAAAATCTTCTGATATGAATGAATGCGTTGCTCCTGAATCGAATAAAACAGAAGCTGGTATTGAGTTAACAAGGAGAGTGCCCAACACAGTAGCAGGCTGGTCTTGAGCCTCATTCAGATCAATGTGGTTGGCCTGACCATGACCATAAGGCCTGGCATTGTTGTTGCAGGGCTGATTGTTACCACAGACAGTTGGAGGAAGTGCAAGCTAGTACTGATTCTGAGAGCATTCCCTGGCACGGAGACCTGGTTGACCACACCTAAAGCATAGCCCATCATTGGGACGGGGAGCAGGAGCTCGGGGTGGTGCATCTTGAAGTCTCGGCTGTCCAGGTGGTGGAGGAGGCAGGCGAGGTATAGCAGGGGAATGTCTTCTACAATGACAGGCCCGAAGATGAACCCACATCACAGTTGCGCCTGAGGGATCCGAGGTGTTCATGCAGACCAGTTTCGACCTGAATGGCCTTGTTCACCAAGGTGGTGAAATCACCAAAGTCATGCACGAGGAGCGCCAGCTTGATATCAACTTGTAGTCCATCATGAAACTTTTCCTGTTTGCGTGCATCAGTGGCAATGTCATCTTCAGCATAGCGGGACAAGTCAAGGAACTCCCACTGATAGGCATCCACAGTCTTGTTGCCTTGGGTGAGGTTGCGAAACTCGCGCTTCTTCCTGTCCATAATTCCCTCAGGAATGAAGCGGGCACGGAAAGCAGCTTAGAAATCCGGCCAAGTGATGATCGTTCCAGAAGGTAGTGAACGCATGTGGCTATCCCACCATTGAGCAGCTAGACCCTTCAGATAATATGCCGCAAAGGTGACATAGCTGGCAGGGGCTACACCAGCAGACTCTAGCTCGAAAGTGATGTCATAGAGCCAGACGTCAGCATCAAGTGGCTGAGTTGAGCTACAGTAGATGCTTGGGTCGAGATGTGCAAAGTCTTTCAGTATCACAGTGGCTGGCTACTAGGTTCAAGTTGGGGCGAGGAAACTGAGCTATCACTCCTTCCATTAACTGGCGGTTCAGCTCAAACTGTTGGATCATACCAGCCATGTACTCAAGCGGTGGTGGGGCGTTGCCACCACGACCACAACCAGCGGGTCTGACCATCCCGCTAACATATAATACGGGTAGTTCAGCATGAAGAATTTTTCAAAGACAAGGAATCATTCACGATGAAACATGCGTAATGAAAGAAGTTCGATGGTTACAACATAGTAGCCTAATACGGCATACAGATCCATACATAAGTTCGGTTACAAGCCATAAGTATGAGTTCGGAAAAGGAAAGGTAGTCTAGACCAACTAGGCAGTGCGCATGCACGCGGTGGATGGATACAACAACGTGACATAGCGATATGGTACATCAACGTCGGGGAAAACCTCCGAAGTCAGGCAGCTGTCGATGAGGAAAAGCTCGGCGGTGCTCGAGGGAAGGAGGTTGCATGCCGTGGCAGCTCTGGTGTACGAGATGATCTCCAGGCGGAAGAAGAGGTCCACGAGTAGGGGTATCACCCCAACCTCAGGCCACACAAGACCTGGTGGCTGATATTTCTCCATCGTATCTACTTTTCCAAACACTTTTACCCTTGTTTTGGACTCTAAATTGCATGATTTGAATGGAACTAACCCGGACCGACGCTGTTTCAGCAGAATTGCCATGGTGTTATTTTTGTGCAGAAATAAAAGTTCTCGGAATGACCTGAAAATCAACGGAGAATATTTTTGGAATATATAAAAAATACCGGAGAAAGAATCAAGGCCAGGGGGCCCACACCCTGTCCACGAGGGTGGGGGCGCGCCTACCCCCTGGGCGCGTCCCCTGCCTCGTGGGCCCCCTGGTGCGCCTCCGACCTCAACTCCAACTCTATATATTCGTGTTCGGGGAGAAAAAAATAAGAGAGAAGGATTCATCACGTTTTACGATATGGAGCCTCCGCCAAGCCCTAATGTCTCTCGCGAGGGCAGATTTGGAGTCCGTTCGGGGCTCCGGAGAGGGGAATCCGTCGCCATCGTCATCATCAACCTTCCTCCATCACCAATTTCATGATGCTCACCGCTGTGCGTGAGTAATTCCATCATAGGCTTGCTGGACGGTGATGGGTTGGATGATATTTATCATGTACTCCCTCCGCCCGTGAAAGAGTGTACTTCCAACTTTGTTGGAGAGTTAAACTATCTCAAAGTTTGACCGAGTTTGTGCAAAAAAATGTCAATGCTTGTGAAACCAAATAGGTATATGACGATAATATATTTTATCATGAATCTAATGCTACTAATTTGATGGTATAAATATTGGTCTATTATTGTGTAAATATGGTCAAACTTAAAAAAAATTTGACTTTCCAACAAAGTTGGAAGTACACTCTTTCAAGGACGGAGGGAGTAATCGAGTTAGTTTTGTTAGGGTTTGATCCCTAGTATCCATTATGCTCTGAGATTGATGTTGCTATGACTTTGCTATGCTTAATGCTTGTCACTAGGGCCCGAGTGCCATGATTTCAGATCTGAACCTATTATGTTTTCATGAATATATGTGAGTTCTTGATCCTATCTTGCAAGTCTATAGTCACCTATTATGTGTTATGATCCGTTAACCCCGAAGTGACAATAATCGGGATACTTACTGATAACCCAGAAGTATAGGGGATCACAACAATTTTTGAGGGTAGAGTATTCAACCCAAATTTATTGATTCGACAAAAGGGGAGCCAAAGAATATTCTCAAGTATTAGCAGCTGAGTTGTCAATTCAACCACACCTGGAAACTTAATATCTGCAGCAAAGTATTTAGTAGCAAAGTAATATGATAGTAGTGGTAACGGTAGCAAAATTAATATTTTTGGGTTTTGTAGTGATTGTAATAGTAGCAACGGAAAAGTAAATAAGCTAAGAACAATATATGAAAAGCTCATAGGCATTGGATCAGTGATGGATAATTATGTCGGATGCGATCGATCATGCAAGAATTATAACATAGGGTGACACAGAACTAGCTCCAGTTCATCAATGTAATGTAGGCATGTATTCCGAATATAGTCATACGTGCTTGTGGAAAAGAACTTGCATGCCATCTTTTGTCCTACCCTCCCGTGGCAGCGGGGTCCTATTGGAAACTAAGGGATATTAAGGCCTCCTTTTAATAGAGTATCGTACCAAAGCATTAACACATAGTGAATAATGAACTCCTCAAACTACGGTCATCACCGATAATGGTCCCGATTATTGTCACTTCGGGGTTAACGGATCATAACACATAATAGGTGACTATAGACTTGCAGGATAGGATCAAGAACTCACATATATTCATGAAAACATAATATGTTCAGATCGGAAATCATGGCACTCAGGACCTAGTTACAAGCATTAAGCATAGCAAAGTCATAGCAACATCAATCTCAGAACATAGTGGATACTAGGGATCAAACCCTAACAAAACTAACTCGATTACATGATAAATCTCATCCAACCCATCACCGTCCAGCAATCCTACGATGGAATTACTCATGCACGGTGGTGAGCATCATGAAATTGGTGATGGAGGAAGGTTGATGATGACGATGGCGACGGATTCCCCTCTCCGGAGCCCCGAACGGACTCCAGATCTGTAACACCCCAGATGTAATTTACCTTATATGTACTCCAACTCTTGCCGTTTCCGGCGCTAAGTTATTTTATTTCCTCGGGTTCGGGTTTTTGTCTCCGTGTGTTGTTGTCGTTTGTCATGCATCTCATATCATGTCATCATGTGCATTGCATTTGCATACGTGTTCGTCTCATGCATCCGAGCATTTTCCCCGTTGTCCGTTTTGCATTCCGGCGCTCCTATCTCCTCCGGTGGCCCTTTCTACCTTTCTTTCGTGTGTGGGGGTTAAACATTTCCGGATAGGACAGAGACTTGCCAAGCGGCCTTGGTTTACTACCGATAGACCACCTGTTAAGTTTCGTACCATTTGGACTTCGTTTGATGCTCCAACGGTTAAACGAGGGACCAAGAAGGCCTCATGTGTGTTGCAGCCCAATACCCCTCCAATTTGGCCAAAAACCCACCTAAACCCTCTCCATCATCTAGAGCGTTCGATCACGATCGCGTGGCCGAAAACCGCACCTCATTTGGACTCTCCTAGCTCCTCCTATGCCTATAAATAGGTCATCCTCCGAAATTCACGGTTCCTCTCCCCCAAAACCCTAAAAATCCCCTCTCTCCGTGCCGGACGTGTCCGTCCGCCGCTAGACACGCCGCGCCACCGCCCGCGGCCAACCACGGGGCGCCACGTGGCACCACCAGCACCTCATCCGCCGCGGCCCGCCCGGCACGCGGGAGGCCCTCCCGGGCCCGGCCGCCGCCTCCCCGTGCCCAACGCTCCGCTGCCCGAGTCCGCGCCTCCGCCGCCCGCCGTCTCCCTTCGTCGCCCAGCTCCGCCACCAGCTACAACTCCGACCGCCGGCGCTGATGAACCCCACCCGCGGTACACCGCGTCCGCCGCACGCCCGCACCGGCAAACTCCTCCTCCCCCACTCCGGCGAATCCTCCGGCCGGCGCCCTCCTCACCAAGCCCCCGACGAGCTCCGGCGAGCGCCAAGTCCGGTGACATCTCCGGCGACTCCGAGCTTCTCCGGCGAGCACATCGGTTCCTGTGCACGATCTGGATCTAGATCTGGGATATTTGCCTTGGTTGACTTTCTCCTGAAACCCTAACTATATTGCATATTTCATTGTGCCATAACTTTGCGTCCGTAGATCCGTTTTGGGCGTGTAGCATTTCAAAATGTTCGACTCAGAGAGTACATCATTGAATCTCATTGCATCATTTTCATTTGAGCTCATCTTGATGCCCGAAATGCTGTTGGAAGAGAGCTATTTGAGTTAATTGTGAGATCTGCTGCACCAAATAGCTATTTGTCATTTTTGCCATGATTATTGTGTGCATGATATGCTCCTGAGCCCTACATAAGTTTTGTTATATGCTTTGCCATCTTTACAGAGGTGCTTACCATGTATTTTTGTGATGTGTTTTGGTGACTAGAACAAGCTTGCAAAGTAGTGCATTCGTTAATGCTGATTTCAGGGACTTAGGATTTCTCTAAGTCCTTGATCTGCTTTTATCAATATGCCATATGTTCATGTTGTTTCCTAGTGATCCGTGCCTCTTTTGAGGATGATCAATAAGGATGATTTGTTAATATTGTGGTGCTCTATCCATCCATGTCCTTGTTTGCAATTATGGAGAACCCTAGCTTGAGTCAATCGATCTCAACTTTTGCTATTTCGTGAATCTGGGCAGATTGTCTACTTGTTAGCGATTTTGCCGAGGATGTTGTTGTTGATCCATGCATGCTATGTTGTTGTTCTTGCCATTTCTAGCTTATATAATGTGTATTGTTGACGGGTGTATGCTTAGTTTGTCATGCCTTGCTCTGTAGTGAGTGCAACGAGCTCGTGAACATGCCTACTCGTTAACATATTTGCATGTTCCAGTTTTTCTCTAAGTCTGAGATCTGATTATGTTTTTGCCATGTTCACATGCTTGAATTGTATTTTCTGATCCCTTTTGGCTCAAGGTCACTAAGGGACTTTTGTTAAGCTCTTGGAGTAGCTCCATGCCATGCCTTGATTTGCCATGTTAAGTTCCTGTAGCATCTAGTTTTCATGCTCCAAAGTGTGCTACCTGATCTGAAATTCCAGGCTTGTGTTAATTTCACTAAGTCTGAAATCTGTTTACCGTTTGCATTTTTGCCATGCTTGTTTGAACCTGTTAATGGATGAATTGTCCGTATCTCAGTGTTCATCTTTTGTCAAGCATCATGAGTGGATCCCTGCCATGTATTTTGTTGTCATGTTTGAGTGCTGTAGCATAATTATCTTGATGCATTTAGATGGCTACTTGCTATTTATCGCAGACCAGTGCCATATTTGTTTTGCGTGCCATTTCTAAACCGTGCATCCGATTCCGGCGATCTTTATATCGAATTTCAACCGAAATCACCTCACCTTTCCAGTGGCACTCTTGGATTTCCAAGTTGAGGCCAGGTTCATTCATTCCTTGTCAAATCCTGCATATGCATCACATATCGCATCCCGCATAGCATACCATGTTTGCATCATGTTGTTTGAGCCTTGCACGTGGTTGATTGTGTTCCTTTTGCTTGTTTGTCTTGTTTGGGTAGAGTCGGGAGACGAGTTCACTAACAAGGAGCCCGTTGAGTTTGCTTTCGAGGATCCAGTCAACTCTGACAACTTTGCAGGCAAGATGATCATACCCTCGAAATCACTTCTATCTTTGCTTTGCTAGATGCTCGCTCTTTTGCTATGCCTATGCTACGATGCCTACCACTTGCTTATCATGCCTCCTAAATTGCCATGTCAAACCTCTAACCCACCATGTCCTAGCAAACCGTTGATTGGCTATGTTACTGCTTTGCTCAGCCCCTCTTATAGCGTTGCTAGTTGCAGGTGAAGATTGGAGATCGTTCCTTGTTGGAACATTATTTTCTTGTTGGGATATCATTATATTATCTTGTTATCTTAATGCATCTATATACTTGGTAAAGGGTGGAAGGCTCGGCCTTTTGCCTAGTGTTTTGTTCCACTCTTGCCGCCCTAGTTTCCGTCATATCGGTGTTATGTTCCCGGATATTGTGTTCCTTACGCGGTTGGGTAATAATGGGAACCCCTTGACAAATCGCCTTGAATAAAACTCTTCCAGCAATGCCCAACCTTGGTTTTACCATTTGACACCTAGCCTCTTTTACCCTTGGATTTCCGGAGCCCAAGGGTCATCTTATTTAAACCCCCCCGGGCCAGTGCTCCTCTGAGTGTTGGTCCAAACTAGAGCCCCTTGCAGCGCCACCTCGGGGAAACTCGAGGTTTGGTTTTAGTTGTACGGATTGCTCATCTGAGTGTGCCCTGAGAACGAGATATGTGCAGCTCCTATTGGGATTTGTCGGCACATTTGGGCGGTGTTGCTGGATTTATTTTAACTTGTCAAAGTTGTCTTGTAGAACTAGGATGCCGAGTCTGATCGGAATGTCTTGGGAGAAGGTATATCCTTCGTTGACCATGAGAGCTTGTCATGGGCTAAGTTGGGACTCCCCTGCAGGGATTTGAACTTTCGAAAGCCGTGCCCGCGGTTATGGGCAGATGGGAATTTGTTAATGTCCGGTTGTAGATAACTTGAACCTTAACTTAATTAAAATGAATCAACTGAGTGTGTTGCCGTGATGGTCTCCTCTCGGCGGAGTCCGGGAAGTGAACACGGTGTTGGAGTAATGTTTGCCGTAGGTTGTTCTCTAGTTCTTCGTTCGTGCTTTGCCTTCTCTTCTCGCTCTCTTTTGCGAACAGGTTAGCCACCATATATGCTAGTCGCTTGCTGCAGCTCCACATATTACCTTGCCTTACCTATAAGCTTAAATATATTTGATCGCGAGGGTGCGAGATTGCTGAGTCCCTGTGGCTCACAGATTACTTCCAAACCAGATGCAGGGTCCGATGACTCCGTTCCAGATGATGCGCTTGAGCTCAAGTGGGAGTTCGACGAAGACTCACGCCGTTACTATGTGTCTTTCCCTGATGATCAGTAGTGGTGCCCAGTTGGGGTGAACGGGACCATGTCGCATGTTGGGTTGATTTTTTATTTTGTTACCGTAGTCGGACCATGATTGTATTGGTTGATGTAATGCTATTTATGTACTTTGTGTGACGTGGCGAGTGTAAGCCAACTATGTACCTTTCCCCTTATTATCTATTACATGGGATGTTGTGAAGATTACCTTACTTGTGACATTGCTTTCAATGCGGTTATGCCTCTAAGTCGTGCTTCGACACGTAGGAGATATAGCCGCATCGAGGGCGTTACAAGATCAGCCCTCCCGAGAGAGTTTAGGGCTTGGTGGCGGCTCCATATTGTAAAACGCGATGAATCCTTCTGTCTAATTTTTTCTCCCCGAACACGAATATATGGAGTTGGAGTTGAGGTCGGTGGAGTGTCAGGGGGCCCACGAGGTAGGGGGCGCGCTCCCACTCTCGTGGACAGGGCGTGGCCCCCTTGACGTGGATTCTTCTTCTAGTATTTTTTATATATTCCAAAAATAATCTTCATTGATTTTCAGGTCATTCTGAGAACTTTTATTTCTGCACAAAAATAACACCATGGCAATTCTGCTGAAAACAGCGTCAGTCCGGGTTAGTTCCATTCAAATCATGCAAGTTAGAGTCCAAAATAAGGGCAAAAGTGTTTGTAAAAGTAGATACGACGGAGACGTATCAACTCCCCCAAGCTTAAACCTTTGCTTGTCCTCAAGCAATTCAGTTGATAAACTGAAAGTGATAAAAAAACTTTTAGAAACTCTGTTTGCTCTTGTTGTTGTAAATATGTAAAGCCAGCATTCAAGTTTTCAGCAGAGATTATGAACTAACCATATTCACAATAAGATTTAGGTCTCATGTTTACTCATATCAATGGCATAATCAGCTAGCGAGCAATAATAACAAATCTCGGATGACAACACTTTCTCAAAACAATCATGATATGATATAATAAGATGGTATCTCGCTAGCCCTTTCTAAGACCGCAAAACATAAATGCAGAGCACCTTTAAAGATCAATGACTGACTAGACATTGTAATTCATGGTAAAAGAGATCCAGTCACAGCCATACTCCATGTAAACTAACAGTAATGGATGCAAATGACAATGGTGCTCTCCAACTGGTGCTTATTAATAAGAGGATAATGACTCAACATAAAAGTAAATGGATAGGCCCTTCGCAGAGGGAAGTAGGGATTTGTAGAGGTGCCAAAGCTTGGTTTTGAAAAAGATATGAATAATATTTTGAGCGGTATACTTTCATTGTCAACATAACAACCGACAGATCTTGATATCTTCCTTGCTACACACATTATAGGCAGTTCCCAAATAGAATGGTAAAGTTTATACTCCCCCACCACAAACAAGCATCAATCCATGGCTTGCCCGAAACAATGGGTGCCTCGAACTAACAACAATCCTGGGGGAGTTTTGTTTGCGATTATTTTGATTTGATTTGAGCAGGGGACTGGGCATCCCGGTGACCATCCATTTTCTCGTGAATGAGGAGCGGAGTCCACTCCTCTTGAGAGTAACCCGCCTAGCATGGAGGATACAGACATCCCTAGTTGATACGTGAGCTATTCGAGCATACAAAAAAGAATGTTTATTTGAAGGTTTAGAGTTTGGCACATACAAATTTACTTGGAACAGCAGGTAGATACCATATATAGGTAGGTATGGTGGACTCATATGGAATAACTTTAGGGTTTATGGAATTGGATGCACAAGCAGCATTCCCTCTTAGTACAAGTGAAGGCTAGAAAGAGACTGGGAAGCGACCAGCTAGAGAGCGACAACAGTCATGAACATGCATTAAAATTAATCAACACCGAATGCAAGCATGAGTAGGATATAATGCACCATGAACATAAATATCATAGAGGCTATGTTGATTTTGTTTCAAGTACATGCGTGAACATGTGCCAAGTCAAGCCACTCGAATCGTTCAAAGTAGGATACCACCCCATCATACCACATCACAACCATTTTAATAGCATGTTGGAACGCAAGGTAAACCATTATAAACTCCTAGCTAATTAAGCATGGCATAAGCAACTATAATCTCGAATTGTCATTGCAAACATGTTTCTTTCATAATAGGATGAATCAGGAACGATGAACTAATCATATTTACAAAAACAAGAGAGGCCGAGTTCATACCAGCTTTTCTGATCTCAATAAGTTCATCATATATCGTCATTATTGTCTTTCACTTGCACGAGCGAATAGTGTGGAAAATAATAATAGTGCACGTGCATTGGACTAAGCTGGAATCTGCAAGCATTCAATTCATGGGAGAAGACAAGGTAATATGGGCTCTTTGTTAGATCAACAATAATGCATATGAGAGCCATTCAACATTTTAATCATGGTCTTCTCCTTTCGACCCTCAAAGAACAGAAAAGAAATAAAACTATTTACACGGGAAAGCTCCCAACAAGAAAAAGAAGAACAAGAAATCTTTCTGGGTTTTCTTTTTAATTACTACTACTACAGGCATGGAAATTAAACTAGCTAAAAGCTACAACTATTTTTTTTGTTTTTTCTTAAGGTTTTTCAAACACACAAGAAGAAAGCTTAAAAAGAAAATAAACTAGCATGGATAATACAATGAAAAAGTATGAGCACCAACAGCTGGCATGAGTGTGTGAACATGAATGTAATGTCGGTGAGAGATACGTACTCCCCCAAGCTTAGGCTTTTGGCCTAAGTTGGTCTATGCCCATGGATCAAGGTTGTAGCCGGGGTCGTATTGAGATGCATCGGTAATTGCCTGATGAGCTGCAGCTTGGAGGCGAGCTGCCTCCGCCCTCCTCTCGTACTCGGTCGCCTCCTCCCTGGTTATAACATATCGCCCCTTTGCCTGAAAGTGAAAGAAAGCAGGAGCAGGGAGAGCGACGTGGTAGGTGCGTCATCTGTCGAAGATTAGTCGGTACTGGAGGAACTGATTATTCCTCTCAACAAACTGATGACGAACCATGGCATTATAATCTAAATAAGCAGGAGGCAACTCAATATCATCTCCACGAATGGGTATCTCAAGAAAATCAGCTAAACGGGCTGCATAAATTCCACCAAAGAAATCTCCATCAATACTATTATTATGCAACCTACGTGCAACAATGGCCCCCCCAAGTTATATTGTCTATCTTCTAACACAGTACTCTTGAGAACAATAAGATCAGGAACACACTGTGACACGCCTCATCCTTACCATTTATGCATCTACCAATGAAGAGAGCAAAATAATGTATGGCAGGAAAATGAATGCTCCCTATGGTAGCTTGTGTGATTTCCCTAGATTCCCCCACAATTATACTAGCAAGAAAGTCTTTATATTAAGATTTGCGAGGTTCACTAACATTACCCCACTTGGGGAGTTTACAAGTAGTGTTAAAAATCTTCTAAGTCCAGGTATACGATTTATCATAAAGATCAAACAGGACAGTTTGAGAATTGCGTGATGATGAAAAATTTAAACCTTCTCACAAATGAATCAGGTAAGTAGAGGTACCAACGACACTTATCTGCCATGAAGCTCTCAATATCGGCATTACGCACATATGCTTCAAATTCCTCCTTGATTCCTGCTCGAACCATTAAGTCCTCTGATGGCCATTCACAAGGCCGCACTTGAGCATCCCTTGGTAGTTGTTTCCTTGGTCCTTATTTCCTTGAGGAACCACCTTGGTACGTTTTCCTAAACATATTTATTCCTCTGAAAAATTTCTGAAATTTTTAGTAACTCAAAAATAAAAGTGAACCAAACTCAACAAAATTGATAGCAACTACTCCTACACGTGTCTAGAGGCTATATCATGCATTAGAACTACTTTTGACCATATAAATTTGACATGCAAGCTCAAGAATAAGGTCACCTAAGCACCAAAAATTTGCAATGAATAAAGCACTAGAACAAAAACTAATTGGACCATTGGAGGAGTCACATACCAAAGAACAATCCCCCAAAACAGTTTTGTGAATGGAGCTTTGAGCAAGGAGATCGAAAATGGCAGCAAGATGAGCAAGAACTCGGATTTGAGATGGTTGGTGATTTTTTTGGGAGGAAAGAGTGTGTGGTGGCTGGAATAAGTGGAGGGGACCCACATGGGGTCCATGAGGCAGGGGGCGCGCCCAAGGGGTGGGCGCGCCCTCCACCCACGTGGGCACGTAGCTGCTCCCCCTGCTGTGTTTTCAGTGCCAGATATTCTCAAATATTCTAGAAAAAATCATATTTAAATTTCCGGGCATTTGGAGAACTTTTATTTCCGGGGTATTTTCTATTGCATGGATAATTCAAAAAACAGACAGAAAAATACTATTTTTGCTTTATTTAATATAAATAACAGAAAGTAAAAAGAGGGTACAGAGAGTTGTGTTTTCTAAATTCATCCATCTCATGCTCATCAAAAGGAATCCACTAACAAGGTTGATCAGGTCTTGTTAACAAACTCATTTCGAATAACATGAAACCGGAGAATTTTCGAATAACACTAGGTTACCTCAACGGGGATATGCTTGTCCCCAACAATAAGAATATCATATTTCTTCTTGACAGTAGGAAGAGGAAATCCAAAATCTCCAATAGTGATTGTTGAAATTTTCCAATAGAATTGATATTGTGGACTTGAGGTTGTTTTCTCGGAAAGTGTACCGTATGCTCATTACCATTAACATGAAAAGTGACATTGCCTTTGGTGCAATCAATAACAGCCCCTGCAGTATTTAGAAAGGGTCTTCCAAGAATAATAGACATACTATCGTCCTCGGGAATATCAAGAATAATAAAGTCCGTTAAAATAGTAATTGATTTATCAGCCATTTGCAAAGATATTTCAGTAGGTGTCAACTTATTCAAATCAAGTCTACGATATAAAGAGAGAGGCATAACACTAACACCGGCTCCAAGATCACATAAAGCAGTTTTAACATAGTTTCTTTTAATGGAGCATGGTATAGTTGGCACTCCTGGGTCTCCAAGTTTCTTTGGTATTCCACCCTCAAAAGTATAATTAGCAAGCATGGTGGAAATTTCAGCTTCCGGTATCTTTATTTTATTAGTAACAATTTCCTTCATGTATTTAGCATAATGGTTCATTTTAAGTATATCAGTCAAACGCATACGCAAAAAGATAGGTCTAATCATTTCAGCAAAGCGCTCAAAATCCTCATAATCCTTTTTCTTGGATGGTTTAGGAGGAAAAGGCATGGGTTTCTGAACCCATGGTTCTCTTTCCTTATCGTGCTTCCTAGCAACAAAGTCTCTCTTATCATAACGTTGATTCTTTGATTGTGGGTTATCAAGATCAACAGCAGGTTCAATCTCTACATCATTGTTATTGCTAGGTTGAGCATCAACAGGAACATCATCATTAACATTATCACTAGGTTCATGTTCATTACCAGATTGTGTTTCAGCATCAGAAATAGAAATATCATTAGCATTGTGAGGTGTGTCAACAACAGGTTCACTAGAAGCATGCAAAGTCCTGTCATTTTTATTTTTCTTCCTCTTAGAAGGACTAGGTGCATCAACATTAGTTCTCTGAGAATCTTGCTCAATTCTCTTAGGATGGCCCTCAGGATACAAAGGTTCCTGAGTCATTTTACCACCTCTAGTCATAACTCTAACATCATTATCATTCTTCTTATTATTTAATTCGTTGAGCAAATCATTCTGAGCTTTAAGTACTTGTTCTACTTGAGTGGTAACCATAGAAGCATGTTTACTAATAAGTTTAAGTTCACCTTTAACTCTAGACATATAATCACCCAAGTGTTCAAGCATATCAGCATTGTGTTTCAATTGTCTACCAACATAAGCATTGAAGTTTTCTCGTTTAACCATAAAATTATCAAACTCATCTAAGCATGGGCTAGCAAACTTAGTAAATGGGATTTCACATTTATCGAATCTATAGAGAGAATTTACCTTTACTACCTGTGTCGGGTTATCAAGACCATGTGTTTCTTCAACAGGCGGCAAATTAAGACCATGTATTTCTTCAATAGGTGGTAAATTCTTAACATCTTCAGTTTTAGTACCTTTTTCTTTCATAGATTTCTTTGCCTCTTGCATATCTTCAGGACTGAGAAATAGAATACCATTTTTCTTCAAAGTTGGCTTAGGAGTTGGTTCAGGAAGTGTCCAATTATTTTCATTAGTCAACATATTATTCAATAACAATTCAGCTTGATCAACAGTTCTTTCCCTGAAAACACAACCAGCACAACTATCCAGGTGGTCTCTGGAAGCATCAGTTAGTCCATTATAAAAGATATCAAGTATTTCATTTTTCTTGAGAGGATGATCAGGCAAAGCATTAAGTAATCAGAGAAGCCTCCCCCAAGCTTGTGGGAGACTCTCTTCTTCAATTTGCACAAAATTATATATTTCCCTTAAGGCAGCTTGTTTCTTATGAGTGGGGAAATATTTAGCAGAGAAGTAATAGATCATATCCTGGGGACTATGCACATAACCATGATCAAGAGAATGAAACCGTGTTTTAGCATCATCCTTTAATGAGAATGGAAACAACTTAAGGATATAATAATAGCGAGTTTTCTCATCATGAGTAAACAGAGTGGCTATATCATTTAATTTAGTAAGATGTGCCACCATAGTTTCAGATTCATAGCCATAAAAAGGATCAGATTCAACCAAAGTAATTATCTTAGGATCGACAGAGAAATCATAATCCTTATCAGTAATAAAGATAGGTGAAGTAGCAAAAGCAGGGTCATATTTCATTCTAGCCTTCAAAGACTTTTCTTTAAGCTTAGCTAATAATTTCTTAAGATCAGATCTATCATTGCAAGCTAAGAAGTCTCTAACAGTTTCTTCATCCATAACATAACCCTCAGAACAACAGGCAATTCGTATATAGGGGGAGAATCTTCATCATCACTTTCATCAATATTATCCGTTTCAATAATTTCATTCTCTCTAGCCCTAGCAAGTTGTTCATCAAGAAATTCACCTAATGGCAGAGTAGTATCAAGCATAAAAGTAGTTTCATCATAAGTATCATGCAAAGCAGAAGTGGCATCATCAATAACATGCGACCTATCGGAATCAATAGGATGTGTATGTGTCACAAGTTTACTCAAAACAGAAGGTGAATCAAGTGCAGAGCTAGATGGCAGTTCCTTACCTCCCCTCGTAGTTGAGGGAAAAATCTTGATTCTTTGATCTTTCAAGTTCTTCATAATGATAAGCATATATAAATCCCAAGTGACTCAAAGAATAGAGCTATGCTCACCGGCAACGGCGCCAGAAAATAGTCTTGATAACCCACAAGTATAGGGGATCGCAACAGTTTTCGAGGGTAGAGTATTCAACCCAAATTTATTGATTCTACACAAGGGGAGTGTCGTGGAATTTTCATGGCAGATGTGCTAGTGAAAGGACTTAGTCGTGGAGCCATCACAACTAGGAAGCTTAAAGGGGTTAATCGGGACAAAAGACACGAGAGGTTTATACTGGTTCGGCCCCTTGCGGTGAAGGTAAAGCCTAGTCCAGTTGATGTGGTATTGCTAGGTTTCGATGACCAAGGAGCGAAATACGCTAGCTTGGCTCTCGATCTGTTCTTTCTTGCCCTAAGCCGCCGCCGGGTCATCCCCTTATATACACGGGTTGACGCCCTACAGCCTACAGAGTCCTGGCCGGCTCATACAACGTGCCTGGCTCGGTGACATCTTTTACATGCCTTACTTTACAAGTCTTATTCATACATGGCGGTTTACACTTACGGGCCTTAAGCCGCCTCTGGGCTTGGGCCTACTACAAGCCTTATCATAAACCGTCACCTTGTATACTCTTCGGGCTTCCTTTAAGTAACCCGCCATTGTGATTGACCCGGCCCCTCCTAGGCGGGTCATTCCCGATAGTCATATCCTCAACATTAGGCCCAGGTTGATTTGAACCTTGTTCATGTCAATCTTCAACACTTAGAAAAAATCCATCTACCACAACTGTGAAAACCTTGTGACCCGCCATGACGTCACCATCAGAAAATTTGGAAACCCACCACGACGTCATCTTTAACGGATCCTTATCTTAAATGTCTTCCGAAAATCGAGGCGTCCATTTAGTTGGATAATCATTATTTTGGCCTTCCTCGATTTTCGTGCCTGCCTGTTCACCTATCTCCTTATAAATAGGCATGGCCGGTCTTCCTCATTCTTCTTCTTCATTCTCTCGCAACCCCTCTGTCGCTCGAGCTCCACGGCCGCCGCAGTGCTCACCGTCGTCCTCAACCCTGGCCGCTGCATCACCCTAAGCTTGTCCAGAGAATGGCGGCGACCCTCCGTAGCAGATTTGCGTCCGTATGTTTTTGCTTTTCCGCACCTTAGATCCGCATTAGGGTTTGCAAGTTTGTCGGTGTTCTTCGCTCTTCATCGTGGGTTCTTCGTAGTTTCTCCACCGCGTCCTCTTTTGAACCAAAAGAAGCATAGAACTCCCGCGGCAGTTGTTTCACATCCATTTCGGATGCTAGTAG
This sequence comes from Triticum urartu, assembly GCF_003073215.2. NCBI lineage: Eukaryota > Viridiplantae > Streptophyta > Magnoliopsida > Poales > Poaceae > Triticum > Triticum urartu. Next base: position 301,376,858 of record NC_053025.1, read on the forward strand.
ATCCCCTTTTCTCGCACAAAGGCCTCTTTAGAACTGATGAACTCCTCTGCACTAGTTTTTTAGGTCTAGACTTATTTTCCTTTTTTGAACAATCTTGATCCAAAATAACAGCAGCCTGTGAAACTTGTTTATCTCAACACTTAGCCAATTTTCTGTCGTTGGCCTCTTTTGAATATCTTTAGTCATGGCGGCTTATCATGCCTGCTCATTTTTCCTTCATATATCATTAGCCCTTATTTAAGCCGTCATTACGCATCTGTATTGTAAAGATTAACCTGTGATTCCACCATTAATTTAAGCCGGCAAATTACTTCCTTTTTAGCTTGTCTTCTCACCATGCCGCCAAAGACGACGACAGTTTGCAATTGGGTCCCTTCCATAGTCATGGACGCTACTCTGAAGGATTTCGTTACCATTGGATTTTTGCCGGAGAAGAACATTATGTCTTACCGCGCTCCTGACCCGGCCGAAGAAAGACCTCAACCCAAGGACGGCGAAGTCATCGTTTTTACTGATCATATGAACCGGGGTTTTTCACCACCCGGCTCAAAATTGTTCAGAGATGTTCTGCATCTCTTCAAGCTTCATCCACAAGACCTTGGACCCAATTCCATATCAAACATCTTCAATTTTTAAGTTCTCTGCAAGGTTTATCTTCAAGAAGAACCCACTATTGAAGTCTTCAGAGAATATTTCTATTTGAACTGCCAGAATGAATACACCAACGGCCCCAGCCTGGAACTTGGTGGAATTTCGATTCAGCGCCGACAGGGTGTTGTTTTTCCCTTAGTAGTCTTACCAAGTCATCCCAAGGATTGGAACCAAACTTGGTTTTACTGCAAAGACACGTCGCCAGCTGATGAAAAACCAATGCTGGGTTATCGTGCGGAGCGTCTTGACTCTAAGTTTTTACTCCTTGACAGGCTTACTGCCGCTGAACGTAAGAAGCTCATCCCAAGCATCAAAAGGATTCAAGCCTTGTTGGGAAACGACTTAACTGGAGTTGACTTGATCCGTTGTTGGATCGCATGGCGGGTCATCCCTCTGAGCCGCCGCTCCGACTTGATGCATAAGTATGCCGGAGGACCAGATGACCCTCTGCGTCATAGTTCTGTACAACTGACTGAAGAGGCCATTGTTGAAATGTCAACCACCCTCGTAAACAGTAAATACGAGTACTGAAGTAAAGTTGGATTGAATACTTTTTGCAAACTTAATCCGGCACCAGAGGTAAATCCCTTTGACCCCCCTTTTCCTTCAGTAGTTAAGTACTTGAATGACTTTAAACCTGTTATTCGCCTACAGGCCAAATCTGACTTTTGGAAGGACAAATATGATCATGAAGCTGCCAAGAAAGCTAGAGCCGCCGCCATACCTGCCAAGAAGACAACCTGAAAATCCAAGAAGAAAAGAACTGCTTCTGATATGTTCAAGCTGGATGACGTTTTTGAGTCGGAGGTAGCCCTTGACTCTCTTGGCCTGCTTTTTAACAACCTTATTGACACTGACTATTGCCAGGATGACACGGGGGCCAGCCAGGCAGTAGAAGAAGAGGTAACTATTTCCTCCGACTCAGAACCTTTGCCAAGACAGAAACCTCGACTGGTAACCTGGAAAGTAAGGTTTTCACACCCTTTGGCTTATTTGGATCCTCATTTTCTTTTGAAAAAACAGGAACATGAGAGCCGCCGTCAGGCTCAATGAATCTACTTCCTTGCTCTTTTAAATTCTGATTTCACTTTTGCAGGAGGTCTCTCATTCTTCTGGTGATTCCTCACAAACTCAATTTCCGACTTTCAAGACTGCCCCCGGGTAAAGAAAATAATCTTTCTTCTGCATCTTTAAATCTGTATCATTATACTGACTCATGAAATTCTTCTTAGCAGTCAGGCAAAGCCCAAGAAAGCCAGGGTGGCTAAGCCGGAGGAAGACCCGAAAGACCCTAATCCTGAACCGGAAATACCAACTCCTCCCGAGCAATCTGAAGCGCCAGAAGACCCTGCTGCCAACATTCAATCAGACCTTCCTGAGCCGTCAGCTGATGAGACCATTCTCGATCCATCTACCATTGGGCCGTCCAACTCAGCTAACCCGCCGGCAACTTCTGACAATGACGTTCTAATCACTGGTAGTAGATTCGTTGAGCCGAGCAATCCAACTGTACTAGCCAGACATTCCGCCAAGCAAGAGGCTTTGGAAAGGCAGAAAGTGCGGTTTGACGTCTCTCACTATGCTCACCTGAGTATTAGCGACGTGCTATCTGGATACCTCGGTCATGTGCATTCCAGCCGTGACTCTAAAATTGAGATGGTCAAACAAATGCAACTGAAATATGAGGTATGCTCTCCGGCTTTCATTAGTTTACATATGCTATGCCAGCCCCCAAGTCTCCGGATTATGATGAACCTGAATGATCTGTAGACTTGTGATATAGGCTGATGCTCTGTCTTAGATTTTCCCTAAGTCCAGTGGATTAACATAAATTTCACCTGTAGTCCCCAAGGGCCGGCTTAATTTATCATGAATGAGCCGATACTTGACTTCATAACTGTCTTGAATCAGTCCAAACAAATAGTGTGATCCGGCTCAAGATGAAAAAACTTTCTTAATATCATGCATTAGCCCCCAAGTGCCAAGCGTTGTTACTTGTAAAACACTTGGGACTTTAATCATAGAAGAGCCATTTTGCATTTAAAAAATTGCTTTGGCAGACATTAGCCCCCAAGTGCCAAGAGTTGTTACATGTAAAACACTTGGGACTTTAATCATAGAAGAGCCATTTTGCATTTAAAAAATTGCTTTGGCAGACATTAGCCCCCAAGTGGCGAGTCGTGTTGCGTTGCCAAGCACTTGGGACTTTAATCATTATGACCTTTATTGGAACTAGTAAAGGTGCCCGTGCGTTGCACCGGGAGAAACAATCCACGCACACAAATGTAATTTTTGCACCGGGAGAAACGATCCACACACATGATCATGTAATTTGTGAATGCATTGCTTCCGCTGATGTAATTGCCCTGTCGGTTTAGGTATAGTTGTGCCCTTCACTATGGAGCAAGAGCCAGACTCCAAGCTCTCCTTGTGCATCGCTGACGGGTGTCGGTGAGTCGAACAAGGCTGGATTTTTTTTGGGTGGGGGGACACGGCTGGATTCTATAAATATAATCAAGATGAAACTGACTGATGTTGTTTTCTATTGAAATTTATAAATATCAACACTTTCTTTAGAAAACTTAATTATATATACTTCAGCTTAAAAATTCCAGAAGTATTACTTTGTACTTCTTCCGTTCCTAAATATAAGTCTTTTTAAAGACTAACAAATGACTACATACGAAGAAAAATAAATGAAACTACACTCTAAAATATGTCTATATACATCCGATATGTTGTAATTCATTAGAAATGTCTAAAAAGACGTATATTTAGGAACAGATGAGTATTTGGTATCAGCGACGTTTAGGTTGTTATATCGTTCTACCGGCAATGACATAGGCTGGTCCTATATGGTCAAAACGAAATCGTTGGCACTCACAACAATTAGCCCATAAAATAACTCGACGCCATTTTCGATCTCCATTAGGTGAACAGCCACCAAGTTTCGTATCCATGATTCAGAGAGGCGAGTAGCCACTAAGCCTCATCTCGATTCGCCATCCAAGCACAACGCACGGACGCACCTCCCTAGGAAGCGCACCAGCGTGATGTCCAGGCTCATGACCACAAGATTCACCTCCTACCAAGATCCCAGTGAGCCCATTCCCGTGCACATCTGAACTAAACAACTCCCCACAACTTGAGGGACCTTGAAATTATTTTTTCATTAATTATAATAGACAAATAATAGGAACCATGCAGTTGCATGAAAAACCTTAGTATGTTTCAGTTGTTGAAGCTACTAACCTTGTATGTTTTCTTTGTGGGACCTGCCATATTAGACCGGCATACAACCTACAACTATGAATCACCCTTGTCGCAATGACCAATGATAATTCAGAGAGACAAACAGAGGTGGTATTTTCTCACAAACAACAATCAGAAAGTAAGTCATAACCCACTCAAAGCAAAAAAAGGTGAGCAAGGTATCAACAGACTTAGCTTGATGCCACATCCATTCACATGTTTGATCCTCACACGGACCAATCTTGAAAATATTTTGTTGTTGAATAAATATCAATAGAAGGAATCAAACAAATAAAATAATTCTAAGCAATTAAGAATCTACAATTGACACATAATCGTGGTGCTGATAGCAGATTGACCATTCTTTTAAAAAATAGTACCAAAGTCAGTAAATGGGAGACTTCTGGCTTCTGAGATAATGGAACTGGGTCTTCTCATATTGCTCAAGTACATCCTTGCCTTCTCATCTAGGAGCTGAAATCTGAAAAGAAACAAAAAAGAAAGTCACATTTGTGGTCACTCAAATCATTTACAATGTAAACCAAAAATATAGTCTTCCCACGACTACCATATCAGAGAACTTGTATACTCCCTCTGTAAAGCTTATATTTTTTTACGGAGGGAGTATATTTGAAGGTGGATAGCGTTTTTACCAGGGAAGTGGGGTTTCAGACAGCAACTAATAAAAATTGCACCCTATGCTCCAAATGGAAGGTAAATACTGCATTTTGGGGGGAAACTACATTCCAAACATGTTGAGAAACATGAATATAAGCAAAGTACAGGAAGTTATTAAAGATGATTTTACTCTTCTTGGAAGCAAGATAAGTTCGTTTGGATGTAGTCGAATTCATTTATTGTCCAACATTATAGTGTTACATGTCTACAACGTTAACTAAGTGGCAAGCATTCTGCACCCTGTAGTCGTGTTTTATGGAGCTCACCGATGCAAGTGAACAACACATGTGACAGGAGAGGGGGGTAGGGAGTTTAGTATACATGACGACCATTCGAAAAACAAACTCTTTGATGTAAATATGAAGAGATTGGAATCTACACAGATCTACATAGATGATAATTCCAAACATGTTTACAAATGGTAATTGCTACGTCTTGAGCTTGCGTTGGTTTTCCCCGAAGAGGAAGGGATGATGCAGTAGAGTAGCATAAGTATTTCCCTCAGTTTTTGAGAACCAAGGTATCAATCCAGTAGGAGCCCACGCTCAAGTCCCTCGTACCTGCACAAAGTGATAGCTACTCGCAACCAACGCGATTAGGGGTTGTCAAGCCCTTCACGGTCACTTACGATAGTGAGATCTGATAGATAGAATATTTTTGGTATTTTTGATATAAAGATGCAAAATAAAAAGTAAAGGCAAAGTAAATAGCAAAACAATGTAAAAGTGATGCATATTGATATGATGAGAATAGACCCGAGGGCCATAGGTTTCACTAGTGGCTTCTCTCAAGAGCATATGTATTCTACGGTGGGTGAACAAATTACTATTGAGAAATTGATAGAATTGTGCATAATTATGAGAATATCTAGGCATGATCATGTATATAGGCATCACGTCCGTGACAAGTAGACCGAAACGATTCTGCATCTACTACTATTACTCCACTCATCGACCGCTATCTAGCATGCATCTAGAGTATTAAGTTAAAAACAGAGTAACGCCTTAAGCAAGATGACATGATGTAGAGAGATAAATTCATGCAATATGAAATAAACCCCATCTTGTTATCCTCAATGGCAACAATACAATAAGTGCCTTGCTGCCCCTTCTGTCACTGGGTAAGGACACCGCAAGATTGAACCCAAAGCTAAGCACTTCTCCCATGGCAAGAACTACCAATCTAGTTGGCCAAACCAAACGGATAATTCGAAGAGACTTGCAAAGATAAGCAATCATGCATAAAAGAATTCAGAGAAGATTCAAATATTATTCATAGATAGACTTGATCATAAACCCACAATTCATCGGTCTCAACAAACACACCGCAAAAAGAAGATTACATCGAATAGATCTCCACAAGAGAGGGGGAGAACTTTGTATTGAGATTCAAAGAGAGAGAAGAAGCCATCTAGCTACTAACTACGGACCCGAAGGTCTGAGGTAAACTACTCACACTTCACCGGAGAGGCTATGATGATGTAGAAGCCCTCCGTGATGACAACCCTCTTCCGGCGGAGCTCCGGAATAGGCCCCAAGATGGGATCTCGTGGATACAGAAAGTTGCGGCGGTGGAATTAGGTTTTTGGCTCCTATGCTGATCGTTTGGGGGTACGTGTGTATATGTAGGAGGAAGGAGTACGTCGGTGGAGCACCGAGGGGCCCATGAGGCAGGGGGGCGCGCCCTAGGGGGGCGCCCCCCACCCTCGTGACCGCCTCTTTGATCCCTTGCAGTAGGGTCCAAGTCTCCTGGATCACGTTCGGTGAGAAAATCACGTTTTCGAAGATTTTATTCCGTTTGGACTCCGTTTGATATTCTGTTTATCCGAAACACTGAAATAGGCAAAAAACAGCAATTCCGGGCTGGGCCTCCGGTTAATAGGTTAGTCCCAAAAATAATATAGAAGTGGAAAATAAAGCCCAATATAATCCAAAATAGTAGATAATATAGCATGGAGCAATCAAAAATTATAGATACGTTGGAGACGTATCAGGCATCCCCAAGCTTAATTCCTGCTCATCCTCGAGTAGGTAAATGATAAAAAGAGAATTTTTGATGCGGAGTGCTACTTGGCATAATTTCAATGCAAATATTCTTAATTGTGGTATGAATATTCAGATTAGAAAGATTCAAGACAAAAGTTTATATTGACATAGAAAATAATAATACTTCAATCATACTAACAAATCAATTATGTCTTCTCAAAATAACATGGCTAAAGAGAGTTATCCCTACAAAATCATATAGTCTGGCTATGCTCCATCTTCCCCACATAAAGTATTTAAATCATGCACAACCCCGATGACAAGCCAAGCAATTGTTTCATACTCTAACTTTTGCAAAACTTTTTCAATCTTCACGCAATACATGAGCGTGAGCCATGGATATAGCTCTATAGGTGGAATAGAATGGTGGTTGTGGAGAAGACAAAAAGGGAGAAGATAGTCTCACATCAACTAGGCGTATCAACGGGCTATGGAGATGCCCATCAATAGATATCAATGTGAGTGAGTAGGGATTGCCATGCAATGGATGCACTGAGCTATAAATGTATGAAAGCTCAACAAAAGAATCTAGTGGGTGTGCATCCAACTTGCTTGCTCACGAAGACCTAGGGCAATTTGAGGAAGCCCATCATTGGAATATACAAGCCAAGTTCTATAACATAAAATTCCCACTAGTATATGGAAGTGACAACATATGAGACTCTCTATATGAAGAACATGGTGCTACTTTGAAGCACAATATATGAGACTGGCTATATCATGGTGCTACTTTGAAGCACAAGTGTGGAAAAAGGATAGTAGCATTGCCCCTTTTTTTGGGCCTCCTTTTTTTCTTTGGCCTTTCTCTTTTTTTAGTGGGACAATGCTCTATTAAATGATGATCATCACACTTCTATTTATTTACAACTCAATGATTACAACTCGATACTAAAACAGAGTATGACTCTATATGAATGCCTCCGGCGGTGTACCGGGATATGCAATGAATCAAGAGTGACAAGTATGAAAGAATTATGAATGGTGGCTTTGCCACAAATACTATGTCAACTACATGATCATGCTAAGCAACATGACAATGATGGATGTGTCATGATGAACTAGATGGTGGAAAGTTGCATGGCAATATATCTCGGAATGGCTATGGAAATGCCATAATAGGTAGGTATGGTGGCTGTTTTGAGGAAGGTATATGGTAGGTGTATGATACCGGCGAAAGGTGCGCGGTATTAGAGAGGCTAGCAAAGGTGGAAGGGTGAGAGTGCGTGTAATCCATGGACTCAACATTTGTCATAAAGAACTCATATACTTATTGCAAAAATCTAGAAGTTATCAAAGCAAAGTATTACACGCATGCTCCTAGGGGGGTAGATTGGTAGGAAAAGACCATCGCTCGTCCCTGACCGCCGCTCATAAGGAAGACAATCAATAAATAAATCATGCTCCGACTTCATAACATAACGGTTCACCATATGTGCATGCTACGGGAATCACAAACTTCAACACAAGTATTCTTTAAATTCACAACTACTCAACTAGCATGACTTTAATATTATCACCTCCATATCTCAAAACAATTATCATGCTTCAATCTTTTCTTAGTATTCAACACACTCAAAAGAAAGTTTCACAAATCTTGAATACCAAGCATATTATTAGGCAAATTACCATGCTATTAAGAGATTCTCAAATTAATTTAAGTGAAGCATGAGAGATAAATAGTTTCTTTAGAACGAATCCACCACCGTGCTCTAAAAGATCTAAGTGAAGCACATAGAGCAAAATTATCTAGCTCAAAAGATATAAGTGAAGCACATAGAGAAAAATTCTCTAGCTCAAAAGATATAAGTGAAGTACACAGAGCAAAATTATCTAGCTCAAAGGATATAAGTGAAGCACATCGAGCAAAATTATCTAGCTCAAAGGATATAAGTGAAGCACATAGAGTATTCTATCAAATTTTATGTATGGATCTCTCAAAAGGTGTGTACAACAAGGATGATTGTGGTATACTAGCAAACAAAGAAACAAATAATACAAGACGCTCCAAGCAAAACACATATCATGTTGGTGAATAAAAATATAGCTCTAAGTAAATTACCGATGAAAGTGGACGGAAAGAGGGGATGCCTTCCAGGGCATCCCCAAGCTTTAACTTTTTGGTGTCCTTGGATTATCTTGGGGGTGCCATGGGCATCCCCAAGCTTAGGCTCTTTCCACTCCTTTTTCCATGATCCATCAAAAGAATTCACCCGAAACTTGAAAACTTCACAACACAAAACTCAAGATAGAAAACTCGTGAGCTCCGTTAGCGAAAGAAAACAAAAGACCACTTCAAGGTACTGTAAATAACTCATTATTTATTTATATTGGTGTTAAACCTACTGTATTCAAACTTCTCTATGGATTATAAACTATTTTACTAGCCATAGATTCATCAAAATAAGCAAACAACACACGAAAAACAGAATCTGTCAAAAACAGAACAGTCTGTAGTAATCTGTAGCTAGCGCAAGATCTGGAACCCCAAAAATTCTAAAATAAATTGCTGGACGTGAGGAATTTATCTGTTAGTCATCTGCAAAAATAATTAACTAAATATCACTCTTCAAATAAAAATGACAGCAGTTCTCGTGTGCGCTAAAGTTTCTGTTTTTTTACAGCAAGTTCAACAAGACTTTCCCCAAGTCTTCCCAACGGTTCTACTTGGCACAAACACTAATTAAACACAAAAAACACAACCTAAACAGAGGATAATAATTTATTTATTACTAAACAGGAGAAAATATCAAGGAATAAAAATAAAATTGGGTTGCCTCCCAACAAGCGCTATCGTTTAACGCCCCTAGCTAGGCATAACAAGCAAGAATAGATCTAGGTATTGCCATCTTTGGTAGGCAATCCATAAGTGGCTCTCATGATAGTTTCATATGGTAATTTTATTTTATTTCTTGGAAAGTGTTCCATGCCCTTTTTTAATGGAAATTGAAATCTAATATTCCCTTCCTTCATATCAATAATCGCACCAACCGTTCTAAGGAAAGGTCTACCAAGAATAATAGGGCAAGAAGGATTGCAATCTATATCAAGAACAATGAAATATACGGGCACATAATTCCTATTTGCAACAATAAGAACATCATTAATTCTTCTCATAGGTTTCTTAATAGTGGAATCCGCAAGATGCAAGTTTAGAGAGCAATCATCAAAATTACGGAAATCTAGTAAATCACACAAAGTCTTGGGAATAGTAGAGACACTAGCACCCAAATCACACAAAGCATAAAACTCATGATCTTTAATTTTAATTTTAATAGTTTGTTCCTGCTCATCATAGAGTTTTCTAGGGATAGAAACTTTCAACTCAAGTTTTTCTTCATAAGATTTCATCAAGGCATCAACAATATGTTCGGTAAAGGCTTTATTTCGACTATAAGCATGTGGAGAATTTAGCACGGATTGAAACAAGGAAATACAATCAATCAAAGAGCAATTTTCATAATTAAATTCCTTGAAATCCAATATAGTGGGTTTAGCAACATCTAGATTTTTATTTCTTTCAATCCCACTTTCATCAATTTCATCATTAAGATCTAAATATTCCGAATTTTTAGAACGCCTTCTAGGTAAAGGAAGATCATATTCAGTTTCATCAAGATTCATATTGCAAAATAAAGATTTAATAGGAGACACATCAATAACTTTTAGATCTTCATCTTGATTTTCATAAGAATTGGAAGAACATGCTTTAATAAAGGCATCTTTGGAAGCACGCATCCTAGCGGTTCTTTCTTTACACTCATCAATTGAAATTCTCATGGCTTTTAGGGACTCATTAATATCATGCTTAGGTGGAATAGATGTATGTTTCAAAGCATCAACATCAAGAGCAATTCTATCAACGTTCCTAGCCAAATCATCAATCTTAAGCAATTTTTCTTCAATCATAGCATTAAAATTCTTTTGCGAAGAAATAAATTCTTTAATATTAGATTCAAAATCAGAGGGCATCTTATTATAATTTCCATAAGAGTTGTTGTAGGAATTCCCATAATTATTAGAAGGATTACTAGGATATGGCCTAGGATTAAAATTCCCTCTATAAGCGTTGTTACCAAAATTATTCCTACCAACAAAATTTACATCCATAGATTCATTGTTATTCTCAATCAAAGTAGACAAAGGAATATCATTAGGATCAGAAGAAACACTCTTAGAAGCAAATAATTTCATAAGTTCATCCATCTTTCCACTCAACACATTAATTTCCTCTATCGCATGCACTTTTTTATTAGAAGTTCTTTCAGTATGCCATTGAGAATAATTAACCATAATATTATCTAGGAGTTTAGTAGCATCTCCTAAAGTGATTTCCATAAAAGTGCCTCCCGCGGCCGAATCTAAAAGATTTCTAGAAGCAAAGTTCAATCTGGCATAAAATTTTTGTATAATCATCCACAAATTCAAACCATGAGTAGGGCAATTACGTATCATTAATTTCATTCTCTCCCAAGCTTGTGCAACATGTTCATGATCAAGTTGTTTAAAGTTCATAATATAGTTTCTAAGAGAGATGATCTTAGCGGGAGGAAAATACTTAGAGATAAAAGCATCTTTGCACTTGTTTCATGAATCAATACTATTCTTAGGCAAAGACGAAAACCAAGCTTTAGCACGATCTCTAAGCGAAAAAGGAAATAGATTCAGTTTAACGACATCATTATTGACATCTTTTTTCTTTTGCATATCACATAAATCAACGAAGCTATTCAGATGAGTAGCGGCATCTTCACTAGGAAGGCCGACAAATTGATCTTTCATAACAAGATTCAACAAAGCAGTATTAATTTCACAAGATTCGGCATCGGTAAGAGGAGCAATCTGAGTGCTAAGTAAATCATTATTATTGGTATTGGTGAAGTCACACAATTTGGTAGTATCTTGAGCCATCGCGACAAACAAGCAATCTTACACATGGGAAAACAAAAAGCAAGCGGACAAAAGAGGCAAACAGAGAGGGAGGATAGAGAGAGAGGGCAAATAAAATGGCAAGGGTGAATTGGGGGGGAGAGGAAAACGAGAGGCAAATGGCAAATAATGTAATGCGAGAGATATGGATTGTGATGGGTACTTCATATGTTGACTTTTTGCGTAGACTTCCCGGCAACGGCGCCAGAAATCCTTCTTGCTACGTCTTGAGCTTGCGTTGGTTTTCCCCGAAGAGGAAGGGATGACGCAATAGGGGTTATCAAGCCCTTCACGGTCACTTACGAGAGTGAGATCTGATAGATAGAATATTTTTGGTATTTTTGATATAAAGATGCAAAATAAAAAGTAAAGGCAAAGTAAATAGCAAAACAATGTAAAAGTGATGGAGATTGATATGATGAGAATAGACCCGGGGGCCATAGGTTTCACTAGTGGCTTCTCTCAAGAGCATAAGTATTCTACGGTGGGTGAACAAATTACTGTTGAGCAATTGATAGAATTGTGCATAATTATGAGAATATCTAGGCATGATCATGTATATAGGCATCACGTCCATGACAAGTAGACCGAAACGATTCTGCATCTACTACTATTACTCCACTCATCGACCGCTATCTAGCATGCATCTAGAGTATTAAGTTAAAAACAGAGTAACGCCTTAAGCAAGATGACATGATGTAGAGAGATAAATTCATGCAATATGAAATAAACCCCATCTTGTTATCCTCGATGGCAACAATACAATATGTGCCTTGCTGCCCCTTCTGTCACTGGGTAAGGACACCGCAAGATTGAACCCAAAGCTAAGCACTTCTCCCATGGCAAGAACTACCAATCTAGTTGGCCAAACCAAACGGATAATTCGAAGAGACTTGCAAAGATAACCAATCATGCATAAAATAATTCAGAGAAGATTCAAATATTATTCAGAGATAGACTTGATAATAAACCCACAATTCATCGGTCTCAACAAACACACCGCAAAAATAAGATTACATCGAATAGATCTCCACGAGAGAGGGGGAGAACTTTGTATTGAGATTCAAAGAGAGAGAAGAAGCCATCTAGCTACTAAGTATGGACCCGAAGGTCTGAGGTAAACTACTCACACTTCATCGGAGAGGCTATGATGATGTAGAAGCCCTCCATGATGACGTCCCTCTTCCGGCGGAGCTCCGGAACAGGCCCCAAGATGGGATCTCGTGGATACAGAAAGTTGCGGCGGTGGAATTAGGTTTTTGGCTCCTGTTCTGATCGTTTGGGGGTGCGTGTGTATATATAGGAGGAAGGAGTACGTCGGTGGAGCACCGAGGGGCCCACGAGGCAGGGGGCGCGCCCTAGGGGGGGGTGCCCCCACCCTCGTGACCGCCTCTTTGATCCCTTGCAGTAGGGTCCAAGTCTCCTGGATCACGTTCGGTGAGAAAATCACGTTTCCGAAGATTTTATTCCGTTTGGACTCCATTTGATATTCTGTTTATCTGAAACACTGAAATAGGCAAAAAAACAACAATTCTGGGTTGGGCGTCCGGTTAATAGGTTAGTCCCAAAAATAATATAAAAGTGGAAAATAAAGCCCAATATAGTCCAAAACAGTAGATAATATAGCATGGAGCAATCAAAAATTATAGATATGTTGGAGACGTATCAGTAATTCCAAAAGGAGTAAGAATTATCCTTGAAAACAGAAACATATGGAGAAAATTAGAGCTACACATATCTTTCATGGTCAGCCATTGAGAGGTTCAATGCCTGACGGAACAATAGTACATCTAAGATCTCCATTTACCATAGGAAGGCACAGCCAGCGTACTGCTAAATGATAATATGCACCAAATAAGTTGGTAGAATATGATTTTGGTTGTAAAATTTATTCCTTGCCATGAACTGTGGTAACATGAAACATTGTAAGATGATTTTGAGCAAGAAAACTAATTTTTTTAATGAGTAACAAGAACAAAAATAGGTCAAAAAATATTGACATACTAAATTCAGGAGTTGTCTATAAATAAACAGCAGCTCCCAGCAGTACGCTCCCAGCGTTAGCATCAGTGCATTTCAGAACTAACAAAAATAGTCAGGCTACCCGGCAACACAGCCAACGCAGGTAGCTCCATCATCGAACACATCCAACGTCTGTCTGTGGAGCTCCACAGGCGGATTGATTAAGGAACAAAAAAGGCATTTGCATAAGATCTAGTAATCCAAACTTAATTACATAAAGAGAAGTACATTCTCAGATTTATAGCTGAAGAAATTTAGTGGGAAGTGTCATATTGTATTCGATGATCATATTGTGACCAAAGTATGTATATATACAATTGCTTGAATTTTGCGGCCATACAGAAATGTAACCAGAGTTAAGCACAATTGCCTGTAAGAAGAAAAGCTGCTAAATATACACAATTTAACTATGTTTCAAGTAATATGCAAGCAAGAACTCAAAGGCTATACTATAATAAAAAACATGCGCTCAATTCTGCAGAGGAAGGACAAGGAATAACCATGATAAGCAGAGGATAAAATTTAGGGGCCGGCAAAAACCTGTGATTAGTGCGGAAACAACGGCGCCAGCGGCGGCCTCACTGTGGAACAGCGGCGAGTCTTCACCGGATGAGGCGGCTCCTGCGTCCTCAGAAGCAGCAGTGTCCTCGCTAGATGAGGCGGCTCACAAAGCAGCGGTTGTTCAGATGCGGAGACGGCAGATGTGGTGGCGGCTGCCATGTGCAATGGAGCCGACGCTGACCTGCATCGGTGGCTCGGTTCCTCATGCAGTGCCTCTATCAATCCGGCCACAAGGAAGCTAGCTCACGCACTACCTCCATCGATTGCTCATAAGGTTTGTTGAACATGAATGAAATATTTAGTCAAACATTGAGAAAGCAAACTGAAGGATCCTTTGGCCTTCCACATGAAACACCTCATTCTGAAGGCACACAACATGTGTGGCATTTGATGATGAATCATCAGGCCATATAAAAAATGGATTTAGAGAAATTGCTAGAGATATTACGAAACAAATGTGAGCTGCTAGGGGCGGTGGTAATAGGAAACATGTTTTCCAACCAGACACCAGCACAACTTTGTCGGATGAAAGCTCACAGTTTATGTCATCTCTTACTAAGCTCAACACTTCGGTGACAAATCCATAGGTCTTCAGGATTATTTGACGGTTGGGCTTCTTCCAGCTTCGACTCTTCATCAGCACATTCAAATGAAAATGAAGCAAAGAAACATCTCTCTAGCACATTCAAATGAAAAACTGGAAGCCTCTGGCCGACTGCTGCAATGCTGCTCATAGTGGTCGAATCTTAAGTTAACAACTGAGAAAACAGGTGTTATGTACTGATTAAGAACAAAGAAAATAATTGTTAATTTGGCTCACTACTCAGATCGGTTTCAGACATAACATCATTGTTTCTGAAGATTTATTTCAGAATTTTAACTTTAGTAAGGACAGGAGATCTGCAAAATGTATATATTCAGACATCAAAGCTATCTAAATTCACACAACACATCTGAGCCACATTACAAAATCCTACAAAGATCTAAGACTACAATCACGCCTACAAAAATAAACCAAGTAGTTATCACCAATTATTACTTGCCCTCCTAATTAAATTCTATTGTAATTCGCGGGAAATTAATTAATTTAGTAGCCAATGGAATGCATGTACGGGACCACTCTTACCATACAAATTTAGCAGTTGCTTTCACGAATAGAGAGATGTGGATGGAGAATTCCATGGGTGTAAGTTGGACCAGATGAGTGGATAGAGTTCTCGCTGCAGATTGCTAGACATTAGCTGCTTTTTAGATAGACCCGAACTTCACATTCACCAGAGAAAACAAGAATATGTTGATCTCCCGTCCTGAAGCGTACAAGGAGCAGGTTACCACATGTTCATAGGATTATTTCATACCACCATTAGACAAAAATCACGTGCAACAACTACGAACCTTATATCTTCATGTTCGTCCTGTACCTTATTGCCTTGTTCGTCCAAGGCCAATAGAGATGGATGGAGCGCTTCAATTCGATTCAGCCGACAAGGACCTCGTGCTCACAGCTATCTCTCCTCTCCCCGTCCCCACGTCCTGGACCACCACCACCCCCGATCCTATTCCTGTTGCGCTGCTCCAATCCAGACAGAATCCACCAATAGACGATCTTACTGTGAAACCCAGCACCCTGTCCCCTGCCACAGTGCCGCCCAGTGTGACCCCTTTGTGCTTTCGCCAAGGCCAACATTGGAGTCGGAGCCGCTGCTTTCCCCTGACTATGTCGGGGCACGTGGTCCGCTGCAGTTGCCGCTGCCGGCGGCATCGTGAGACCCTCGTCCATGCGTCCGCAAGGAGGGGCGACGTACCTCCTCTTAACACGCCGGTGTGAGCGGGTGCCCTCTGCGAGGAACTATGGGTTGGAGAGGATCTTCGGAAGAGATGTGACCTCGGGGCTGGGGAGAGCCAGCGACGGTAGGCGGTCCGGCGGCGCGCTGCGACGGGGGGCGGGGGACTGACGGCGTGTGGCGACGGGGGGCGGACCAGAGGCGCGTGGTGAGGCGTGCGGGGCAGGAGGTGGTGACGCGCTGGACTGGAGATCTGGACTTTTAGGGAGGCGGAAATCTCCGGGGAGCTGGCTGTCGGGACTCCATGGTCGGGCGGCGATGACGGCTGCAAGGGGATCAGGAGGCTGGGTCATGTGTACGTTTTTTTCTTCGTTTCTCTTGCTCGTACCGGTTCGGGTCAACCTAATCATTAGAACTGCGGGTTCAATTATAAAAAACACAAGGACTTTTCTATAAAAGCGTCGCGACGGTGAACCCGGAGACTCAATCCATGCTTTATTATTAGGGAGAGATAAATTTTTGACACACCTGTGCATGTCTGTAGACCGCCATAACTGAATTGGGGCCTTAATTGACTGATGCAAAGACCCAGCTGGTGGCTCAAGAGACTGAGATAAAGAATGCTGACTCCAAACTCCACTTGAGCCTCTCTGAAGCAGAGAAACTGAAGACCAGTTTTGATGCGAAGAAAAAATCCTGGGCCGATGAGAAAACGTTGCTGATACAGCGTGCTGAGACAGCCGAGGCAGCTCTCAAGGAGGTTACCACGGAGCTCACCGGTTTAAAAAACCGTGTGTCTCAGATGGTCTCCGCAATCTTTGGTGAGTCATTGTATTATTTACTGAAACTCTATTTTTGCTAGAAATATAAGCCACCCGCTTAACCTTTTAAAATACTCATAGGTCCACGGAGCAGCAATCTGAGCCAAAACAGCTTAACAAAACTCAAGGCGGTTTACACCCTGGTGGAGCAACTGTACACTAGAGCTCAACGGGTGCTTGCCATTATCTCCCTAGCCAACCAAGGACCAAACCTCTTGAGTGATGTTTTGAAGAAGTTATCTATCTTACCCGCCAGATTCCAAGAGGTCAAGCAGTCTTGTGCAAGAGCCGGAGCCCTAACCGCTCTAAGCCGCTCCAAAGCCTGGGTGCCGGAGCTAGACCCGGCGGACGTAGCCAAGGGGTATCCCAGCCTTAAGGAAGACGAGACTCCATTTGATTAAGATGACTTTGCTCCTTGTGTGAGGGGGGTTCGTCCTCAGGCTACCATCCTTGGCGACGAGACCAATATTGATAAGTATTAGCCGGGTTTTGACGTTCAAAATAAAAAAGATAGTGACTCCTTCGTATAAAGTGACAGATCTCATCCGGCTGGTTCGCCAACACACCTTTTCCCCAGAAATTGACCCGTCTGGTCTAATTGATGATGAAGCTGAGTTCGTTTCTCTTCATGGCTTTGATTGGTCCAAGCCCAGTTTCTAACCAGTGGAGGAAGATGAACCGGTGTGGGAGGAGTCGTAACCATCCAAATAATCCGGCTAAGATTCAATGAACCGGCCTTAGCTTAACATCTGCTTAGGAGAAAAAACAATTTTAACCTTTTGGGCTCCCAACGCCTTGTAATAGAATAGCTTAAAACTGCATGTTCTGCCTATGCCGTCGTGCATATCATACTACGTACAACATTTTACCCATCATGTCAATATATGATTTATATCCTTTATCACATATGTAGTGTTTAAATCTGTTCCTGTATGTAAAAATGAGAAACTGTCCTGGCGGTTTGTCGCTGGACGGGTCAAAACACCCAATACATAGCTATGAAATTACCATAGTGGAATAATCAGGCTAGATGTAAAGATAAATAAGGCTGGAAAACCTTTGATTAAAGAAAACACAGATAAGTCTGTTTATGAACGACAATATCATACATGTGTTCTTTGATTCTGGACTGCCGGCTTATGTGACCCGGACAGTAAGGGTGATACCCAATCTTTTTAGAAGTCAATACTTCCATATGCCTGATTACTGTTATACATTGGCAACTTATTGTCAAATAACCAAGCCGGTTTAAATTTAAACCATACTTACAGTTAGATTCTAGACAACAAAAACCAGTAAAACAAAAGAGTATCTTTCAAATAATGTAAATCAAATGTCAAGAAATTTTTTAGAGGCTTCTAATTCGAATACGATCAGTAAACCGGACCAAAGGGGTTAATCTAGGATTCGAATACGATCATGTAGCCCCCAGCGGCTTTGGCGTTGCGCTGATCAAGAGGGTACCGACAACTATGTTCTCTTTGGTTCGAATACGACCTATGTTTGAATAGGAAGCCCCCAAATGACCTTGAGAGGTTTTTAACGACCCTAATTCGAATACGATCCAAGTCGGACCCAAAAGGGGTTAAGCTATGATTCAGATATGATCAAGAAGTCCCCTAGTGAGTTTGGCTTTGCGCCGATCAAGAGGGTTACGCCAGCTATGTTCTCTTTGGTTCGAATACGACCTATGTTTGAACAGGAAGCCCCCTAGTGACCATGAGGTTTTAACGGCTAGATTCGAATATGATCATGAGCTGGACCAAAGGATTAAGCTAGATTCGAATATGATCAGCCTCCAATTGGTCGTCTTATACTTAAGATAACAAAGTCATGTGATCATTAAGGAAAAAAGGACAGAGGTCCTGCTTTATTACTTATCATAATATATACAACGTCAAAGTATGTACATTATGAGAGTTGGTGGCTCAAGTGTAGTAAGGCCGAAGATGAGCAATATTCCACGGCCGGCGGGTCTCCTCCTCCAACTTACGTGAGTCTTTATGCTCTCAAACATCGATAAGGTAGTATGACCCGTTATTCAAGTTCTTGCTGACCACAAAGGGTCCTTCCCAAGGTGGGGATAGCTTGTGCGTATCAGACTGATCCTGGATGAGCCGGAGCACTAGGTCACCTTCTTGAAAGGATCTTGACTTAACTCGACGACTGTGGTAACATCGCAGGTCCTGTTGGTAAATCGCTGAGCGGGCTGCCGCTAAGTCACACTCTTCATCCAATAAGTCAAGTGCATCCTGACGGGCATGTTCGTTATCAGCTTCAACATAATCCGCCACGCAGGGCGAGTCATGACGGATGTCACTGGGCAGAATTGCCTCTGCTCCATAAACCATGAAGAAAGGCGTATAACCCGTAGATCTATTAGGGGTAGTATTGATGCTCCATAGTACCGAGGGTAACTCTTCTACCCAACAACCCGGCGTCCGTTGTAAAGGAACCATAAGCCGGGGCTTGAGACCTTTTAAGATTTCCTGATTTGCTCTCTCAGCTTGACCATTGGATTGGGGGTGAGACACTGACGAAACATCAAGCCGGATATGCTCACATGGACAAAATTCCTCCATAGCACCTTTGGATAAATTAGTACCATTGTCAGTTATAATGCTGTGTGGAAAGACAAAACGAAAGATCACTTTTTCATGAACTGAACCGCTGTGGCTGCATCACACTTACTAACCGGCTCTGCCTCAACCCATTTTGTGAATTTAGCAACTGCCACCAAAAGATGTGTCTTTTTATCTTTGGATCTTTTGAAAGGTCCAACCATATCGAGCCCCCAAACTACAAATGGCCAAGTAATTGGAATCATCCGCAAATCTTGAGCTGGCATGTGCGCCCGTCGTGCAAATTTCTGACAACTGTCACACCTACTAACCAAATCCTCCGCATCAGCGTGAGCCGTCAGCTAGTAAAAACCATGATGAAAGGCCTTGGCTACAAGAGATTTTGACCCGACATGATGGCCACAATCTCCTTTCATGGATCTCACGAAGAATTTCTTGACCTTCTCCAGGAGAAACACAACATTGAAACGCTCTGGTGACACTGCGATGATACAACTCACCATCAGAAATTGTCATTGACTTAGACCGCCGGGTTATCTGTCTAGCCAAGGTCTCATCCTCCGGCAACTCACCCCGGGTCATATAAGCCAAATACGGCACTATCCAATCTGGAATGACATGAAGAGCCGCCACCAATTGTGCTTCTGGGTCAGGAACGTCCAAGTCCTCCTCTGTAGGCAACTTGATACAAGGGTTATGCAGAACATCTAAAAAAGTGTTAGGCGGCACCGGCTTACGCTGAGATCCCAACCGGCTTAAAGCATCAACCGCTTCATTCTTTCTGCGGTCAATGTGCTCCACTTGATAACCCTTGAAGTGTCCAGCAACAGCATCAACCTCACGGCGATAAGCCTCCATGAGAGGGTCCTTGGAATCCCACTTGCCTGATACCTGCTAAGCCACCAAATCTGAGTCGCCAAGGTATTGTACCCGGCTTAAACTCATTTATTTAGCCATTCAAAGACCATGGAGTAAGACCTCATACTCAGCTCCGTTGTTAGTACAAGGAAACATCAACCGCAACACATAACAAAATTTGTCACCTCGAGGAGAAGTTAAAACAACTCCAGCCCCGAGCCTTCCAACTGTCTGGACCCATCAAAATGAATTGTCCAATATGTGTTGTCTGGCTTCTCCTCAGGTATCTACAACTCCGTCCAATCATTAATGAAGTCCACCAGTGCTTGAGATTTAATGGCAGTACGTGGCACATACTTTAAACCATGAGACCCAAGTTCAATGGCCCACTTGGCGACTCGTCGTATGAATTCTCTATTTTGAATAATATCTCCTAAAGGAGTAGAGCTAACCACAGTGATAGGATGACCCTGAAAGTAATGCTTAAGCTTCTGGCTTTCCATGAACACCCCATAAACAAGCTTCTGCCAATGTGGATATCTCTGCTTGGACTCAATGAGCACCTCACTGACGTAATAAACCGACCGTTGAACTGGATGTTCCTTGCCAGCCTCCTTACGCTCTACAACAACGGCCACACTGATAGCAGTGTGTTAGCAGCCACATATAACAACAGTGGCTCTTTTTCAACAGGAGCAGCAAGAACCGGTGGCTCGGCGAGCTGTCTTTTTAGATCTTCAACGGCAGAGTTAGCAGCGTCACTCCAGACAAAATTATCCATCTTCTTCATCAATTGATACAACGACATAGCCTTCTCACCTAACCGACTTATGAACCGGCTTAAAGCTGCGACACGACCCGCCAGCCGCTGAATGTCATTGATGCACGCCGGCTTAGCCAAAGACGTAATCGCCTTAATTTTCTCTGGGTTAGCCTCAATGCCTCTATTAGACACCAAAACCCCCAAAAGCTTGCCAACTGGGACTCCAAAAATGCACTTGGTCGGGTTAAGCATCATCTTGTAGACCCAGAGGTTATCAAAGGTTTCCTTCAGATCATCTACCAGAGTTTCCTTCTCTCTGGATTTCACCACTATATCGTCCACATAAGCATGAATATTACGCCCAATCTGATTATGAAGACAGTTCTACACACACCACTGATAAGTCGCATGGGCACTCTTAAGCCCAAAAGGCATAGATACATAGCAGAAGGCTCCAAACAGGGTAATGAAAGCCGCCTTCTCCTGGTCCTTAACTGCCATCTTGATCTGATGATAGCCAGAATAAGCGTCCAGAAAACTCAAACACTCACAACCCGTCGTAGCATCAATGATTTGATCAATACGAGGGAGAGCAAAAGGATCTGCCGGGCAAGCCTTGTTTAAATCTGTGTAATCCAGACACATACGCCAAGTCTCGTTCTTTTTTAGCACAAGCACCGGGTTAGCCAACCACTCTGGGTGAAAAACTTCAACAATAAACCCGGCCGCCAAGAGCCGGGCCACCTCTTCTCCAATAGCCTTGCGCATTTCCTCGTTGAACTGGCGAAGAAACTTCCTAACTGGTTTAAACTTTGGATCAATATTGAGAGTGTGCTTAGCGAGTTCTCTCGGTACACCTGGCATGTCAGAAGGCTTCCATGCGAAGATGTCCCGCTTCTCATGGATGAACTCGATGAGCACGCTTTCCTATTTGGAATCCAAGTTAGCACTGATAATGAATTGTTCGGATGAGTCACCAGGCACAAAATCAATCATCTTGGTATCGTCAGCTGACTTAAACTTCAGCGCCAGCTCATGCTCTGTAGTTGGCTTCTTTAAAGATGTCATGTCCGTCGGGTCAACGTTGTCTTTGTAGAATTTTAACTCCTCCGTCGCGCAAACAGATTCTGCGTAAGAAGCATCGCCTTCCTCACACTCTAAAGCTATCTTCTGGCTTCCATTTATTGTGATAGTACCTTTATAACTCGGCATCTTGAGCTGCAGATAAACATAACACGGTCGCGCCATGAATTTTGCATAAGCCGGTCATCCAAGCAAGGCGTGATACGGGCTCTTGATTTTGACCACCTCAAAGGTTAATTTCTCAGCCCTAGAATCATGCTCATCTCCAAAAGCTACCTCCAGCTCAATCTTACCCACTGGATACGCTGACTTACTAGGCACCACTCCATGAAAAACAGTGTTGGACGTCTTAAGACTTTTATACATCAACCCCATGCGACGGAATGTCTCATAATAGAGGATGTTGATGCTGCTGCCTCCGTCCATGAGTACTTTAGTGAATTTATACCCACCAACCTGAGGCGCCACCACCAAAGCCAAATGATCCAGATTGTCAACTCGGGGTGGGTGATCCTCCCTACTCCACAGAATAGGCTGCTCAGACCATCTCAGATAACGAGGAACCGCTGGGTCAATAGCGTTGACCGCTCTCTTATGAAGTTTCTGGTCCCTTTTGCATAAACTGGTGGTGAATACGCGATACTGCCCATTTTTCAGCTGCTTTGGGTTACTCTGATACCCGGATTACTGCTGCTGCTGACTACCTTGACCAGACTGCTGACTATAGCCGCCTTGATTGCCTTGAGGGCCCTGGCCATGAAAACCGCCACCCCCTGAATTGCTGCCCGGGCCATGAAAGCCACCACCACATGAGCCGCTACCAGGTCCATGATTACCGCCGAACATGTTAGAATTCTTGAAAGCCTTCATGATCATACAGTCTTTCCATAGATGGGTGACCGGCTTCTCCCGGGTGCCGTGTCTCGGACAGGGTTCATTTAGCAACTGCTCGAGGGTGGGACCTGACCCGCCTGACCAAGGAGGTGGCCTCCCCTTATGCTGTTGATTGTTTCCATGTGCATTGGTGTTAGCCACAAACTCCAGACTACTATCAGCCTTACGTTTATTATTACCTCCTTGATTTGCCGGGTTATGCTGGTGACCTTTGCCTTTGTCGTTCTTCTTTCCCTTTCCTGTCTTCTCTTCGTTAGACACGGGATCCTTGGTACTATCAGAGTTAGAGTATTTGACCAGAGCCGCCATCAACTGGCCCATGTCATTGCAATCACGCTTGAGCCGCCCCAACTTCTGTTTCAGAGGTTCAAAACGGCAATTTTTCTCCAACATTAAGACCGCAGAGCCGGCATCCATCTTATCAGATGAATGTATTATTTCCTTCACCCGGCGCACCCAATGGGTCGTGGATTCCTCTTCCTCTTGCTTGCAATTAGTCAAGTCCACAATCGACATGGGTTGCTTGCATGTATCTTTGAAGTTCTGAATAAACCGGGCTTTTAACTCTTCCTATGAGCCAATGGAATTGGGTGGCAACCCCTTCAACCAAGTGCGAGCTGTTCCATCCAACATCATGGTGAAGTACTTGGCCATCGCTGCGTCACTGACCTCTAGTAACTCCATGGCCATCTCATAACTTTCAATCCATGCCCCGGGTTGTAAGTCAGCTGTGTAATCAGGCACCTTATGAGGCCTGTTAAAATCCTTTGGCAAGAGCTCATTACGCAGAGCCGGCACCAAGCAAGGGACACCTCCGGTCCTCGTGGTCACACCTGCTTCAAAAGAGGTCGTTGGATAAACCGGAAAAACTTGGTGAGCCGCCTGCTCAGCTGCCTGTTGAACCCCCCGCTCAGCCTCTTGGCGGATCCTATCCTGGTCAACCAAGTTAGGAGCTCCATCACACGCCGGGTCATGCCTGCGCGGCTAGTTACGGCGCTGGGCGTTGCTTGACACGGTAGCTGAATCCATATGCCTCCTATAGCTTGGGCTCCGGCTTGGGCGAGGGGTTGAATGAATCCTGTCTCGACTATAAGACTACTGCACAAGAGCCGTCTGAAGAAGTTCTCGGACCCTTCGCGTTTCAATCGCCGTCGGAGAGTCGCCTTCCATCGGGAGAGCCGCCAAACATGTCGATGCAGCGATCAGATTCTCCAAAGGGTTAGAAAAATGACCCGGTGGTGTATAATGAGGCGGAACAGTATTGACACGAGGGGGTTCCATAGCCCGCGGCTGAACCGGCGCCCCAGCCCCAGGTGTTGCGATCCGGTTTGCCTCCGGCGGGTTACTGGGACCGGCCCCGGGTGTGTGGAAGAGATTCCTAGGATCGTAAGTTAGGGGCAGGCATGATTGAGTCTTCCGGTGCCTTCTCCTCATGACCTCGTTTGATGTATTCAGATTCATCAAGAGCTAAAAAGCCTCTGATTGAAGCTGCTGAGCCCGAGCGTCCAAAGCTGCCCGCTCTGCAGCCATCCAGACGTCCTCCGCCTCCAAGTTTTCCTTGGCTTGAGCTACCTCCCCACGTAACCGTGCCACCTTCGCATCATGCTGAGCCTTATCCGCTGGTTCGACCATGGTGGTCAATAGGGTCGTCATAATATCCATGAGATCCATCAGCACCTGAGCCGGTGGTCGCGTGGGGTCTCCCGACCCGGTCGCTGCCGACCCGGTGGTTATTGCTGCCGCAGCCGTAGAGTTTTGAGCGGGCTACGTACCAGTCATGAAGATCCCCGCTCTATTCGGCGGCTCAAAGGGGTCCGGAATACTGCTGCCATCGGAACAGCCCCCAAGCCCGCCGTCTTGTAGATGATACATTGAATCCGTCTCAGCTGTGGACGACTCGCCGTCAGAGTGGACGGCCGTCTCACCGCCATCCACAAATCATTCAGAAAACTCCCCTCCATGGATGCAACCCACGAAGGCACGCCTCACAGCGGGCTGAGTTCGGGCGGGTCTCGCGCGCTGAGCCGTCTCGATGAGGCCGGTGCAGATGTCCGGCTCAGGGCCCGGCTCGCCGATCTGGCTGATGAAGACATGGATTCCGCCGAAGGGGACCCAGTACCTGTACTCAATTGAGCCGGCGTCGGGCCCCCAGCCTGCGTCGTCAATGTAGAGCTTCCCGCGACGACTCTTGGTCATCTGGCCCACAACGTATCCCTTGAGCCATTCGAAGCTTCCCTTCAAGAACTCAAATCCATCGTGCGCTGGCCCCACAGTTGGCGCCAACTGTCATGGAATTGTCACGGCAGATGTCCTAGTGAAAGGACTTAGTCGTGGAGCCATCGCAACTAGGAAGCTTAAAGGGATTAAACGGGACAAAGGACACGAGAGGTTTATACTGGTTCAGCCCCTTGCGGTGAAGGTAAAGCCTAGTCCAGTTGATGTGGTATTGCTAGGTTTCGATGACCAAGGAGCGAAATACGCTAGCTTGGCTCTCGATCTGTTCTTTCTTGCCCTAAGCCGCCGCCAGGTCATCCCCTTATATACACGGGTTGACGCCTTGCGGCCTACAGAGTCCTGGCCGGCTCATACAACGTGTCTGGCTCGGTGACATATTTTACATGCCTTACTTTACAAGTCTTATTCATACATGGCGGTTTATACTTACGGGCCTTAAGCCGCCTCTAGGCTTCAGCCTACTAAAATCCTTATGATAAACCGTCACCTTGTATACTCTTCGGGCTTCCTTTAAGTAACCCGCCATTGTGATTGACCCGACCCCTCCTGGGCGGGTCATTCCTGATAGTCATATCCTCAATAGGGAGCCAAAGAATATTCTCAAGTATTAGTAGCTGAGTTGTCAATTCAACCACACCCAGAAACTTAATATCAGTAGCAAAGTATTTAGTAGCAAAGTAATATGATAGTAGTGGTAATGGTAGCAAAAGTAATATTTTTGGGTTTTGTAGTGATTGTAACAGTAGCAACGGAAAAGTAAATAGGCAAAGAACAATATATGAAAAGCTCGTAGGCATTGGATCAGTGATGGATAATTATGTCGGATGCGATCGATCATGCAACAATTATAACATAGGGTGACACAGAACTAGCTCTAGTTCATCAATGTAATGTAGGCATGTATTCCGAATATAGTCATACGTGCTTATGGAAAAGAACTTGCATGACATCTTTTGTCCTACCCTCCTATGGCAACGGGGTCCTATTGGAAACTAAGGGATATTAAGGCCTCCTTTTAATAGAGTACCAGACCAAAGCATTAACACATAGTGAATACATGAACTCCTCAAACTACGTTCATCACCGGTAATGGTCCCGATTATTGTCACTTCGGGGTTAACGAATCATAACACATAATAGGTGACTATAGAATTGCAAGATGGGATGAAGAACTCACATATATTCATGAAAACATAATAGGTTCAGATATGAAATCATGGCACTCGGGCCCTAGTAACAAGCATTAAGCATAGCAAAGTCATAGCAACATCAATCTCAGAACATAGTGGATACTAGGGATCAAACCCTAACAAAACTAACTCGATTACATGATAAAGCTCATCCAACCCATCACCGTCTAGCAAGCCTACGTTGGAATTACTCACACACGGCGGTGAGCATCATGAAATTGGTGACGGAGGAAGGTTGATGATGACGATGGCGATAGATTCCCCTCTTCGGAGCCCCGAATGGACTCCAGATCAGCCCTCCTGAGAGAATTTAGGGCTTGGCGGCGGCTCCGTATCATAAAACGCAATGGATCCTTCTCTCTGATTTTTTCTCCCCGAACACGAATATATGGAGTTGGAGTTTAGGTCGGTGGAGCCTCATGGGGACCACGAGGCAGGGGGCACGCCAGGGGGGTAGGCGCGCCCCACCCTCGTGGACAAGGTGTGGCCCCCTGACATGGATTATTCTTCCAGTATTTTTATATGTTCCAAAAATAATCTCCATTGATTTTCAGGTCACCCGGAAAACTTTTATTTCTGCACAAAAATAACACCATGGCAACTCTGCTGAAAACAATGTCAGTCCAGGTTAGTTCCATTCAAATCATGCAAGTTAGAGTCCAAAATAAGGGCAAAAGTGTTTGGAAAAGTAGATACGACGGAGACGTATCACTTACCGGTGATGACCGTAGTTTGAGGAGTTCATGTATTCACTAAGTGTTAATGCTTTGGTCCGGTACTCTATTAAAAGGAGGCCTTAATATCCCTTAGTTTCCAATAGGACCTTGCTGCCACGGGAGGGTAGGACAAAAGATGTCATGCAAGTTCTTTTCCATAAGCACGTATGACTATATTCGGAATACATGCTAGTTGTGTGTCACCCTATGTTATAACTATTGCATGAGGAATCACATCCGACATAATTATCCATCACTGATCCATTGCCTACGAGCTTTTCACATATTGATCTTCGCTTATTTACTTTCCCGTTGCTACTGTCACAATCACTATAAAACCAAAACTATTATTTTTGCTACCGTTACCACTACTATCATACTACTTTGCTACTAAATACTTTGTTGCAGATATTAAGTCTTTCAGGTGCGGTTGAATTGACAACTCAGCTGCTAATACTTGAGAATATTCTTTGGCTCCCCTTGTGTCGAATCAATAAATTTGGGTTGAATACTCTACCCTCAAAAACTGTTGCGATCCCCTATACTTGTGGGTTATTGAGACTATTTTCTGGCGCCGTTGCCGGGGAGCATAACTCTATTGTTTGAGTCACTTGGGATTTATATCTGCTGGTCACTATGAAGAACTTGAAAGATAAAGTAACCAAGATTTTTCCCTCAACTACGAGGGGAGGTAAGGAACTCCCATCTAGCTCTGCACTTGATTCACCTTCTGTTTTGAGTAAACTTGTGACACCTACACCTGCTATTCATTCTATTATGTCGCATGTTGTTGATGATGCCACCTTTGCTTTGCATGATACTTATGATGAAACTGCTTCTATGCTTGATAATACTTTGCCATTAGGTGAATTTCTTGATGAACAACTTGCTAGGGTTAGAGAGAATGAAATTATTGAAACTGATAATATTGATGAAAGTGATGATGAAGATTCTCCCCCTAGATATGAATTGCCTGTTGTGCCTGACGGTTATGTTATGGATGAAGAAACTGCTAGAGACTTCTTAGCTTGCAATTATAGATCTAATCTTAAGAAATTAATAGCTAATCTTAAAGAAAAATCCTTGAATGCTAGAATGAAATATGACCCTACTTTTGCTACTTCACCTATCTTTATTTCCGATAAGGATTATGATTTCTCTGTCGATCCTGATTTAATTACTTTGGTTGAATCTGATCCTTTTTATGGCTATGAATTTGTAACTGTTGTGGCACATCTTACTAAATTAAATGATATAGCCACCCTGTTCACTAATGACGATAAAACTCGCTATTACTTTATCCTTAAGTAGTTTCCGTTCTCATTAAAGGGTGATGCTAAAACATGGTTTAATTCTCTTGATCATGGTTGTGTGCGTAGTCCCCAGGATATGATTTATTATTTCTCTGCTAAATATTTCCCCGCTCATAAGAAACAAGCCACCTTAAGGGAAATATATAGTTTTGTGCAAATTGAAGAAGAGAGTCTCCCACAAACTTGGGGGAGGCTTATCCAATTACTTAATGCTTTGCCTGATCATACTCTCAAGAAAATTAAATACTTGATATCTTTTATAATGGACTAACCGATGCTTCCAGAGACTATCTGGATAGTTGTGCTGGTTGTGTTTTCATGGAAAGAACTGTTGATCAAGCTGAATTGCTATTGAATAATATGTTGACTAATGAAAATAATTGGTCACTTCCTAAACCAACTCCTAAGCTAACTCCGAAGAAAAGGGGTATTCTATTTCTCAGTCCTGAAGATATGCAAGAGGCAAATAAATCTATGAAAGAAAAAGGTATTAAAGCTGAAGATGTTGAGAATTTACCACCTATTGAAGAAATACATGGTCTTGATAACCCGTCACAGGTAGTAAAGGTAAATTCTCTCTATAGATTTGATAAATGTGAAATCCCATCTACAAAGTTTGCTAGCCAATGCTTGGATGAGTTTGATGACTTTATGGTTAGGCAAGAAGACTTCAATGCTTATGTTGGTAGCCAATTGAAACGTAATGCTTATATGATTGAACACGTGAGTGATTATATGTCTAGAATTAAAGGTGAACTTAAACTTATTAGTAAACATGCTTCTATGGTTACCACTCAAGTAGAACAGGTACTTAAAGCTCAGAATGATTTGCTTAATGAATTAAATAGTAAGAAAAATGATAATGTTGTTAGAGTTATGACTAGATGGGGTAAAATGAATCAGGAACCTTTGTATCCTGAGGGCCACCCTAAGAGAATTGAGCAAGATTCTCAAAGAACTAATGTTGATGCACCTAGTTCTTCTAATAATAATAAGAAGAAAAATGAAAGGACTCTGCATGCTTCTAGTGAACCTATTGTTGACACACCAGAGAATACCAATGATATTTCTATTTCTGATGCTGAAACACAATATGGTAATGAACATGAACCTAGTGATAATATTAATGATGATGTTCATGTTGATGCTCAACCTAGTAATAATAATGATGTAGAGATTGAACCTGCTGTTGATCTTGATAACCCACAATCAAAGAATCAACGTTATCATAAGAGATTCATCGTTGCTAGGAAGCACGGTAAAGAAAGAGAACCTTGGGTTCAGAAACCCATGCCTTTTCCTCCTAAACCATCCAAGAAAAAGGATGATGAGGATTTTTAGCACTTTGCTGAAATGGTTAGACCTATCTTTTTGCGTATGCGTTTGACTGATATGCTTAAAATGAATCCTTATGCTAAGCACATGAAAGATATTGTTACTAATAAAAGAAAGATACCGGAAGCTGAAATTTCCACCATGCTTGATAATTATACTTTTAAAGCTGGAATACCAAAGAAACTAGGAGATCCAGGAGTACCAACTATAGCATGCTCCATTAAAAGAAACTATGTTAAAACTGCTTTATGTGATCTTGGAGCCGGTGTTAGTATTATGCCTCTGTCTTTATATCGTAGACTTGATTTGAATAAGTTGACACCTACTGAAATATCTTTGCAAATGGCTGATAAATCAACTGCTATACCTGTCGGTATTTGTGAGGATGTGCCTGTTGTGGTTGCAAACATTACGTTTTTAACGGACTTTGTTATTCTTGATATTCCCGAGGACGATAGTATGTCGATTATCCTTGGAAGACCCTTCTTGAATACTCCAGGGGCTGTTATTGATTGCAACAAAGTCAATGTCACTTTTCATGTTAATGGTAATGAGCATATGGTATACTTTCCGAGGAAACAACCTCAAGTCCACAGTGTCAACTCTATTGGAAAAATTTCAACGATTATTATTGGAGGTTTTGAATTTCCTCTTCCTACTGTCAATAAGAAATATAATATTCTTATTGTTGGGGATGTGCATATCCCCATTGAGGTAACCTAGTGTTATTCAAAAATTCTCCGGTTTCATGTTATTCGAAATGAGTTTGTTAACAAGACTTGATCAACCTTGTAAGTGGATTCCTTTTGATGAGCATGAGATGGATGAAGTTTGAAAGAACAACCTTCTATACCCTCTTTTCACTTTCTGTTATTTAGATTAAATAAAGTAAAAATAGTATTTTCTGTGTGTTTTCTGAATTATCCTTGCAATAAAAAAATACCCCAAAAATAAAAGTTCTCCAAATGCCCTGAAAATGAAATATGATTTTTCTAGAATATTTAAGAATTATTAGAACTGAGAACATATCAAGGGGACCCACCATGTGCCCACGAGGGTGGAGGGCACACCCTACCCCCTGGGCGCCCCCTGCCTCGTGGACCCCACGTGGGTCCCCTCCACCTATTCTTGCACCCACACACTTTTTCTTCCTCCAGAAAAAAATCATCCACCAGCTCAAACCCGAGTTCTAGCTCATCTTGCTGCCATTTTCGATCTCCTTGCTCAAAGCCGCATTCACAAAACTGCTTTGGGGGATTGTTCTTTGGTATGTGACTCCTCCGATGGTCCAATTAGTTTTTGTTCTAGTGCTTTATTCATTGCAAATTTTTGCTGCTTAGGTGACCCTGTTCTTGAGCTTGCATGTCAAATTTATGTGGTCAAAAGTAGTTTTAATGCATGATATAGCCTCTAGGCACTTGCAGGAGTAGTTGCTATCAATTTTGTTGAGTTTGGCACTTTTATTTTGTGTCACTAAAAATTCAAAAAAATTCAGAGGAAGAAATATGTTTAGTAAAATGTACCAAGTGGGTTCCTCAAGGAACCAAGTCCCAAGGCCCGCAATACGCGAGCTGGACAACGAACTACCAAGGGAGGCTCAAGTGCGGCCTTGTGAATGGCCGTCAGAGGATTTCATGGTCCAGGTAGGCATCAAGGAAGAATTTGACGCATATGTGCGTAACACTGATCTTGAGAGCTTCGTGTCAGATAAGTGCCGGCAATACCTCTATTTAACTGATTCATTTGTGAGAAGGTTTAAATTTACATCCTCGCGCAATTCTCACAATGTCATATTTGATCTTTACGATAAATCTTATACCATGGACTTAGAAGATTTTAATACTGCTTGTAAAATCCCGCAATGGGGTAGTGCTAGTGAACCTCGCAAATCTGAATTTAAAAATTTCTTGCTAGTATCACTGTGGGGGAATCTAGAGAAATAACACAAGCTACCATAGGGAGCATTCATTTTCTTGCCATACATTATTTTGCTCTGTTCGTGGGTAGATGCATTAACGGTAAGGATGAGGCATGTCACATGTGTGTTCCCGATCTTAGTGTTCTCAAGAGTGCTGTGTTAGGAGATAAACAATACATCTTGGGGGCTATTGTTGCACGTAGGTTGCATCTTAATGGTTTAGGTGGGGATTTGTTTGGTGGAATTTATGCAACTCGTGTAGCTAACTTTCTTGGTATACCCATACGCGGGGATGATATTGAGTTGCCTCCTTCTTATCTGGATTATAATGCTATGGCTCATCATTAGTTTGTTGAGAGGAACGATCAGTTCCTCCAGTACCGACTAATCTTTGACAGACGGTGCACCATCCATGTTGCTCTCCCTGCTCCTGCTTTCTTTGATTTTCAGACAAAGGGGAGATATGTTATAACTAGGGAGGAGGCGAACGAGTACAAGAGGAGGACGGAGGCAGCTCGCCTCCAAGCTGCAGCTCATGAGGCAATTGCCGCTGCATCTCAGTACGACCCCAGCTACAACTTTGATCCGTGGGCATAGACCAACTTAGGCCAAAAGCCTAAGCTTGGGGAGTACGTATTTCTCACCGACATTACATTCATGTTCACGCACTCATGCCAGTTGTCGGTGCTCATACTTTTTCATTGAATCATCCATGCTAGTTTATTTTCTGTTTTAAGATTTCTTCTTGTGTGTTTGAAAAACCCTAAGAAAAACAAAAAAAATAGTTGTAGATTTTATCTAGTTTACTTTCCATGCTTGTAGTAGTAATAATTAAAAAGAAAACCCAAAAAGATTTCTTCTTCTTCTTTTGCTTGTTGGGAGCTTTCCTGTGTAAATAGTTTTGTTTCTTTTCTTTTCTGTGGGGGTCGAGAGGAGAAGTCCTTAATGAAAATGTTGAGTGGCTCTCATATGCATTATTGTTGATCTAAAAAAGAGCCCATGTTACCTTGTCTTCTCCCTTGTATTGAATGCTTACAGATTCCAGCTTAGTCCAATGCACGTGCACTATTATTATTATCCACTCTATTCGGTTGTGCAAGTGAAAGGCAATAATGACGATATATGATGGACTGATTGATATGAGAGAAGCTGGTATGAACTCGACCTCTCTTGTTTTTGTAAATATGATTAGTCCATCGTTCCTGATTCAGCCTTTTGTGAATGAAACATGTTTGCAATGACAATTAGAGATTATAGTTTCTTATGCCATGCTTAATTTGCTAGGAGTTTATAAGGGTTTACCTTGCGTGCCAACATGCTATTAAAATGGTGGTGATGTGGTATGACAGGGTGGTATCCTCCTTTGAACGATTCGAGTGGCTTGACTTGGCACATGTTCACGCATGTAGTTGAAACAAAATCAACATAGCCTCCACGATATTTATGTTCATGGTGATTTATATCCTACTCATGCTTGCATTCAGTGTTGATTAATTTTAATGCAAGTTCATGACTGTTGTCGCTCTCTAGCTGGTCGCTTCCCAGTCTCTTTCTAGCCTTCACCTGTACTAAGCGGGAATACTGCTTGTGCATCCAATTCCATAAACCCCAAAAGTTGTTCCATATGATTCCACCATACCTTCCTATATGCAGTATCAACCTGCCATTCCAAGTAAATTTGTATGTGCCAGACTCTAAACCTTCAAATAAAAATCCTGTTTTGTATGCTCGAATAGCTCATGTATCAACTAGGGCTGTCTGTATATTCCATGCTAGGCGGGTTATTCTCAAGAGGAGTGGACTCCGCTCCTCACTCACAAGAAAATGGCTGGTCACCGGGATGCCTAGTCCCGTGCTCAAATCAAATCAAAATAATTGCAAACAAAACTCCCCCAGGATTGTTGTTAGTTGGAGGCACCCGTTGTTTCAGGCAAGCCATGGATTGATGCTTGTTGGTGGTGGGGATTATAAACTTTACCATTATTCTTGGGAACCGCCTATAATGTGTGTAGCATGGAAGATATCGAGATCTCTCAATTGTTATGTTGACAATGAAAGTATACCGCTCAAATTATTATTCATCTCTATTTAAAAACCGAGCTCTGGCACCTCTACAAATCCCTACTTCCCTCTGCGAAGGGCCCATCTATTTACTTTTATGTCGAGTCATCATCCTCTTATTAAAAAGCACCAGCTGGAGAGCACCGCTGTCATTTGCATGTATTATTATTAGTTTACATTGAGTATGACTGTGACTAGATCTCTTTGACCATGAATTACATTTTGCAGTCAGCCCTTGATCTTCAGGGGTGCTCTGCATTTATGTTTTGCGGTCTCAGAAAGGGCTAGAGAGACACCATTTTGTTATATCATATTATGATTGTTTTGAGAAAGTGTTATCATCCGAGATTTATTATTATTTCTTGCTAGTTGATTATGCCATTGATATGAGTAAACATGAGACCTAAATGTTATTGTAATATGGTTAGTTCATAATCTTTGCTGAAAACTTGAATGCTGCCTTTACATATTTACGACAACAAGAGCAAATAGAGTTTGTAAAAGTTTTTCTTTATCACTTTGAGTTTGTCAACTGAATTGCTTGAGGACAAGCAAACATTTAAGCTTGGGGGAGTTGATACGTCTCCATCGTATCTACTTTTCCAAACATTTTTGCCCTTGTTTTGGACTCTAACTTGCATGATTTGAATGGAACTAACCCGGACTGACGCTGTTTTCAGCAGAATTGCCATGTTGTTAATTTTGTGCAGAAATAAAAGTGCTCGGAATGACCTGAAAATCAATGGAGAATATTTTTGGAATATATAAAAAATACTGGCGAAAGAATCAAGGCCATGGGGCCCACACCCTGTCCACGAGGGTGGGGGCGCGCCTACCCCCCTAGGCGCGTCCCCCTGCCTCGTGGGCCCCCTGGTGCTCCTCCGACCTCAACTCCAACTCTATATATTCGTGTTCGGGGAGAAAAAAAATAAGAGAGAAGGATTCATCGCGTTTTACGATACGGAGCCGCCGCCAAGCCCTAATCTCTCTCGGGAGGGCTGATCTGGAGTCCGCTCGGGGCTCCGGAGAGGGGAATCCGTCGCCATCGTCATCATCAACCTTCCTCCATCACCAATTTCATGATGCTCACCACCGTGCGTGAGTAATTCCATCGTAGGCTTGCTGGACGGTCATGGGTTGGATGAGATTTATCATGTAACCGAGTTAGTTTTGTTAGGGTTTGATCCCTAGTATCCATTATCTTCTGAGACTGATGTTGCTATGACTTTGCTATGCTTAATGTTTGTCACTTGGGCCCGAGTGCCATGATTCCAGATCTGAACCTATTATGTGTTCATGAATATATGTGAGTTCTTGATCCTATCTTGCAAGTCTATAGTCACCTATTATGTGTTATGATCCATTAACCCCGAAGTGACAATAATCGGGATACTTACCGATGATGACCGTAGTTTGAGGAGTTCATGTATTCACTAAGTGTTAATGCTTTGGTCCGGTACTCTATTAAAAGTAGGCCTTAATATCCCTTAGTTTCCAATAAGACCCCGCTGCCACGGGAGGGTAGGACAAAAGATGTCATGCAAGTTCTTTTTCCATAAGCACGTATGACTATATTCGGAATACATGCCTACATTACATTGATGAACTGGAGCTAGTTCTGTGTCACCATATGTTATAACTATTGCACGAGGAATCGCATCCGACATAATTATCCATCACTGATCCACTGCATACGAGATTTTCACATATTGATCTTCGCTTAGTTACTTTCCCGTTGCTACTGTTACAATCACTATAAAACCAAAACTATTATTTTTGCTACCATTACCGCTACTATCATACTACTTTGCTACTAAATACTTTGTTGCAGATATTAAGTCTTTCAGGTGCGGTTGAATTGACAACTCAGTTGCTAATACTTGAGAATATTCTTTGGCTCCCCTTGTGTCAAATCAATAAATTTGGGTTGAATACTCTACCCTCGAAAACTGTTGTGATCCCCTATACTTGTGGGTTATCAGTGGTATCTCCGTCCTGCGTGGGTAAGTAAAGAACGAAGGAAGAATCGCTGCGGTGCCATCTGGACGCATCTGTTCGAGAGTGTCGTAGTGGCGTGCACGCATGGCGTACAACTCAACAGTCAAAGCTCGAATAGTGCGATCCAGAACCTCAATGTATCGAACCATATACTGAGGTTCGGAATGACAACCCACGTAGGGGGTACACACAGCAGTGTAGCGCCTAGTATCATCCCCAGCTGGTCGGTACGGGAAGTATCTGAACCCAGTCTCCTCCAAGCATGGATGCTCTCTGCGGAGGCTGGTGATAGAAACACAGGCAACCTCCTGTACTGCCATCTCGACAGTCACTCCAATACCCTCAAAGTTGTGCAACTCGTGGGTGGAGTTGTTCTGCCGATCATAGACATCAACCTTAGCGTGTTACATCTCCAGGTTGAACTCACGGTAGATCTCATACACAGTGTACTGAGGATACCAGCGATATCCCAGCAGGGTCAAGAGGTCGACCAGAATGGCCGGGAACGCAGGCGTGCCGACCGCCATGGTCTGGCGGACGATCTGCGTTGCGGGACGCATCTGAAACAAGGAAGTTCAAGGATGTCAAATGATGATGTGAGTATTATACAAAATACAATTCAAAGGAATAGTTGTAGATAATCTAGCTCTCCGGGTAAATGTGATTACGAGATCCTAATGTTGGAGTTAGTAAATTCATTTAACCCGAGTTGAAGAGATATCAGAGTCCCAGAGTATAGACGAGGAATAAAAGATCATAATACCACCCAATGGCGATGTGGGCCCGTAAGCCACACAACCATGTTAGTAAAACAATTTTCAAAGACTAGACTCAACTTTGGCAAAGAAGTTGGAAGCGGGGTTGCTACAGGCAGTCGGCTCTGATACCAACTTGTGACGCCCCCGATTCAGTCGTACACTAATCATACACACAAACGTGTACGATCAAGATCAGGGACTCACGGGAAGATGTCACAACACAACTCTTAACACAAATGAAAGTCATACAAGCTTCATATTACAAGCCAGGGGCCTCGAGAGCTCGAATAATTAGCTCGATACATAAGCGAGTCAGCGGAAGCAACAATATCTAAGTACAGACATAAGTTAAACAAGTATTTCCTTAAGAAGACTAGCACAAACATCAACGATCGAAGAGGCAAGGCCTCCTGCCTGGGACCTCCTAACTACTCCTGGTTGTCGGCGGGCTTCACGTAGTAGTAGCACCCTCGGGGTAGAAGTAGTCGTCGGGGGTGGCATCTGGCTCTTGGGATCCACCATCCGGTTGCAAAAACCGGAAAGAAGAAAGAAGGGGGAAAAGGGGTAGCAAAGCAACCGTGAGTACTCATCCAAAGTACTTGCAAGCATCAGATCTATACTAAGTATGCATTGGTATCAAATGGAAGGGTTGTATCTATGGACTAAACTGTAGAATGCCAGTATAGAGGGGAAGGCCTAGCCTATCGAAGACTAGCATCTTCAAGCAGCTCCAAGCATCTTGCAGCATGTAGAAGAGTAATGAATAGCAGTTTATAATTAACAAGCATGTTGTAGCATTAATGCCCAGAGATCCTTCCTCGACTCCCTGAGAGAAACCAATCACGGGGCCACATATCACAAGTATCCATTTCTAGTTGTAATAGATCAGGATACAAGTCTGAACGTCCGTTACCATGGACACGACTATTGATAGATAATCTTCCATGCAGGGGTGCACCATGTTTTCCAACACGCTTGATTAGTTTGGCTGGACACACTTTTCTAGGTCAATGCCCGACCTCGGAAGATCAACATGTCGTAGCCCTACCTAGGCTCAGCAGAGAGGCCCCCGCTGGTCTACATCCTAAGCACTCCGGGGTTTGGGCCCGTTGCACTCCGGGTCATTGCATGCAGGGCAGGGCAGGTCCAGGTCCACTACTACAGGATGGTGCCGTCCCAGCCATGCCACAATGCTGAAATGGACATCTGACAAAGCTTCGGCTGATACTGCGACGTCGAGGCCCATAACTATTCTCGCGTGGTGGTTAATGCGTAAAGTCCAAAGGCCAACTCAGAACAAATACCCAAACTTGTTAGTGCATTATTAAAAGAAGTGGCGGCTGTTGGGACAAGTCAGGAGCTACCACCCATCCTGGGTGATACCGCTAAACAGCCAGCTGCCACCGTAACAACTCTTGGGTGATCCCCGGGCCCGCCCGTCATTCACAAAGGCCTCAAGTAAAGTCAAGGTAATCGTGTGTCCAAACATCGAGGGGGGAAACCCCGAGGAATCACACTCGGTGGATTCCACTTGATGTAATCATCAAGGTGAACGTAGGAGGAACCACCCTCGAGGTTCACACTTGAGGTGTTGCACGACAGAGCCGTATCGGGAGTGGTTAAGGAGGAATCACCCTCGATGACCACGACTGAATAGATACACTACAGAGTTATCATCAAGAGTGCGCTACGAGGTATCACCCTCGGCACTCGATAGTAACTATGCAGAGTCGTACAACTAAAGGGGTTGAGATGTGATGTGAGGTGTCGGACTCTGGTCGTCGATGATGAAGCAGGGGCAACAAGGACATTAACCAACCTATACTAAGCAGTTTAGGGTAAGCAGGTAGGTAACAACAGCAGGTACAAAAGCAGGCTATGCATCAGAGTAGGAGCAATCATTTACAATGGAAAAATCTAATGCAAGCATGAGAGAATGGAATGGGCAATATCGGGATGATCAAAGGGGGGGGCGCTTGCCTGGATGCTCCGCTAAAAGAGAAGAAGGGTCGTCGTCCAGGTAGTCGGTCACAGTGGCATCAGCAAAGCTCTTGGGGACTACCAGAGAGAAGTGGGGGAAGAAACAGTAAATATAATGCAAACAGATGCAACACAGTGGCATGACGGGGTAACACGCAGGGCTGGGGGTGTTATAACGGAATGCTACATGATACCGACGAAGGGGTATAACATCCGAGAAAGTTTTCCCGGGGTTAGGCATTTTCGGACAAACGAACCAGAGGGCAAAGGTTTGATGTTCGCTATCGTAGGGGCACGTGACATATGAACGAAGAGCGTATTCCGATTTGTCTCGTCGTTCTGAGCAACTTTCATGTATAAATCTTTTTCATATGAGTTACGGATTATTTTCTACGATTTTTCGAAGTTTTAACAATATTCTGAAATTAGTGTAATTCGAAATTAAATAACAAATTGCTACGTGCACCCAGCACAGTGTATACAAAGTGTACACAATGACTGACAGGTGGGCCAGGGGGTCCCAGTTGACCAGTCCATGTTTGACTGGTCAACATGGGTGGGCCCTTGTCATTGACTGCTTAGACTAATTAATCCGGTTTTCAACTAATCATGTGATTAGGCTAATTAATCCTAATTAATTACCTAATTATATATATATATATATATTTATATATTTTTTAATTTTTTTACAAGGCTAGGGCGCTTGGGCCCACTGGCAGTGGCACCAGGCCAGCGGAGCGGGACACGTTAATGGGGCTGGGGTGGACGCCTACCCGAATGCACGGGCGCATAGGCGCGTGGGCGCGACGGGGCGCCAACCAAGGGGAAGCAGGGCCATGGCTGGGACCTGCGGCGGCCGGAGGCGGGCTAGGGCGAGGCAGGCTGGAGCGGGAGGGGGCCACGGTGGCTGGAGCGGGCGGCGAGGGGCAGCAGCGGCTCGCAGGGCGGCGCCGGGCACCGGCCGGCACGGTAGCCGGCCGTAGCAGCAGCAGCTGCTCGGCATCGGGAGGCTGCACGGGCGGCGAGCGGTCAGGATGGGAGCGAGAGAGCCGGGCGGGGCTTGGCGCGCACGCGGAACTGCGGGGCGGTGTGCGCTAGGCAGCGACAGGAGCTGGAGGCGCAGGGCGGGCGCGACGAGCATCGTGCGGAAGGGGGCGATGCGGCCAGCAGAGAGCAGCAGCACGGGTGGGAGGCAACCGCAACAGGGCAGGGGAGCGGGGCTACATGGCGAGGCCGGTCGGGGCTAGTCGCATCGGTGGGCAGTGGCCATGGCAGCGGAGCAGCAGCAGCACACAACAGGAGAGCGGCGGTAGGGGATGGACAGGGCATGCGGGAGCGTGGCCCCACGTGGCGGGGGTGGCCAAGAACGGCCAGAGAGTAGGCGGGGCGACGAGCACGGCCAGAGCCAGGGCGAACATGGGCTACGGTGGCTCCGGGCATGGGGTGATAACGACCTACGACGGTGTTTCGAGGTGGGGAGTAGGAGAGAGAAAGAGCGGCGCTCATCGAGCAGGCACAAGAACGCCCGTCTAGTGGCTTAGGAGTAGCAGAGGGTGGCCGGAGGCGAAGGAGAGCACCGACGAACGTAGTGGAAAAGACGGCGGTGATCTCGTGGCACAGGGGGGTTCGAGCTCGAGCAGGTCGTCGTAGTGGTGTAGCCCTCGATCTGATCCTCGCAGCTGAAGCGGGGATGGCTAGCGCGTCTTCTAGTGAGGCTTAACCGTGGGTACAGTGGTGGCCATGCGAACAGAGGAGGTCATGGCGATGACGGCTGCAGTAGGGGGCGTGGAGAAAGGAGCGGAGTGAGGGAGAGCAGCGAGCGAGAGTGGAGGGGGAGAGGGACAGGGGAAACAAGGGTTCGGGTGGCCGGGGTAGATAAAGGAAGGGGGCACGGTGGATGAGCGCCACAACATCGCCCTGTGCCGTGGCGGCCATCGCCAGCGTCCACCGTTAACCGTGAACAGGGGAGGAAGGATAGGAAGCGCGGGTGGGCCGGCCTGGCCTGGCTAGTGAGGCCAGCTGGGCCATTTGGCCCGAGGGGAGGGGTTTTCTTTATTTTTTTGTTTGTTTAACCTTTTTATTTATTTCCTGTACTATTTGATTTAGTGCCTTTTATTCTTTTAGTTCTATAATTTTAATTCCATTTTCTAAATTAGTATTATGACTCAATCTACTGCCACAAGTTTCACTCACCAATAAAATAGTTTAACATTTTAGAAATTATAAAGGCATTTATATAATTATTTAAGCCACTCTTTTAATCACTTTGGAGCGCTTAAACATTTTTTAAAATTTTGGTTTCTTCACTAAAAATATTTATCAATTATTCTCCATTGCTTACACATTTTAGTTTGGACATTTGAAAACTTTTATTTTTGACTTTATCTTTTAAATTTGAATTTGAACCATTTTCAAATCAACGAGAGTTTAACAAAAGTAACCGTGGTGACATGGAATATTAGCAGAGGATTAATGTAGCTTAATTATCTGGGCTTTACAATCCACCTCCTCCATGTCCAACTCCGGTGCTCTGCCCACGGTCACACGCTTCGCCCATGCTCCGACACTCCGCCATGGTCTGGAGCAAAATCACCTACTACGCCATGCTGATGCCGGAGCGCCGCTACGAGATCCAACATGAGATCCGGGCGAGGCAAGCTGTGCGCGCCACCCGCATCGCTATCGGGCTGCCTTTGGACTCGCTGGAGCTGGAGAAGGAGGAGGAGCAGTCGGGGGAAGAGGTGGAGGATAAGATGGCTCCGATGGAGGTGAAGAAGCCAGAGGAGCCGGACCAGGAGGTGTCGGCCTTCAACTTGGAGCAAGTGGAGGCGAAGTAGGTCGTCGTCTAGTCCGACGAGATGGCGGAGCAGCAGGCCATCCTGGAGTCCATCCAGGATGAGGCCTATGTAGAGGCCAACAGGGGTTCCTCCGGCGGGAGCAGGCGGAGTCCGACATGCTCTTCATCGAGCTTGATGCGAAGATAGAGGCGGAGGAGGCCGGAGCAGAGCAGCCGGAGCTGCAGCTGCCGTCCATGCTGCCGGAGCAAGGCACGGAAATCGTCGTGATCTCTGACGAGGAGTTAGCTAGGATCGACGTAGTACATAGGTTCTATTTCTTTTGCATGTCTTTGTATAGATATAAGAATCTAGTATGAGATGTCCGGATGCAAGAAGTGAAATTTGAGGCATGCCCGGTCAACGCCCGCGGGCACGTCCGCGGGCGTTTGAGGGGCCATATTTGTCATATGTGGCTGTAGATGCTCTGAGTGTGTCGATAAGGTAGCTCACCTTCTTCGCCCCTCTTGGGCGACTCGGGTGGCTCCAAACCCTATATTGCTAATGGCCTCTCCCCTCCTCCCCTCTGACCTCACCGCCACTGGTTAGCCCGCGTGGCGCCGCGACATTATCGAACACCCGATTGTTCCTCCTTAACTATATGAACCTTAAGGTGATGATGATGACCAGAGAACGAAGCTCTTGGAGCCATTTATGAATTGAACAAGTCGCCATCGGGGTGAAGCGGTGTAGGCCCGCACGCAGCAAGATATATGGTACCAGACAGACCTCGCAAGCATAAAGACAACACACAAGGAGATCTTAGTGGGAGATGTCCTCTGGTGCCCCCCGCTCCCATCTCGCTCCGGCGCGGGCGGCCTAGGAGAAACCCTAGCCGCCGCCGGTTCCTCCCACCCTCATCCTT
This sequence comes from Triticum urartu, assembly GCF_003073215.2. Classification (NCBI taxonomy): domain Eukaryota; kingdom Viridiplantae; phylum Streptophyta; class Magnoliopsida; order Poales; family Poaceae; genus Triticum; species Triticum urartu. The sequence goes on from NC_053025.1 coordinate 301,418,981, forward strand.
CTTTCTCCTCTCACCGCCGCCGGAGGGCGTCAACGGGCAAAGCCCATGTGGCGCTGGCGGCGGCGGGGGGGGGGGGGGGGGGTTCCCCCCCCCCGGGGGGGGGGGGGGGGGGGGGGGGGGGGGGGGGGGGTTGTTCCTCCTCCCGGCGGGACGTGGCGGCGCGGTTTGGCGGTGGGGACTCGTGTGTGTCCAGTGGCGTGCGCTGGCGGGAGGTGGCACTGTGTGGTGATGCGGGCGGCGCGGTGGCTTGGGTGGTTGGTCGCCTGGGGATTAGTCGCTATTTTGTCGAGCGGAGCTCCAACACCAGATCTGGCTCCCTTGGGGTCGCGGCTTCCTTGGCCAGCGGTCCGTGGCTGCGTACGGGAGATGGCGGGTCGATGCGGAGGTGCTGGGCAGCGCAGCGCTCTGGAGGCGTGGTTGCCCGTGCCTGCTGCCTTGGTCGGTCTGGGGGTTCCTCTGCTTCCAGATCTGGCTGCTCTAAGGTGGCGGCTCGCTCGGCCGTCGGTCAACGGGGATGCGGCTGGGGGGTTGGTAGTGGTGCTGCCCGGCGGGGTCTGCTCTGGTGGAGGTTGGTTGTGGTGGTTGACGGCGTGGGATTGGATGCAGTGGGTAGAAGGGTCTACCCTGACTCCGGTTGTACATGGGCTCGAGGTGAGCGACCGCGGCTTCGGATGCCTCCTTCTGGCCTAGCGGGGACGCTCGCGATGGTCTGATTGGAGGGTTGGGAGGTCTGCACTGTCAAACTCAGCGGCCGGCTGAGAAGACTAAGATGGTGCTCCAGGCGAAAGCCTAGTGTCGACCTGGTCGATAACAATGATGGCGCCGCCTTCGGGCACCGTTTCCCTTCATGAAGGCGTCATTGGGGAGCTTCCATGCTTGCTCTTTCATGTGCATCAGGAGAAAGCCTAAGATCCTTCTCTGGATCGGACGATGATGGCATCTTCGATGGCGTTTCCCCTCTTGAGGGTGTTGTTTTGGAGCCATGGATCCGCAGTCGGTTGTCTGATGTCTGGGTAGTAGAGGTTGTTGGGTGGTTGGTATGCTCGGTGGTGCGGTGGAAGTGATCTGTGGCGGCGACTGGTGTCTTGGTCATTCTGGTGCTGTTGCTTGACCTCTCTTGGAGGCTCGTGGCGATGGTGAGTTCTCGGTGTTCGGTGCCCTTCAACGGCGCGTGAGGTTTTGTTGCTTTGCATAGTGCTCTGGCTCCCTCTATTTGTGATGGTGGCCATGGTGTGGCCTAGAGGAGGTGCAGAGGCTGTCTCGGCGGAGCATTGCCCTTAGGCACGGTTAGTGGGTCTCTCTGTCGCGACGTGGCTAGGCAATGTGATGCCCTTCGATAGTGGCTGCGACTTCCTAGCTCTTCAAGGTGTGAGTGATCGCAGGGCAGCGAGTGACTTCCTCTCTACATTTTCTCGGCAATGAATCTTCTTTCGACTGATCCAACAAAGCAAGCTCCTGCTCTTCTCGGTTAGCCTAGTGGTGATGGGTGCTAAATTCTTGGTGTTGGCTGCTTGTCGTAGCTTGTTTCCTGGTTCTTCTTGTTGGTGCAGCCCGAGGCTGCACCCTCTCTTTCTTGGACCTCTGCTCTCGCACGAACAAGGACAGGAGGTGGGAGACGACGACTGGAGTAGAGACACGGGAAGTTTTGCCGGCCGGCGCACGGAGCGCCACAGCGGGCGCTCGAACACCCAAATCCTTTTCTCTTTCTTAACTCACAGCCGTACACCAACGAGCAGTGCACATGGGTTCTTATACGGGGCAAAGACACATGCGCACGCACGCATGTTGCCCACGCACAAGCACCACTCAGCTCACGATCCACACACTCCGCCCGCCCGCATGAAGCGCTCTAACGCGAAGGACGGCGGCAGCTGACTGACTCGCTAACAGCTAACTGAACTCACGCACACAAGCATGCCTATGCGCCCGGACGCACACACATCATGGGCATGGCTTGCTACTAACATTCACACCCCAAGCTATGACCTTGCACATGTCAGGCTCGTCGTCGACGTCGCACCATGGCCGCTCCTACGGCCTCCTCGACGCTTGACGCTGCCTCCATGTTCTTCCTCGACGATCGCACGCCGAGCTTCTTCTCCACCGGCCACGTCGAGCTCCTCGGCGACGCACGCCAAGCTCCCCCATGACGGCACGCCCTGCACGCCCCGGCTCGCGCACACGATCACGCACTGACATGATCGACGCGCCGCACTGCGCTCTGCTAGACGTGTTCTCCTCCGGTGATCCGTACGCCCTCAGCTCACGCACATGCCGCGTCCTGACGCAAGCAACGTGGCCGCTCGAGCTGCCTTACCCGCCGCACGAACGACTTCTCCTCCACGCCGCCGAGCAGCCTCCAACGATAAACGTCGAAAGGATGTAGACGAACTCGAGCACGGACTCGAGCACAACAGTGACATACGCCTTCTCCCAACGTCAACCGCACGCTCGTACGCGCGCCCACGATCCCGACGCGCCCGACGCGTCCAGTGCGCACCCATAACACGCATCAGTCGCGCCTGGCTCACCGCCGCGGCTTATTGCCCTGCACCGCTGCGGCCTCAACCGCAGCGCAACACCTTCATGCCGCCATGCCGCTGTGTGTCGTTGAAGCCGCCACCACGCAGGTCCTCCGCGGCCTCCTCACCGTGCCGCCGCAGCCACCGCGGCCTCCTCGCCGCGCCGCACACCTCTATAGACCGACACAGGGCCCGAAGCATCGCCCAGCCGCCGGGGAACTCCGCCACCGCCGGCACGCCTCCGGCAATGAGAACGATGCCCAAGGCAACCAAGCTCTGATACCAAATGTTGGTGCAGCCCGAGACTGTACCCTCTCTCTCTTGGACCTCTGCTCTCGCATGAACAAGGACAGGAGGTGGGAGACGACGACTGGAGTAGAGACACGGGAAGTTTTGCCGGCCGGCGCACGGAGCGCCGCCACAGGCGCTCGAACACCCGAATCCTTTTCTCTTTCTTAACTCACAGCCATACACCAACGAGCAGTACACAGGGGTTCTTATAAGGGGCAAAGACACATGCGCACGCACGCACGTTGCCCACCTTGCCCACGCACACACACCACTCAGCTCACGATCCGCACACTTCTCTGTTGTCCCTTATTTCTTCTTGTTTGTGCTGGGTGCTACATTTGTGTAGCCGTTGTGTTTGTATCTCAGTCTTAATTGTAATAATGAAAATGGTTTAGACCGGCGTAAGCCGGCCGTAGCTTTGTCACAAAAAAGAAATGTCCTCTGGCGCCTGACAACACAAGGCACACGCCGGCGGATTTTGAGGCGGGTCTATCTTGGGCTTTGTTTGTATGGTGTGCGCGGCTAGCTCTCAACACCCCTGGATTTTGGTTTTATTTTTCTTTGGCGGGGAGAACACCCATGGATGGAATGTTGGTGTTCGAGTAAACTGAAGATCGCTCGAGGTTTCATGTAGTACATGAGACCTGGTGATGCGCTTAGCTTGTCTGCATGCAGCTGCCGCGCCCGTGATTTTAATTCATTCATGGCCGGTCAGGCTTGGTTTGTAATAACACTGCAATGCATGCCCCAACCTGATTTTCTGGCCGATGCAATTGAATGTGGCTCTAGTAGTAGTAGCCAGGACTGTACGTCTGTACTCTGTACGTACGTACGTGAGCTAGCTCCATGATTCAGGCCATGGCGAAGGCGAACCAAACGCAACCAGAACCAGAGCGATGCATTCATGGCGGCGTCTGCTGATGCTGATCGGCTTAGAAAATGGAGGCAGGATGTCTTAATGACGGGCGAGATCCTTGCTTATGGACAACGCTAGCTTTCATGGTCCCAAACACACAGGCTATATGTACGTTTTCGGACACTTTACATGTTTGGTAAGCCGATCGATCGAGGTCGCCACTGATCCTTGCCGAAAAGAAAAACCGAGGTTAGAACGCACCGACTGGCAGTACTAGGATCGATGGTGGATGTAAGTGTCGAAGAGATATTTATCCATCAGAGATATTTATCCATCGTACATGAGAGAACTGCCGGCGGAGGTGACCAAGGCGGTGGCCCCCTCCTCCCTCCGACGCGCTCTGGGCGGAGGTGACCAAGGCGGTGCCCATCTCCACGGCCAAGCGCTCCAAGGCGGTGGTGTCAACCCCGGTGGTGCAGGAGCGGGCAAATTCGCGGTCAAAGGGCGTCAAGGGCAACCTTCCTGCTCTCCAGCACGCTCAACTCTTGGTGGCCCAGAAAAACATGGAGACCGAGGGTAACCCCCTACCCCGCTTTACGATTTTTGATGATTATTCGGATGAGCGCCTAGGGGGTATTTTAGCGGATAGTGGGGTTGACCTGTCTGATGAGGGGGAGGCTCGAGAGCTTTTATCTCTCATCCGCTCTAAGGAGATCGCGCAGGCCGCGCTCGCCCAGGCAGCGGCGGCCCGCGTTGCACCAGTCCCAGAAGAAGCAGGGGCTTCTCTGGTGCCAGTTGCGCGGCCCGATCGGGTGGACACAGCAGCAGGGGCTGCGCCGTCCCCCTCAACCCGTGGTCCTGTCAAGACACGGCGTGTGGCCAAAGCGGTTACCGCTCGCGGTATCCGCCTCCGCAATCGCATAATTTAATGCGTTTCATCTTCTGGAACATCCGAGGCTTCGGCCACGTTGGGAGGCGGACCCAGCTAAAAGAGTTTATTCGCGTCGAGGATATCGATGTAGTTGGCTTGCAGGAAACCATCAAGGCTGAATTCTCTCACCGAGACCTGCTAGCCATCGACCCGCTCGAGCGCTTCGAGTGGCAATGGGTACCTGCGGTGGGCCACTCGGGGGGTCTGCTCCTTGGCATCAGCCATGTTTGCTGCGAAGTGGTGGCGTGGGATGCCGACCGTTTCTTCGTGTCGGCACATGTCCGCCATCGCGCGACACTCCGCGAATGGGAGGTTATCGTGGTTTATGGCTCGGCCGATCACTCGCACTCGCATGAGTTCTTGGGGGAACTGCAGGAGAAGGTAGCGGCCTTGGGTGTGCGTAACTTACCACTGATAGTCGGTGGGGATTTTAACTTAATCCGTTCGGGAGCGGATAAGAACAACGGGATTATTAACTGGACAAGGGTGTCCATGTTCAATAACGCGATAGCATCAATGGCCCTTAGGGAAGTGGCTCGCGTGGGCGCACGTTACACTTGGACAAACAAGCAGCTTACACCGGTTCGGTCAGTGCTCGACCGAGTTTTTATGTCCGCGGAGTGGGAAATGCTTTTTCCCATGTGCTCCCTACACGCAGAAACGAGGATCGGGTCGGACCACGTCCCTTTAATCCTCTCCTCAGGGGAGGATCGGTTAAAACGAAGCCCACGGTTTTTCTTTGAAACTGCGTGGTTTGAGCACCCGGAATTTGAGCAACTCTTCCTCTCCAAATGGGAGACTTGTGTTGCCCGGATCGGGCACACGCGAGGGCCCATGGATTTCTGGATTGCCGCAGGGGCGGGGATGCGGGCGGGTCTCAAAGGCTGGGGGGCCAACCAGGGTCGTGAGGATAAGCTGCTCCGAGCGCGCTTGGTCGCGGACCTTGCCCGTATGGATGCTGCTGCGGACTCACAGGTCTTCTCGGAACAAGACTGGGCTCAGCGATACGCTGTAGAGGCCCAAGTTGAGTCCCTCCTACGTGCTGAGGAGGAGTACTGGCGTAGGCGGGGTGGAATCAAGTGGACGCTCAAGGGGGATGCGAATACAAAATATTTCCATGCCTATGCTAACGGCCGGCGAAGTAAGTGCGCCATCCTGAGACTGCAATCTGAGAAGGGGCTCCTTTTGCGCCAACAGGATATTATACGTCACATTTATGACTTCTACATCCAGTTGATGGGCTCTAGGGAGGAGTCCAGGGCTCGGCTGCGGTCGGAAGTTTGGGATCCCGCTCTGCGGGTCTCGGACGAGGATAATGAAGGCTTGGGCCTCGCCTTCCTTCCCCAGGAGATCGACCAGGCGGCCCTTGGGATGAAATCTGACACAGCCCCGGGTCCGGATGGGTGGCCGGTGGCGATGTTCAAAAGGTTTTGGCAAGTACTCAAAGGCCCTATTTTCGAAGTATGTAACGGGTTCATGCGTGGCACAGTAGACATCTCTCGCCTTAACTTTGGGGTTCTTTCGCTTATCCCCAAAGTTCAGGGCGCGGACAACATTAGACTTTTTCGCCCAATAGCGCTTATCAATGTCTCGTTTAAAATTTGTTCTAAGGCTTGTTCTACGCGCTTGTCTCCGGTGACTCATCATATTATTAGTAGGAACCAATCGGCTTTTATTCGTGGTCGCAACATCTTGGAGGGGCCGTTGGCCCTCCAAGAGATCGTTCACTCGCTCAAACGCACTCGCCAGCCGGCAATTCTTTTGAAATTAGATTTTGAGAAGGCGTACGATCGAGTGAACTGGGAGTTCCTCCGACAAATCCTTCTGGATTGAGGATTTTCGTCGGTTTGGGTTCACCGTATGATGCAACTGGTCTCGGGAGGCCAAACGGTGATAGCGGTGAACGAAGAAGTAGGGAACTTCTTCCGCAACAAGCGTGGGCTGCGTCAAGCGGACCCAGCCTCACCGTTGCTCTTCAACTTTGTGGCGGACGCCTTGGGCGCCATGCTAGACAAAGCTCGCTCGGCTAGCCACATCAGGGGAGTGGTCGCTAACCTGATCCCAGGAGGTGTGTCACACCTGCAGTATGCGGATGACACTCTACTCCTTTTTGAGCCGGACGCACACAGTATTGCAACGGTTAAGGCCATCTTGCTGTGTTTTGAACTCATGTCCGGACTAAAAATTAACTTCCACAAATGTGAAGTGGTGTCCATAGGGATGGACGCGGCCGAAAGTGAGTGGGTTGCCAACTTGCTCAATTGCAAACTTGGAAAGTTTCCGTTTACCTACCTCGGCCTCCCGATCGCAGAGAAGAAATGCTCGATTGCTGATTGGGAACCTCTCAACACTAAGGTGGCGGACCGGGTGTGTCCGTGGAGAGGTCTATTTATGTCTTCAGGGGCAAGACTAATCCTTACTAACTCCAGCCTCTCGTCCCTACCCATGTTTGCCATGGGTATGTTCTTGTTGGCTGATGGGGTCCACACGAAAATGGACACACCGCGGGCATGTTTCTTTTGGGAAGGAGCGGGTCCAAAACGGAAGTACCACATGGTTAAGTGGCAAGCCGTATGTAGACCTAAAGCCCAGGGGGGCCTCGGGATCATCAACTCTAAGCTGATAAACATTGCACTTATGTGCAAGTGGATCTGGAAGCTGTCCCAGGGAGGGACCGGCCTCTGGATTGACCTCCTTCGTGCCAAGTACTTCCCGCATGGGAATTTATTTGAGGCAACACCTCATGGGTCCCCCTTTTAGACCTCCATCCAATCCCTCAAACCATACTTCGCCAGGGGCGCGAGGTTCACGGTTAATATCGGCCGCTCCATACGGTTTTGGCACGACGTTTGGATCGGCCAGCAGCCTCTTTGGTCTGAGTTCACCCTTCTCTATTCCATCGCGGTTGAGCCCAACCAACTGGTCGCTTCGGCTCTTAGTACCTCTCCGCCTCCCATCTACTTCAGAAGGGAACTTTTGGGGCCGGAGCTGCCAGAGTGGGATCGCCTGCGGGCTCTGATAGCGAATGTGCGTTTGTCGGACTCCGCAGACGAGGTCTCTTGGAGACTTTCGGGCTCTGGCAGGTTCACTGTCAAGTCCCTGTATAGAGAGTTGTGCCGCGGCCATGCCCCTATGGCAGCCACGGGGCTTTGGAAGGCGCGAATCCCGCCAAAGATTAAGGTCTTCCTATGGCAATTATGCCAAGATCGCCTTCCTATCTCTATCAATATTGCTAAGCGCAATGGCCCTGCTTCCGGCCCTTGCGCTTTGTGTGATAACGCGGAAGATGCGGACCACGTGTTCTTCCGGTGTCTTTTGGCGCCCTTTGCTTGGAGCGCGGTCCGTGAGGCCGTTGGGGTGGATTGGGATCCACGCTCACGCTCTGAGCTTGTGTCATACCTATCTTCGATCCCGGGCTCTTTACGCCGGATAATGTGGACGTGTGCCTCGGCCATGCTGTGGGCCTTATGGCATATTCATAACAAGTTTACTATTGAGGGAGTGTTTCCCTCTCACCCCGCTGATGTTATTTTCAAATGCATCTTATTCTTGCAGCAGTGGGCACCGCTGGGAAGACAACAGGACTCTGATCTCCATCGACAAGCTATCGCACGTCTCTGCTCCGTGTACTCGGCGTCCCGAGCCCCGTCACCTCCGTTTGCTGCTTCATAGGGATGAGTAGCTCTTTTGGTCTTGGTTACCCTTGAGCCTGCGTGCTCGTTAGTCTGTCTGGCTATGCCATGTAATGCACTCTATTTCGCCGTCTTCGCCATTTTGGCATGCCTTAGAACATGGTTGACTAGCTTCGGTTTCGTTCGTTTATTTGGTTTGTTCCTTTTGTGCACGCTGCCTATGTTGAGAGCTTTATTAATTTAAAGCCGGACGTCTCTGACGTCTATGTTCTAAAAAAAATGAGAGAACTGCCCATTGTAAACACCACTCCCGCCATCCCTTCATTCTAAAATAAGGGCTTGTTCGGAAATGCCAGCTCCACCGAATCCTCAACTCCCGCTTCTCCATCAGAACTGCCGCTCCTTGTAGAAAATGGCACTAGTACAAAGATGTTCGGCAGGTAGCTCTGCTCGCGATTCAGGTGGAGCTGGGCAGGGAAACATGAACGAGCGAGTTGGGCGTGGCATGCGAACCGTTTTCACTTGACGGTGGAAGTTTCTTTGTAATTCTTATCAACGCCTTTATTTAAGGATCTGAGATCTCAGAAACAGCAGCTCCGCAATTTTTGTCTGCGACCAGCTCCACTCCCCATTTTCTACTCCACGAACTTTACACGTTCGGTGTCGCTCCACCAACTCCGGGAGCGGAACCCAGGAGCGAGAGCATCCGAACACGCCCTAAGTGTCTCAATTTTAGTTAGGACCAAGGGAGTAGAAGCGAACAAACACCTTGCCGCGCCGCTCTTCTCTGTGAGATCTATTTTTTCTGTATATTATTGGCCGATGGTTGATATTTTAAAAGATTTTTTGGGGAAGGGGAGGCACATTTCTCTAGCTTGGTATCTTTGGTATTTTCCATAAAATTTGAAGGAGAGAGGAGTGTTGAAGGTTTGATAACACACACGGACAAAACAACATATCACAAGGCCGGTGAAACTCATGGCGCATGTGAATGTTAATTGGGCCCAAGTAGAATCCGCAATAAAAAAAGTTCGGGCAGTCTGGTCTAGCTATGTACATCCATAAATTTGCCTCAAAATTCTCTCAAAAAAAAAGATTGTCTAAAAATATCCATAAATACAGAGGTCAGGAGGTTCAGCCTTAAAAAAATCCTATCAGGTTTATTTTAGCTCCTAAAAATATCCCCATGTCTCAACCCAGGCCTACGTATACATCATATTTGCAGTAATTTAGCAATCGTTTAGGCAACATGCACATTACGAGTGATGCATACAATTTCATAAACAAGTGCGCAAAATTAATGCAGATTCTAGACTGATAAAAGATTTAATCTTCTCGTGGGGCACCATCTAGAAGTCAAATGCTAGCGCCTTGTGGCGACTGAGATCGTGGAGGTATGTCCTTGGCGTGGGCGCTTCATAGCCGTCTATTTCATGTAGCTCTGTCATGTTTGCTCTCTCGTGCATCATGATTTGTTGCAGGGTTTCTTGGTCTCCTCTGAGGATTCTTGCAACCTGTGCGTTAATTTTGGAAACTTCAAGACTTGGATAGCCTTACAAAATTCTTGTGAAACTTTTCCTAACACGACTTAAAGCTTCAAAAAAAAATTAGTGCACGACTACGCTTACATAATAAATGACATCCTTTATTTCCGCTCGTAAGGCCTAAGCACATTTGTCAATTGATAGTTATTTTTGAGATGGAGGCAAAAATTTCGCCTCATTCATTATTTAAGCAAAAGAGTACTGGCCAGTTAATTCAGGAAAACTAGGCACAAACGTCACAATCTGCCGAGCAGCACACACGAGATACCACAAACACACCTCTACAAAGAGAGCTCGTCGAGATAGCACATTGACATGATCATCATCACTGTCCCTTCTCCTTGAGCAACAACTCTGACTTCGTAACTAACGACCATTGACCTAACCCACTCTAAAGAGCTTCTGTGGAGCCATGTGAAGACCATGCCAAGGCTCAACACCTATTTATGAAGGAGAACCATGAAGGAGAACTATGCAAGGCTAGCGCCGTGAATGACAACCGAAAAAGCACCTGTTGTAGGCAATCGTCGCCACCAGGACCTCATGTGTCGCAGTTCCAACTTCACAACAATAAACAAACCGAGACAATTCCATGGACACGCCGAAGAAGAGATGATTACCGCAACCATTGTCATGCCTCTACCATCTCTCACCACTGTCATCATTACCACATAAGACCCAATGCCATCGCCACCGTCTTCCACTGGTCCCGCTTGGCAATGGCCAACTCCATAGACAAAGCCCCGAAGAAGGGACACGAGGCCGAAGCACCACCATCGCCCAATTCAATGGATCTAGAGTTACCCTAGAAGCTGGGAAAGTTGGGGCCGAGAGTATGGCCTCGATAATTCCAACAAGAAGGAAACGTCATTTGAGAGTGCCATCATCGCCGGTTCTAGCAACGGTCGAAGAAAAGACTTTCGTCCTGACAAACCTCCCGAGCCCTTCACATCATGCATCAACAAGCCCTCCAATGATCCTCCGTCAGATCCGACTGGATCTAGCCTACCGCCACCACCTAATCACCAAGCCACCGCACTAGTGATCTCCACAATCATGAGCCGCCAAAGCAAGCCCACGACCGTTGCACTCCCAAACTGGCCAGAACCGCGTCGACCAATGAGAACCACCACGTCTGGGACCTCCTCACACAGTGCCCTCCCTTAATAACCACCACCTCCGCACCAGAGCCTCTCCATTCACTCCACGAGCGCAGAATCCGCCCCCCTCAGAAAGCCTCGGCCGGGGCAAACCAAACCTGAGCAAATGTAGACACCGTCTAGACGTTAGGACTAAGGGCATCTCTAGCAGATCCTGTAAATCGAGCCATCTGACAAAATAACCGCTAGTTTATAGGACGGAGGCGATTTTGCGGCCGATTAGATCCCGTATATTCGACCATCCCGAATTGTTTTGCGGAATACTACAAAGCCCAGCCCATTTCTGCCATATCTATGGGACTTGCCCTTGTTTTTGCAGGATCCCCTTTCCCTTGGCACGAACCAACTTCCACCGCTTCTGTTCTCGCCTCCCACGTCGCCGCCTCCTCCAGTCTTGCCTCCGACCTCGCCGTCCGGCCTCACGACGCCGAAAACCGACCGGACGGAGTACCTGCAACCGCCGGGTGCCCCATATCATGTGCTGCCGCCACAACCAATGTCGTCGCTCCGTATGCCTACGCCTCCCTCGGCAGTTCATGCTAGCGCCGCCCCAACACCTTTCTCCACTGCCATGAAGAGGAAGTGACAAGGGAACCACCTCATCCAAGGGGGCTCAACCGGCAGGCACCACCCTCTTTCGGCCTCGCTCTGGTTCCTCCTTTCAAGGTTGCTGGCAGAAGGAATAATACCATCTCCACCGACTCAGCCGGTGCATGGGCAAAGCCCTCGAGGAAGAAGGCGATCGCAGCAAGAAGTCGGGCTCCTCCTCCGCCTCCCGCTGGCCTTGACATCCCCATTCACGGCGACTCCACTGGTCACGCCTACCACATGTTCGATGATACATCCGGGAAGTACAAAATTTACCCTTTTGCTTGATTTTCTCGGCTAATCTTTGCTTAGCCTGTTTGGAACACTTGTTTGAGCTTTACCCATTAAATTTTGTAGCCAAAGTGTGCCCTCCACATATACCGAAATGTTGGCCGAGAGTGCAATGGATTTGAGTGCCCCCCTTGACGATTTCGATGTGCCTCACATGGAGGTCGAGGCGGAGGCGGATCAAGTGAATGATGGTGGTGATGAAGTGCAAGTGACCGAGGAGGCCAACTACGATGCTAGGGTGTTGAGGACAGGAAACTACACGAGATGGAGGATGTGTGCTTGATTCAAGCATGAGAGAGTGTCTCAGTTCACGCCATGTTCGGAAAATATCGAAGCTATGGAAATTATTTGCAAATGATCGAGGACAAATACCACCAAATCAGGTCGTTCCTTTCCGACCGGACCTTGAAGTCACTTCAAGGGCATTGGGACATCATCAACAAAACATGTGGCCGTTGGAGTGGGTGCTTGGAGCAAGTGCGGAATGCACCTCCAAGTGGCGTCACTATTGATGATTATGTGAGTATTTCTTCATCTTGTTGGCTTTGTTTGAGTTGATATATATGAAGAGTTTGAGCTCATACTTGCCTCAGTGTCTATGTGTAGGATCGCATCACCAATGAATATTTCAAGAAAACCACGGGTTTAAATGACCGATCATTCACTCTTCATCAATGTTGGTGCTTGCTCCGGGATAGTGAGAAGTGGAGGGCCAGTGACAAGGAAGCTTCCCCAAAGAGAGGCGCCTTCATCAAGTTGGAAGATAAGGATGATGATAGTGGTGATGCACCAAGAGGAGGGATAAACAAGGGCAAACTGGATGGAAACAAGGAGAGAGCAAGAGTGAAGAGGATGGCCGAGGCAATCACTTTGAGAGATCAAATTGGTGAGATGGCAAAGATGAAAGAGACCATGTTATCCAAGCATTGGGATGCTAAAGTGGCCATGGCCGACAAGAAAGAGAAACACAATGAGGAGAAGTGGGAGAAGAGGTGTGCCTTCGAGGAGTGCAAGATTGCCCTATACGAGCAAAAGAGGAAGGACAAGAGAACCGCAGAGGAGGACCGGTTCATGAAGATGAATCTAGAGGGCATGCATGCAATGACAAGAGAATTTTGGGAATTGAAAAGAATGGAGATCATGTGCGTGAGAAAGATGGAACTTCAAAATCTTATGGTCGGTGGTGGTGTTTGGTTTGGAGGGGGTTTAACTTTCGGTAATGTTGGTGGTGGTGGCTTCGGCATGGGTGGTGGAGGGTTCGGCAATGGTGTTGGGTTTGGAGGTGGTGGATGGTTTGGCATTGGGGCTGGTGGTGGCTTCGACAATGGTGGTGGAGGTGGTGTTGGTTTCTGCAATGGTGATGGAGGTGGGGTTGGTGCTTCGGCAAACCATGTGGATGGTGGTGCTGGTGGTGGTGCTCATTCTCCGGTCCAAGTTGAAGATGATGGCGCTCATTCTCCGGTCCAAGTTCATGAAGATGGTGGTCCCCACTCTCCAGTCAATGCGGATGATGGCGATTGAGGTGCTAGGGGCGGTGGTGGTGGCAACGATCTTCGCAACAATGAGGATGTTGCTTGATTTCTCTATGACCGGTGGTCATTTGAGCATCTTTTGTTTTGTTTGATCGCGCATTTGTAAGGCTAAACTTGCTACCTCGTATATTGTGCATGGTTTTGGAAGTGATGAACTAGTGTGATGATGGACTATATATATATGAAATAAATTTCGTGTATTCATATGCAAGCACTTGGCAATATTTGTCCTATGATTTTTTGCGTTACCGCGAGTTCTTTAGCGCGGAACAAATCCCGTAAACTCCTCCCGTAAAACATTTGCAAGACGGGTTTACATGATCTATTCCGTCGGAGGGCTTGCAGTACCGCAAAAAAGTTTTATCGGAGCCCGTAAACAATTTTTGCGAGATAGGGGCTTATCGGACTGCTAGAGATGCTCTAAGTCACCCACTACTCAATGTCGCACCACACCACCGTTACTTGCCGGAGAGGGTTAACCCCATCCAGTGTGTGCCCATCAATTAACGCAAGAACTGAGCACGGTATCCCGAAATCGATGACTCCCAGCCACCACAGCCGGGCCACTCCCTGGCCGACCTCCCCTGCGGTAGAGAAAGGTCGCCTTTGCCAGGCCTAGGTATGCCGCCCCGATGCAACCGCCACTGCTAGTCGACCATATGCCGGCGAACAACCACCACGAGCAGGCCCTCCGAGGAGCCTAGCAGCAGCGAAGGGTGAATCCCCGTCATGACAAGCCCGGGCTTTGCTGGAGGTGACCACCAGCGCAGCGAGGTGGAGGGGAAACGGGTGCACGAGGTTGAGTGGATCTGGTTGCCACCCGAGACGCCCTGCGAGGGAGTGACGTAGGGGTTGTGTGTGTGTGCGCGCGCGCGCACGTGTGTGTTGTAGACTGATAATTTGACCAACATAATACATGTTGTATATCATAAATATATACCAATAAACACTTTGAATGGTATCTTTTTGGGATTTTTTTATGGTACATCATACTACACAATATGACTTGTAGTATTAAGTTGATCAAAGGGTTCAAGAACGGGTCGGCAATATTAATCATAATGAACCAAATTACTAATCTGATGCATATGGCCATCCACGACACCGCATTCCCGCCTCCGCTAGCCAGCCGCTTGCTCACAGCTCACATGTCGCACACTCCCGCCTCCGTCGAGCCCAAGGATGGGCACCCTACACCAACGTCGTTGCCATCAAACTCACAACTCGTGGCGGTCTCGTCTCCACGGCCGTGTACATTTGCAGCTCTGCAACTTCTCCGTCACTCCAATGTCTCGCATAAATGAGTTTTCCCTTGTGCGTAGGTGCGTGCTTGTGCAGCCGAGAATCGATCAAGCTAGCTCATGTACGCGCGTGTGTCTTCCGGCAGAGTACATTTATAATGCGTTTGGTAGTCTGCAGGAGGCCAAGTCCGGGCGATGCAAAATTGGATGTTTAGTAGGCTGGGCTGCACCGAATCTTGGCATGCACAATGTTTAAAGCACTGCAAAATTGGATGTTGAAGAGGAACAACTGAATGGCCACTCTTTCTGAGCTAGGCTCGAGCGATGCAAAAGAGCGCATATGCGAGTGGCTCGAAAGATGCAACCTGGTGCAGGCATCATTCATGGTGTAGATGTCTACTGCTACGTGTGTGTGCTACTGCTGCGTGTGCGTATATGCATATGTGTACTGCTGTTGCGTGTGCGTGACCAGGGTGGTGGAGCTCGACAACATGGCTAGCAGCGCCATCGCCATTCTCTTCCACACAATCATCTTCTTCTATATCCTCATCCTTGTCGTTGACGCCATGGGCGCGTATGTATACACCGCCTAGTTACATCATTCGCTGTTGCTGTAGATGGAGAACTCTAGCTGGTCGCGCCAGAAGAAAGAAGAAAGAAGAAGAAAATGAAGAGAGATTTTCACATGGGGTCAATTCGTTTGAGTTAAATTTAAGGAATCGGTTAGGTTCGCCCACCGTTAGAGATGTGAATCTATAATATGTATTTATAATCTATAATCTATAAGAATATAAAAAGAGCCAAATAAGAAGATTCAATTAATCTCGGCCATCAATCATGTCAATCCAACGACCTAGACTGCTTTAATGTCGAGCGTTTAACACGTTTAGCGTGCAGTTAATTTCATGCCAAATATAATGCTAATTACATAATAATACGCAAATAATAGCCTACTTAATATCTGCATGCACTTAATATACTTCCAAATTAACGTACATTGCACGTACACATTGACTAGTTACTATAAAGAGTTGAAGATAAGAGGCCGTTTACTCCTCTAAATTATAAGAATCGGTTATCCTATATACCTAAGAGAGACATTCGTACTGACTTATTTATCTTAACATGTAAGCATTGCCACATCGCCATACAATTATAAATGGAATAAATCACATCTCAACATGCAACCATGCATGGGAAAAGACCCATTACCACATGCAATCATGCATGAGATTTTTTTGTTCTATTATTCTACTTATATTCATTTTTTACAATTATAATAATCAAATATAATAAGTCACATGTGTTATTTTGGTTCTGGCATTAATAATCTAAATATTTATATTTCGCACAACCAAACAACATTGAAATATTACAACAAATTCCCATAGCAACACACGGGGTGTCATCTAGTTTCTTAATATAACACCCAAATTTTGCTCTAGTATTATGACATCTGGGTAGCTGAATCACATAAATAAACGGCCCAAATTCACTTGATGTACCATTAAAGGACTCACATTTTGTAATGCTAAAATTTATGATATATATAACTCATATTTTAAGATTAATGAAATTATATAGTAGAGTTTTATGCAGTCCATTAGTCAAGTGGACCTTATAAATCGGAAAGAAAGGAGGGAATACCTGGCTCATCCGTGGCCTTTGGGCCGGCGAGGTGTGGATGCAGAGTTGGGCGGCGTGCGTGACGCGGCGGAGCTGCTCCACGTCGTATCGACCTCCTAGAGCGGGGTCGACCATCTTCAAGACCTCGTCCTTGCTGCTGAGGAAGGATCGTACCTACCCACAATTAAAACATCAAAGGTGATGAAAGCTGTTGGATGCACGTCCATGTTATTTTGAACGCTGGAAACAAGCGGACCCATGCAACGAGGCTGTGGTTTTTGCCGTCGATGGCGCGCCGGCCGGTGAGGAGCTCGAGCAGCACGACCCCAAAGGCGAACACGTCAGTCTTCTCGTTGAAGATCCCGTGCGTCGTGTACTCGGGCGGCACGTATCTGTACATCTACATGCATCAGCATCTCAGGTGGTGTTTGATTCTCTAGTTTTAGGACTTTTTCTAGTCCCAACTAAAACGTCCTTAGTCCTAAAAAGTCTCTTCCTGTTTGTTTTCAGAGACTAAAAAGTTTCTAGTCTCTTTCTTGAGATTATTAAATGACCATGTTGCCCCTAGTATATAGAAAAATAACAATTAAACAACACCATGAGATGGCGGGCCAATGGATGCATGGAGGGGCATTGTTGGAAAAATCTCAAAAAGTCCTAAAAATACCCTCTTTGAGAATTTTCTTCATTTAGTTCCAAATGCCTAATTTAGTCCCTAAAAAGTCCCTCCCGTTTGGTAAAAAAGTCTCTAAGAGAGACTTCTTCTAGTCCCTACATAAAAAAATCCTGGAAACAAACACCCCCTCATATATTGCAATACGTACTATCTAATTCATTCATTCACCTATCCGTGTTACTTAAACTCAATCACAAAGTAGTCAATTTATTGACGATGATTAAAATTGCATCAACGTGATTGTAAATGAGACAGATAAACAGACCGACCGACCCAAATGTGCCTTCGAAGATGGTCACTTGGTAGTGCGTCAACTTGGCCGGCAGCCACTTTGCTAGCCCAAAGTCACATATCTGAAGAAGCACCCACGGGAATAACAGTTAAATTAACACACACAAAAACAAATTAACAGAGACAAGACGCAATGCAAATATGCAATGTAGTCCAATGTTGGTTACTAGTGGCTCGTAGTCGTCTTTGAGCAGGATGTTGGCGGGCTTGACGTCCCGGTGCACGATCCTCCTGGCGCACCACTCGTGGAGGTACTCCAACCCGCTGGCCGCGCCCAGGGCCACCTTGTACCTCGCCTCCCACGGCATGGCCCCCTCCTCGTCGGAGCCCCCGTGGAGCCTGCGGGAGAGGCATCCCAGGCGTGAGAAGGGGAACACCAGGTGCTCGCCGCCCTCCAGGCCCACGCCCACCAGCCTCGCCACGTTCGGGTGGCGTACGTTCACCGCGTGCCCCAGCTCCAACAGGAAGCTCTCCATGCGGTCATTCTCCGTCGCTGACAGCTTCTTCACGACGACCAGCTGCCCGTCCGACAGGAGGCCGCGGTACACCTTGGCGTGCCCGCCCCTGCCCACCACGTTCTCCTTGCAGAAGTTGCGGGTGGCCTTCCTCAGCTCCGACAGCGAGAAGGTCCGGAAGGATAGCCTCAGCGCGCACAGGTCGTGTTGTTCTACGTTCACCTGCCCCGCCGACGGCCACCGCCACTTGCTGCTGCCGCGGATGCTCAAGCTCCTGAGCTTCGACGACATGGTTGACGGGATGCCGCTGGAGAGGCGGCGTTTGGTCCTTGACCTCCACGCCTCCATGGCGCCCTTCCACGCGGCCGGAAGCCCGTCGTTTCGCGGCGGCTCGGGCATGGATGGCACAGCGACAACGCCCGTCATCGTCGATGACGACCCCATCGCCTCGTCCGTCATTGCGGCGGCGTCAACGTCGCTCGTCGTCGTGCATCCCTCGAGGACGCTTCTCGGGGAGACTAGGTCGTCGCCCTTCTCATGCGATGACTTGTCGCCAGCACCGCAGCCGTTTTTACGGGGCATGGAAACCGCCGCCGCTGCCGATCCATCGAGAGGTCAAATCCATGGCATGTGAGAAAACAAAGTGTAGAACCAATCAACCAAATCCATCCCTACATTTATATGAAGAATCATTTCGCGGCTCCGTCGCCATGGAATCTTGGATCTTTTACTTGCTTGGTCTAATCCGTCGAGGCGCAACTCCTGGGCCGATCCATATCGTGAAGCAGATTTTGCTCCTCGTCGGCACCAAAAGATGTTTTATTCTTCTTTTTCTAGTCCCTAGCTTTGGGGTTTCTTGCAAACGATGGTGATCTTATTTTGGAGCGCGCAAGAGAGTGCGGTGGCGGGGAGAGCAACGGAGCTGCTGGGGTGGTTTGGCGCGAAATCTACGGTAAGCCCCTCCTTCAACTTTGATCAAACGTGGCCAAAGCACACACGTTTTTTTACAGTGAAAAGTGTTTGCTTTTGGAAACAACTGGAACAGGATTAAGGTCGCATCTCCAATAGAAGATACAAATTCGCAGATGTAAAACAAATTTACATCTCTATCTACAAAAAAAAAAATTACATCTGCAACTCCAATAGGTGATGCAAAATGAAGATGTAAAAGTTGCCGACAGCCGCGCGACTGTTGTTCAGTTGCATACATTGAAATAAAACAGTCGGAGGACAACTTAAAATTTTCACATGTCTACAGTATCAAACTATTACATAATTCATCAAATCCACAAGATCAAATGCAACAAACATACTCCCTTCGTTTTTATTTAGTTCGCATATTAGCTTTGGTCAAAGTCAAAGTCAAGCTTTACAAACTTTGACCAAGTTTATATACAAAAATATTAAGATATACAATAACAAATCAACAACATTAGATTTATTATTAAATTTACTTTCACATCGTATATATTTATTATGATAAATGTCTACATTGTTTTCTATAAACTTGGTCAAACTTTACGAAGTTTGACTTCAGTCAACTCTAATATGCAGAGTAAATAAAAACGAAGGGAGTACAATAGAGTTTTGCACAATACAACAAACAAATAGGCGGCCCTTTCGCCATGCCATTTTCAGTACTCCTCCATCAAATCATTCTGAAGTTGATCGTGCGCATCGGAGTCTCTAACTTCATTGTACACCTTCATGAAGTGTTTGATTCGCTCCTCTCTTCTCATCGGCATAACGCATATGCCCATCAAGCGATAGAAGGTGTAATCTAAATGACTAAATCATGTCCACGCTCATTCTCAATGACCATGTTATGCATGATCATGCAACTAGTCATGATATACCTGTAGAATATGTGAATTATACGATGTATTGCTCTTCGTGCATAGGCACATATATATGATGTACAAAGGTGGACCATGGACCTGAACTATACAAGGAACTAGGAGGCAGGCCCAATACACAATATGCACATAACACATATATTCAACACCCCCCGCAGTCGAAGCGACACCGCGGCTGACGCAAAGACTGGAATGAAACTCCTCAAATGACGCCGTAGGCAAGCCCTTGGTCATGATATTGACAAATTGTTGGGAAGTAGGGACGTGCAAAAACACGAATATGGCCAAGGGCTACCTGTTCCCGAACAAAATGAATATCCAACTCAATATGCTTGGTTCGTCGATGATGCACCGGGTTAGCGGAGAGGTAGACCGCCGAGACGTTGTCGCAGTAGACCACCGTGGCACGGTCAACAGGGCAAGAGAGCTCCTGAAGTAGCTGGTGAAGCCACGAAACACTCGGCGACTGCGTTGGCCACCGCAGGATACTCAGCCTCAGCACTGGAACGAGAGACCGTAGGCTGCCGCTTGGACGACCACGAGATGAGTGAGGGTCCAAGATAGACACAATAGTCCGAAGTGGAGCGATGAGTGTCAGGGCAGCCTGCCCAGTCTGCATCGGAGTAGGCGGTGAGGGCGGTGTCTGTGACGCCCGGATAATTAAGCTACAGTGATGCCTTGTTAAGGATGCCACGTCACCTCGGTTACTGTGGATGAACTCGTGTCAGTTCGAAATTCAAATTTAAAACAAAGGTAAACATATAAAAGTTTTCAAATATTAAAACCAAATTGTTATGGTAGTGAAAAATAATGCATAAGTAGTAATGGTGGAGAAACCAACATCTTTAGAAGTGCTTGAATGCTCTAAAATAAATAAACAATAGCAAAAGAATTAATGGAATGCCTTTTATAGTTATTAAAATGTTAAACCATTTTAATTGGAACTCTAAACTTTTTGTAGTAGAGGTATAAATAGTGGTACTAATTTAGGTACAACCTTTATGATTTATAAAACTAAAATAAAACAAAAAGGGGTAATAATAAATAATAGGAAAGAGACAAAACAGTAAACAAAAAGAAAAAAATAAAGAAAAGGAAAAGGATAAACAAAATTAAAAAAAGAGAGGCCCCCCCCCCCCGGCCATGGCCCAGCAGGCTACAGGGCCACCAGGCCAGCCCACTCCCCTCACGCCCGCCTGGCCTATAGGCCATGTCCCGCTAACCCTAACCCACCCCCACTATCCCCACTTCCCCCACCTCTCGATCCACTCCGTTCCCTCTCCCTCGCTCGATTTTGGATCGAGCCCCGACCGCACCCACTCCCCCTCGTTCCTGTCGCTCTCCCCCGATCTGGATCGGGGGCGCTTGCCCCCGAAGACCGCGTTGCCGCCGCCGCGCTGCCCCCGCCGTCGTAGGCGCCATCCTCCTCAAAGCTGCCATCCCGCGTGAATCCGGTCTGGGCCGTCGACGCCCCGCGCCTCCCGTCGCCACACGAACCCCGTCTTCCTCCCTCGACGGCCTGCATCCACTCCGACGCCGTCGTCCCCGTCGCCGTCCTCACGCCCCGCTGCCTAGTCCCCACAACCTCAGTGAGGCCCTCCTCCTTCTCCTCTTCCCCGCGCTTCGCCCGCGCACCTGCGTGCCCGCGCCGTCGTCGCGCTCGACCGCGCACCCTCCCCCCACTCGTCCTGGCCGCCTAGTGCGCACTCTCGGCCGCTCGGTCGCGCCCGTCGCCGCGCCGTCCCACTGTCCCCTCGTCCCGTCCGCGCTCACCGCGCACTGCTGCCGCTGCGGGTGACGCACCCCCCGGCTCTCCTGCAGCCTGCGTCGGCGCTGCCCGCGGCGGCCACCGCAGCTCCCGTACGCGCCTGCAGCCGCCCGCCCCTGACAGCGGCCCGCCTCCGATGCGTGCCCCCGGGGCTCTGCACCGCCCCTGGCCGTGCCCCCCTCCGACCCCAGTCGCGCCTCGCCGGCGCGCCCGTCGGGCGCCCATGCCCGTTACCGCACGCCCGACCCGCAAGGCCCCTGGGGCCTATGACAGGAGGGCCCCGCCTCCAGAACGTTTCCATAAAAAAGGAAAAATAATAATTAAGAATTAATAATAATTAATTAATTAATTAACTAAATAACTAACTTAATTAATTTTGATTAATTAGACTAAACAAATAACTAACTAAACTAACTAAACTGTTAGAGTAGACTAAAACAGTCAATGACAGGGGTCCCACCCCTGTTGACCAGTCAAACATTGACTGGTCAACTGGGTCCCTCTGGCCCACCTGTCAGCCACTGGGTACACTTTTGTGTACACTGTGCTGGGTGCGCCTAGCAATTTAGCATTTATTTTCGAATTAAAAATAATTTCAGAATAATAATAAAATATTTAGAAAATCGTATCTTTTAATCCGTAACTCGGATTAAAATATTTTCAACATGAAAGTTGCTCAGAACAACGAGACGAATCAGGATACATAGCCCGTTCGTACGCCACGCACCCCTAGCATAGCAAACACGCAACTTTCCCCCTCCGGTTCATCTGTCCGAAAACGCGGAACACCAGGAATACTTTCCCGGATGTTTTCCCCCTTCACCGGTTGTCGTGGTTCTAAGTCAGACAGTAGTGTAGGGGGGTAAGTATGGAGAGGCAAGATCTTAGCTATGGAGAAGTTGTAAGCACGCAAGGTTTATGAGTTCAGGCCCTTCTCGGAGGAAGTAATAGCCCTACGTCTCGGAGCCCGGAGGCGGTCGACTGGATTATGCGTGTATGAATTACAGGGGTGCGAACCCTTGTCTCGGAGGAGGGGGGTGGCTTATATAGAGTGTGCCAGGACCCCAGCCAGCCCACGTTACAAAGGGTTCAATGTACATTAAGGCAGGGCATTACTGGTAACGCTAGTAATAAAGTGCTATGATGACCATAAAAGCTACTTAATAACGGACCGTTAGCATGCGGAGTGCCTTTAGGTCTCCTGACTGTCGAGTGGCTTGGTCTTGGTCAAGTATCTTTGAGTCTGTCGAGTGGAACACCTCCAAGTCGATTGAAAGATGATTTCTTCTGGAGATGTCTTTGGGTAGGTCAGTTTGGACAGGTCCATGCCCCTACCCTAGGTACATAGCTTCATCATTAGCCCCCGAATGGATCGTGGTTTGAGTGGGAAAGGGATTGAGCACTTCTCCGACTCATTTTTCATGCCATGAGCATTTCTTGTTTCGGATCAATGAACCTGGGCGATGGCAGCGACTTCCTTTCCAGTCGCCTTGATCCATTCTTAGGTTTTTGTCGAGTGAGTTTCTTTACTTGAAAGGCTCCGAGTGACGGTGCGGAGGAGACCTTTGGTCTAACAAGTTGTTCCGCTGCCCGCAGATTTCGTGGGATCCGAATTTTGGGAAGAGCGCGGGACGGGGGAGGCCGCAGTAATCAGATGGGATAGAGCGGAGCCGCCTCGATCCCCACGCCACCTTTTTCGCCACGTATCGCGTGCGCGATTGTTACGGGATTTGACAGAACCGCCCGGGCCTACCAGTCAGCCACTCGGAAGCGGCCTCATATAAGGCATTGGACCGGGGTCTCCCAAACAGTGCGTCCCCATTATCTCTTCTCCTCTTCACGCTCCTCCGCTGCGTTCACTCTCGCCCTCGCGCCACCGTTCCGTATGCGTCTCGCCGGCGACGATGGGGAAGGAGAAGATGGCGACTCGGGAGCGGGCAAAGAAGGCGATGGTGAGGTCGAAGGGGAAGGCAACAGTCGGGGAGGATCCTCCTCGCGAACCGGCCTGCCGAAGGGCTGGATCCAGGGCGACTGGATCCACTCGAGGCTCACCCAAGAAGACCTCGACGTCCTGGCCGAGGGAGGGCTGATCCCCTATGACTCGGTGCGGCTTCCGGGGAAGGAATCCGAGCCGCAACCCCGGGAGGGTGAGCGCGTTCTTCTTGCCACCCACGTCGACCGTGGATTTTCCTTGCCTCCTCACCCTTTCTTTCGAGGATTTCTGAACTTCTTTGGGGCACAACTCCACCATTTTACTCCCAACACAATCGTTTATCTCACCGCTTTCATTTCTTTGTGTGAGAATTTCCTAGGTTGCCGGCCTCACTGGGGTCTTTTCAAGCATATTTTCACTTGTCGCTCCCAGACAGTGAAAAAGGCTAATCCGAGTGACGAGAGGACCCAAGTGATCCAGATGTGTGGGGGTCTTGGTATCCAGATGAGAGGGAAAAGCTCCTTTCCGGCCATGATTCTTCCCGACTCAGTTCGCGGATGGCAGTCGACCTGGTTTTACTGTAAAGACCAGTCAATGCCAGGGCAGTCGACTGGCCTCCCTCCCTTTACCATGGACCGAGTGAGGAAACCATCCCCTTTGAAGGTGCTCCCGGAGGAGAAAGCGCAGGTGAGGGTGCTGGTCGAGCGAGTGGTCCAGCTTATCCGTGACGGGGTCACCGGTATGGATCTCTTGGAGGTCTTCCTCCAGCGGCGCATCTAGCCTCTTCAAGCCCGAGACCATCCGATGTGGATGTATTCGGGTCTTGAAGACTCCACTCGGATTCACCCGGAGGAGGTCGATGACGACACACTGGAGAAGTGGCTGTCAGGCATTACCGGAAACAAGGATAACCCCATGGGAGCCAGGAGAGTTCCCCCATTCGACCAGTCTCATGCACCAGAGAAGGTCTGATTCTGAGTTTTTGCTTGTAATCTGAATTCACTCGCGCAGCTGCCTATACTGCGTCGACTGACTTTGTTCTCCCTGCTTTCTTTCAGGCCATTATTGAAATGTATTCAATGCCCAACGGAGAGCAAGAGCAAGCTCTGGAAGGCGAGGCGAGTGGCGGCGACAGTGGCGAGTGGACTTCTGACGGTGAAGGGGATGGAGGAAGCGACGACTCAAGCGATGGAGAAGAAGTCGAGTCGCCCCCTCGCAGGGAGAGGCGATCCAAGCTTAACCAAGAACGACCGAGCGCCCGCGAAAAGGCAACTGCTCAGGCTGGTCAGTCTTCGAAGTGTCCTCGGATCTCTTCACCAACCCCGACTGAGAAGGCGCCAAAGCACCCCAAAGTTGCAGAGCCGAAGACTCGGAAGGCATTGCCGAAGATCAAGATTGATATCCCGGTCGCTTCCGCGTGAGTGTCTCTCTTTGTATTCACTCGATGCTCCGCGCTGTTTGTTTTTCTTGTTTTAACTGGACGAACTTTGGAACTGCCAGCGCTGCCACTTCCGGGACCTCAGCTTACAGGGACGATGATGAGGTGATGGAGGATGCGGTCACTTCTAATCTGGGTATGATTTCTGCCATACTGTCTTTGTTCGGTCGATTCAACTGCAATGTGCATCATTGGGTGACGTGATTTTGGCAATTGAACTTTGCACAGCTCCCAACATTATTGACCTCCCCGATGATGATGAAGAGCCCGAGAGGTCTTTGACGAGGAAGAATAGGCAAGCCCCTGCAAGCGAGGCGCTACAGTCGACGCCAAGGGCGGAACCAGTCGTTCAGGACACTGGCGACGCCAATCGGGGTTCTGTTACCTTCGCCGTGCCACTGTCGAGTGCCTTGCCTTCTTCGTCGACTGCTCAGGCCCCTGTCGACCCACCTTCAGTTTTTGCGACCCATCATGTCCCAGAAGACGAAGTGAATGCTGCCAGGGAAGTGATACGCCAGGCGGGCGTCATGATGGAGAAGATGAAGATGGTGCGGGACGCCAGTCAGGCTGCCTACGACGCCAGCTCGGCTCTCCAAAGCAACGTTCAGGTTAGTTGGTCGCCGCTTGTTCTGTTAGGATATGATAACTAAAGACTCTTTCCGAAAATCTTTGCTCCGAGAATCTTTGCGTTAGTACACCCACTGGGTGCGTTGGTTGAACTTTGAATTAGTGGGGGCACGCTGAGTGCACCCACTGGGTGTAGTCCCCGGGACTACGGTGGACTGCGGGCAGTTGACTATAGTCTTTGTATTTTGTTGAGTGTAAACCGAACTGATATTTTGTCTCTTCCACTCGGTCTGGTCGAGTGGGGTCAGAACCGGTGGGGGCACGCCAAGTGCACCCACTGGGTGTAGTCCCCGAGACCGCGGTCGATTGCTGGCAGTCGACTGTGGTCTGAGTTCTTTCTCTCTTCTTCTCTTTTTTCCCTGCACTCGACTCCGGCGGGCCGGTCGAGTGGGATCAGAACCGGTGGGGGCACGCAAAGTGCACCCACTGGGTGTAGTCCCTGAGGCTATGGTGGACTGCGGGCAGTCGACCGTAGCCTTAGTACTTATTGACTTTGTTGTTTTTTGCTGTAAAAATAACTTCTCCCCTTTGATTTCAGAAATCTTGTGATCTTGGAGCTCGCTTTGCTGACTTGGAGAAACAGCAGATCCAACTGAACCTTGACTTGGAGCTGGCCAAGACAGAGCTGCAAAGGGTCAAGGACGACGCCACTGGTAAAACGAATTTGTCGACTGGTCTGTCTTAGGCTTGAGTACCCTTCTGCTCTTTCTGAATCAGGCATCATTTCTTTGTATAAAAACTGAGAGAAGCTCTGGCGAAGAAGGATCAGGATTTGGATGCTTCTCGAAAGGAGGCTGACGACAGAACCGCTCTAGCTGAACATAAACTGGCTTCGGTCGGCCAGTTAGAAGAAGAGAATACCAGGCCGAAATCTGCTCTGAATGACGCCAACAAGGAGTGCTCGCGCTGGAAGAAGGAGAATCTCATCCTGGGCGAGAAGATGGAAAGCATTGCTCGCAGGAGGGACGATCTGGAGAGCTATCTGAGGAGCCTTGCCAAGAAGTTTTTCATCAAGCTTGAAGGTGCACATTTTGTTCCGACTGATTTTTTTTATGTCGACTCAGTGTATGAAAATTGACTTATCCTCGTGAATGTAGAGTTTTGCCAGAACTTCAAGGAGGAGACTGGGCGGATTGAGCCAGGTTTGGACCCAATCAATTCTCCCGTAAAAGATGAAACTGCCATGAATCTGCTCCGACTGGAATCCTGCATCGACGGTGTCGTGGACTACTTGGCTCAACTGAAGGTCGCCATGTCGCGGATCGACCCGGCACTTTGGCCAGAGACCACGCCCCAGAATGATCTCGAGTCCCTGATGACTCGACTTAACGAAATCCCTGATCGAGTGCAGGAGTGGAAGAAATCTTCTGCCCGGTGTGGAGCTAATGTGGCCCTGTCTCTGGTTCGCGTCTATTGCAAGGAGGTGCGTCAAGATAAGCTAGCGGCAATTAAGGTCGCCAACACCCAGAAGCATGACTTCCGATATTTTATGGAGACTTTCATCGCTGCAGCCACTCGGATCGCCGATGGCGTCGACCTAGACGAGTTCGTCGAGCCTGCTAGTCCTCCTCCCGCGGAGTGAACAAACTTTTATGCCTCACCTTAAATTTGCCTCGGGATGCCGAGTGGTTTTTGTAACCGTTAAACTCTTTCAGGCTGAAAGCGCGAGCACTTTGATCTGTGGTCCGGAACCTTTAGGGTTTATCTGAACTTGGTTTGTCGTTAAATATCTTCATGAATCCCCCGTCGAGTGGGAATCGTTCTTCATTCGAGACAACTTTTGTATTTGTGGCGCAGCTCCGAAGGAGAAGGTGGTAGTCGACCTGCATCTTGTTACTGCAGAGCGGGACGGAGCGCACATTGTATTTGTGGCGAAGCTCTCAAGGAAAAGGTGGCAGTCGACCTGCACCTCGTTACTGCAGAGCAGGATGGAGCGCACATTGTATTTGTGGCGAAGCTCTCACGGAGAAGGTGGCAGTCGGCCTGCACCTCGTCGTCCTTGAGGATTCAGATGTGTTTCGTACTTAGGCGATTACTGGACTGCAGCTAAGCCTCCAAGTGGGAGGCTGGCTCACCACTCGTTAGGATTTTCAAATACTTAGGCGAGTACTGGACTGCAGCTAAGCCCTCGAGTGGGAGGATTGCTCTCCACTCGGTAGGATTTTTTCAAACTTAGGCGAGTGCCGGACTGCAGCTAAGTCTCCAAGCGAGAGAACTTAGGCGAGTACTGGGCTGCAGCTAAGCCCCCGAGTGGGAGGATTGCTCTCCACTCGCTAGGATTTTTTCAAACTTAGGCGAGTGCCGGACTGTAGCTAAGTCTCCAAGTGAGAGAATCTTAGGCGAGTACTGGACTGCAGCTAAGCCTCCGAGTGGGAGGATTGCTCTCCACTCAGTAGGATTTTTTTGAACTTAGGCGAGTGCCGGACTGCAGCTAAGTCTCCAAGTGAGAGAACTTAGGCGTGTACTGGACTGCAGCTAAGCCCCCGAGTGGGAGGATTGCTCCCCACTCCGTAGGATTTTTTCAAACTTAGGCGAGTGCCGGACTGTAGCTAAGTCTCCAAGTGAGAGAACTTAGGCGAGTACTGGACTGCAGCTAAGCCCCCCGAGTGGGAGGATTGCTCTCCACTCGGTAGGATTTTTCAAACTTAGGCGAGTGCTGGACTGCAGCTAAGTCTCCAAGTGAGAGAACTTAGGCGAGTACTGGACTGCAGCTAAGCCCCCGAGTGGGAGGATTGCTCTCCACTCGGTAGGATTTTTTCAAACTTAGGCGAGTGCCGGACTGCAGCTAAGTCTCCAAGTGAGAGAACTTAGGTGAGTACTGGACTGCAGCTAAGCCCCCCCGAGTGGGAGGATTGCTCTCCACTCATTAGGATTTTTTCAAACTTAGGCGAGTGCCGTACTGCAGCTAAGTCTCCAAGTGAGAGAACTTAGGCGAGTACTGGACTGCAGCTAAGCCCCAGAGTGGGAGGATTGCTCTCCACTCGGTAGGATTTTTTCAAACTTAGGCGAGTGCCGGACTGCAGCTAAGTCTCCAAGTGAGAGAACTTAGGTGAGTACTGGACTGCAGCTAAGCCCCCCCGAGTGGGAGGATTGCTCTCCACTCATTAGGATTTTTTCAAACTTAGGCGAGTGCCGTACTGCAGCTAAGTCTCCAAGTGAGAGAACTTAGGCGAGTACTGGACTGCAGCTAAGCCCCAGAGTGGGAGGATTGCTCTCCACTCGGTAGGATTTTTTCAAACTTAGGCGAGTGCCGGACTGCAGCTAAGTCTCCAAGTGAGAGAACTTAGGCGAGTACTGGACTGCAGCTAAGCCTCCGAGTGGGAGGGTTGCTCTCCACTCGGTAGGATTTTTTAAATACTTAGGCGAAACGGATTCACAGCTAAGCCCTCGAGTGGGAGGCTGGCTCGCCACTCAGTAGGAAATTGTTTTTACAAACTTAGGCGAAGCGGATTCGCAGCTAAGCCACCCACTAGGGGATTTCTCACGCAAACAAAAACAATAATAATCACTGGGAAAATTATAACGCTCTTGTCTTTGATAAATAAACTACAAGAGTTTTTCTTATTACATCTCATCCGAGCGAGAATTCAAGTATAAAAGGGGCGGAGGAGCTCCGCATTCCAGGCTCGCGGCTCATCAATCTGGCGATCGACATTGTAGAGGTGGTATGCTCCATTGTGGAGGACTCTGGTGACTATGAAGGGGCCTTCCCAAGTAGGAGTGAGTTTGTGTGGTTTCTGCTGATCCACTCGGAGGACTAAGTCTCCTTCTTCGAAGGCTCGACTCTTCACATTTCTGGCATGGAATCGGCGCAAGTCTTGTTGATAGATGGTCGATCGTATCATGGCCATTTCTCTTTCTTCTTCCAGGAAGTCGACTGCATCCTGCCGGGCTTGTTCTGCTTCATCTTCAGAGTAGAGATCGACTCGGGGAGCATTGTGAAGCAGGTCACTCGGTAAGACTGCTTCGGCTCTGTAGACCAGAAAGAATGGGGTTCTTCCGGTCGATCGGTTCGGGGTTGTCCTCAATCCCCAAAGGACTGATGGAAGCTCGTCGACCCATGCTCCTGCTGCGTGCTTGAGATCGCGCATCAATCGGGGTTTCAGTCCTTTGAGAATTAGGCCGTTTGCCCTTTCTGTTTGCCCATTCGACTGGGGGTGAGCGACCGAAGCATAGTCGACCCGAGTGCCCTGAGAGGCGCAAAAGGCCCTGAATTTGTCGGAATCGATGTTTGACCCATTGTCAGTGATGATGCTGTGCGGAACTCCATATCTGAATATCAACTCTCGGATGAAACTGATAGCAGTGCAAGCATCAAGATTCTTGATAGGCTTGGCTTCAATCCATTTGGTGAACTTGTCGACTGCTACCAGTACATGAGTGAAGCCGCTCCTACCCGTTCTCAGTGGTCCAACCATGTCCAGCCCCCAAACAGCGAAGGGCCAGACGAGTGGAATGGTTTTCAGGGCTGACGTGGGCTTGTGCGACATATTGGAGTAATACTGACATCCTTCACATTTGTCGACTATCTCTTTTGCCATTTCATTGGCTCTTGGCTAGTAGAATCCCGCTCGGTATGCTTTAGCCACAATGGTCCGAGAGGACGCATGATGACCACAGGTCCCCGAGTGGATATCATCAAGGATCATCTGACCTTCTTCTAGTGTAATACACTTCTGGCTGACCCCAGTCGCGCTTTCTCTATATAACTATCCCTTTATGACTGTAATGGCCTTGGATCGACGGACGATCTGTCGAGCCTCTTCTTCGTCCTCTGGGAGTTCTTTCCTTAGGATGTACGCGATGTACGGTACTGTCCAGACGGGAGTGATGACCAAGACTTCCATGATCAGGTCGACCACAGCTGGAATTTCAACTTCAGTCAGATTCGTGGCGCTTTTTGGCTGCGGGGCCTCTTTAGTGACGAGATCCTCCTGAACTGATGGTGTGTGGATGTGTTCCAAAAACACATTGCTGGGAATGGCTTCTCTTTTGGAACCTATTTTTGCCAGATCATCAGCTGCTTGATTTTTCATTCGGGGTATGTGATGAAGCTCTAACCCCTCGAATTTCTTCTCCAGCTTTCTCACTGCATTGCAATAACCAGTCATGGCTGGACTTCTGACATCTCATTCCTTCATCACCTGATTAACCACCAAATCTGAGTCACCATAGACCATGAGGTGACGGACGCCGAGTGAAATGGCCATGCGCAACCCATATAAAAGTGCTTCGTATTCTGCCTCGTTATTGGAGGAATCAAAGTGGATTTGAAGAACATATCTTAGTTTATCTCCTCTGGGGGAGACCAACACCACTCCGGCACCAGAACCATTCAGCATCTTGGAGCCGTTGAAGAACATGGTCCAATGCTCTGAGTGAACCTGAGTCGGCAGTTGCTGTTCAATCCACTCATTGACGAAATCTGTGATTGCCTGGGACTTGATAGCTTTCTTTGCCTCAAACTTGATATCTAGAGGAAGGAGTTCAATCGCCCATTTTGCCACTCGACCAGTTGCATCCTTGTTATGCAGGATCTCTAACAATGGAGCGTCGCTGACGACTGTAATGGAATGATCAGAGAAGTAGTGAGAAACTTTCTTTGTGGTCATATAAATCCCATATACAAGCTTCTGATAATGAGGATATCTTTGCTTCGATGGGGTCAAGACTTCAGAAATATAATATACTGGGTGCTAAACTTTGAAGGTTTTTCCTTCTTCTTCCCGCTCGACCGTAAGTACCGTACTGACGACTTGTCCTGTGGCTGCAATGTAAAGCAGCAAAGGCTCCTTGCTGATTGGGGCAGCAAGCACTGGCTGGGTGGAGAGCAGAGCTTTGAGCTCTACAAACGCTGCATCAGCTTCAGGAGTCCACTCGAACTTGTCGGACTTCTTCATCAATCGGTAAAGAGGCAATGCCTTTTCACCGAGACGAGATATGAATCGACTTAGGGCGGCCAAGCAACCAGTAAGCTTCTGGACGTCGTGCACTTGCACAGGACTTTTGATTCGGAGTATAGTACCGACTTTTTCTGGATTGGCGTCGATTCCCCGTTCAAAAACGAGAAAACCGAGTAAATTTCCGCCAGGGACTCCGAATGTGTACTTTGATGGATTAAGCTTGATATCATACCTCCTGAGGTTGGCAAAGGTTTCAGCAAGGTCAGTCAGCAGGTCGGAACCCTTCCGTGACTTGACCACAATATCATCCATATACGCCTCCACATTCCGACTGATTTGAGTGAGCAAACACTTCTGAATCATCCTCATGAATGTGGCTTCGGCATTCTTGAGGCCGAACGACATGTTAACATAACAGAAGCAGCCGAATGGAGTGATGAAGGCTGTTTTGATCTTGTCAGGTCCATACAGACGGATCTGATGGTACCCGGAATAGGCGTCTAAAAAAGACAGTCGCTCACATCCCGCAGTCGAGTCGACTATCTGATCGATGCGGGGGAGAGGAAAATGATCTTTCGGGCAGGCCCGATTGATATGTTTAAAGTCAATGCACATGCGAAGTGACTTGTCCTTCTTGGGGACCATAACAACGTTGGCGAGCCACTCGGAGTGGTAGATTTCTCGGATGAACTCCACTGCTAAGAGCCGAGCCACCTCCTCGCCAATGGCCTTTCTCTTCTGGACGGCGGACCGTCGGAGATGTTCCTTGACAGGTTTTACTTTTGAGTCGACTCTTAGGCGGTGCTCAGCCAGCTCCCTGGGAACACCCGGCATGTCAGAAGGCTTCCATACGAAAATGTCCCAGTTCTCATGGAGGAACTGGATGAGCGCTTCTTCCTATTTGGAGTCGAGTGTTGTCGAGATATGAGTTGGAGCAGCGCTGGGGTCGGTCGGGTGGATGTGAGCTGTCTTCATATCGCCAGTCGACTGAAAAGCTGATTCTGTAGCGGGCTTCTTGGCTCGCAACAAATCACTCGGGTCTGCAATCTTCTGGTATTCTTGTAACTCCACCACTGCCATCTGAGCATCGGCGATCTTCGAACCTTTCTGAAAACATTCTTCCGCTTTCTTCCGATTGCCCATAATAGTGATCACACCTTTGGGGCCAGGCATCTTCAATTTGAGATGCACATAACATGGTCGGGCCATGAAGCGTGCATAAGCCGGCCTGACCAAAATAGCATGGTAGGCACTCTGGAAGTCTACAACTTCAGATGTCAACTTTTCTTTGCGGTAATTCTTAGAATCACCGAAAACCACATCAAGAGCAATCTGGCCGAGTGATTCAGCCTTGTTCCCAGGAATGACTCCATGGAAACTCATGTTGCTGGCACTGAATCTGGACATCGGAATGCCCATCCCTTTCAATGTCTCAACATATAATATGTTCAAACCACTGCCACCATCCATCAGGACTTTGGTCAGTCAAGTGCCTTCAACAACTGGGTCGACCACCAAAGCTTGCCTCCCAGGGGTGGCGATGTGCGTTGGGTGACGGACCGGTCGAATGTTATGGCAGTCTGAGACCACTTTAGATAACTGGGTGTCACCGGAGCGACCATATTCACCTCTCGGTTGATAACTTTCAGTCGACTTTTGCTTTCAACATCAGCAAAAATCATCAGAGTGGAATTGACCTGAGGGTATCCGTCGTCACTATCTTCCTTGTCCTCAACTTTGTCCGACTCCTTTTCCTTATCTTTGGGCTGCTTGCCCTGGAACTGCTGGATCAAGAGTCGACATTGTCGAGTGGTATGTTTCGGGTAAATGAAATTACCCTCTTCATCTTTCTTTGTGTGGATGTGACACGGCAAATCCAACACATCATTTCCGTCCTGGTCTTTAACTTTCTTGGGGTTCCAAGGTCCTTTGGGTTTCCCCTTAAATTTTCCTTGAGTCATAGCCAAGGCTTCCCCAGGAGCAGCTGGCTCGGCTTTCCGCTTCTGTTTCCGATTGGAACTTCCTACGGCTTCTTGAGCGACTGGCTTGAGCTTGCCACTCCTGAGTCGATCCTCATCTTCACCATTAGCGTACTTGGTGGCAATCTCCATCATCCGATTTAGAGACATATCTCCGGTTCGATCGAACTTCAGATTTAGTTCTCTGTACTTAATGCCTTCTTTGAAGGCGCAAACTGCTTGGTGGTCGGGCACATTCTCAACTGTGTGATGCAACGTGATCCACCTCTGGATGTAGTCCCTCAAAGTTACATTCAACTTCTGCACGCAAGACCGTAGTTCCGTCAGCCCTGCCGGCCGTTTGCATGTTCCTTCAAATATGGTGACAAACACTCAGGCGAGATCTTCCCAAGTGTAAATGCTGCTGGGTGCTAACTGATTCAGCCACGCTCTGGCCGAGCCCTCCAACATGAGAGGCAGATGCTTCATGGCCACTTCATCATTGCCGCCGCCAATCTGGACGGGCACTCGGTAGTCTTCAAGCCAAGTATCGGGTTTGGACTCACCAGTGAACTTACTGACTCCAGTCGCCAACCTGAAGTTGGGAGGAATCACAGCGGCCCTGATGGCTCTGCTAAAGCACTCTGGCCCCGAAACGTGTACTCTGCCGCTGGTAGGTGCATCTCTGTCGTGACCTTCTCGGTGAGCTCTGTTCCTGTCGACCAAACCTTGAATGAGAATGGATCTCGCATCAAATCCTGGTTCCCTGGGGTCGACTGGAATCCTTGGCCCAACACTATGAGGGCGCCTGTCATCTTGCCGTCGAGGCGCATACGACCCGCTCCTCGGGGGAGGGGTGGGCACTCGACGTCGATCATCACGATCGAATCGGTGATCATACTGCTCACGGTTCCCATACTGATTACGTCGGTCTCCACATCCCTCACGCCTCGGGGGCGATCTCGGGCTATGGGCCGACTGGACTGTGTCTGCAGCAACGGATCTGCTATGAATCCTGTTCCGCGACTGAGAAACAGCAGAATTCTGGTCTCCTGCTGCCCGGAGTAACGCTCTGATCTACAGCAAGCCTCTGCCAGCCTTTGACTGGGAAGGCTCAATCGACTCTACTATACGGGCTGCAGCTACTAAATTCTGAATCAGAGTTCGGTATACCTGCGGGGGCGGAAAGAGTTGACGTCGACTGGATTATGGAACCTGTTGTCGCGCACGCTCGTCGAGTGCTCGCTGGAGTTCTCCAGTCGAGTGCGCTCGGCCAAGTTTGCCAGACGCGCGTCTTCCAAGGCACAAGCCTCGGGGGTTTCTCCAATGACAGGAGTGTGCAGTGCATCCATGTTCAGGCGGCGAAGTTCTTCTCTCTGCAGCGACGTGAGAGGCTCGGGAAGATATTCCTCATGGGGACGCGACAGGTCGCCTCCACCCGCGCCTCCGTCGGTGCGGGGAAAACCGGGAGGACTGGGCGGTCCATCGACCATCAGAACCTCCGCCGCTGGATCGCTGCTGTCGCACTCGGACGTGGTCTCTGCGGAGCCAGGCGACAGGTCGAACAGGCCATAGAGGGATTCGTCGGGATCGATCGCCGTGACTTGAGGGGTGGCCGACTAGCGTGCCACCGCGTGTCTCACCCACCGCTGAAGTCTCGACCGACCGTAGCGCTTGCGCCGGCGGGAAACAGGGAGGGAGGACAACACAGGGGCCGACCGGTAGGGGGTTGACGGTTGCCGCAGGAGAACGCCGCGGACGCACGCACTAAAGTGCATTGCCCCACGGAAAGGGAGTGCGTCCACGTCGAGCAGAGCCTCCTGAAGCCAAGCGGAGTCGTCAGCGATGAACATGAGCGCGCCGAGACGGATCTCGCGGCCCTCCACCAAAACTCCGCCGAAAACCATGATGATTCGGGTCGGAAAAGATCGCAACTCCTCCAACAAAACGCTAAAACACCTGCCCCACGGTGGGCGCCAACTGTCGTGGTTCTAAGTTTGACAGTAGTGTAGGGGGGTAAGTATGGAGAGGCAAGATCTTAGCTATGGAGAAGTTGTAAGCATGCAAGGTTTGTGAGTTCATGCCCTTCTCGGAGGAAGTGATAGCCCTACGTCTCGGAGCCCGGAGGCGGTCGACTGGATTATGCGTGTATGAATTACAGGGGTGCGAACCCTTGTCTCAGAGGAGGGGGTGGCTTATATAGAGTGCGCCAGGACCCCAGCCAGCCCACGTTACAAAGGGTTCAATGTACATTAAGGCAGGGCGTTACCAGTAACGCTAGTAATAAAGTGCTATGATGACCATAAAAGCTACTTAATAACCGACCGTTAGCATGCGGAGTGCCTTTAGGTCTCCTGACTGTCGAGTGGCTTGGTCTTGGTCGAGTGGTTGCTTCTTGGTCGAGTATCTTTGAGTCTGTCGAGTGGAACACCTCCAAGTCGATTGAAAGATGATTTCTTCTAGAGATGTCTTTGGGTAGGTCAGTTTGGACAAGTCCATGCCCCTACCCTAGGTACATAGCTTCATCACCGGTACCACCTCGTACCGCGTTAGGGCACACTTAGCATCACGCCTTGTCATGTCATGCATCGCTATGCATCTGTTTGCTTAAATATTTATTGTTTCTTCCCCCTCTTCTCTCGCTAGACACCGAGACCGACGCCGCTGCTACCCAGTACGACTACGGTGTTGACGACCCCTCTCTCTTGCCAGAGTAACCAGGCAAGCCCCCCCCTTGATCACCAGATATCGCCTACTCTTCTCTATACTGCTTACAGTAGAGTAGTGTAGCATGTTACTGCTTTCCATTAATCCTATCCTGATGCATAGCCTATCCTTGCTACTATTGTTGTTACCTTTACCTGCAATCCTAATGCTTAGTATAGGATGCTAGTGTTCCATCAGTGGCCCTACACTCTTGTCTGTCTGCCATGCTATACTACTGGGCCGTGATCACTTCGGGAGGTGATCATGGGTATATGTTATATACTTTATACTGTTACATTACTTATGATACTGTTCGGAGATGGGGGCTGAAGGGGCAGGTGGCTCCATCCCGGTAGAGGTGGGCTCGGGTTCCCGACAGCCCTCGACTGTTACTTTGTGGCGGAGTGACAGGGCAGGTTGAGACCACATAGGAGAGAGGTGGGCCTGCCCTGGTCGGCGCTCGCGGTTATCTCAAAATAACACGCTTAATGAGATCTTGGTATTTGATCTAAGTCTGGCTACTGGCCTATATGCACTAACCATCTACGCGGGGACAGTTATGGGCACTCGATGTCGTGGTATCAGCCGAGGCCTTCGTGACGTCAGCAACTGAGCAGCGCGCGCCGGGTTGGACTGGAACGCCTACTCTTGTATAAGGGAGGCTAGGTCTGCTCACCGGCCGCGTACGCAACGTGCAGGTGTGCAATGGGCGATGGGCCCAGATCCCTGCGCCATAGGATTTAGATCGGCATGCTGACCTCTCTGTTGTGCCTAGGTAGGGCTGCGACGTGTTGATCTTCCGAGGCCGAGCATGACCCAGAAAAGTGTGTCCGGACAAAGGGGATCGAGCGTGTTGGGAAATGTGGTGCACCCCTGCAGGGAAGTTAATCTATTCGAATAGCCGTGATCTTCGGTAACAGGACGACTTGGAGTTGTACCTTGACCTTATGACAACTAGAACCGGATACTTAATAAAACACACCCTTCCAAGTGCCAGATACAACCCGGAGGTCGCTCTCTAATAGGGCAACAAGGAGAGGATCGCCGGTTAGGTTTATGCTATGCGATGTTACTTGGTGAACTTACCATCTACTCTCTTTTCCTGCTGCAAGATGGAGGTTACCACAAGCGTAGTCTTCGATAAGACTAGCTATCCCCCTCTTATTCCGGCATTCTGCAGTTCAGTCCACATATGATACCCTTATTCCATTTGATACCAATGCATACATATGTAGTGTAGCTCCTTGCTTGCGAGTACTTTGGATGAGTACTCACGGTTGCTTTGCTCCCTCTTTTCCCCTTTCTATACTCGATTGCTGCGACCAGACGGTGGAGCCCAGGAGCCAGACGTCACCGTCGATGACGACTACTACTACTCGGGAGGTGCCTACTACTACGTGCAGCCCGCTGACGACGACCAGGAGTAGTTTAGGAGGATCCCAGGCAGGAGGCCTGCGCCTCTTTCAATCTATATCCCAGTTTGTGCTAGCCTTCTTAAGGCAAACCTGTTTACTTAGGTCTGTACTCAAATATTGTTGCTTCCGCTAACTCGTCTATGATCGAGCTCTTATATTCGAGCCCTCGAGGCCCCTTGGCCTGTAATATGATGCTTGTATGACTTATTTTATTTGTAGAGTTGTGTTGTGATATCTTCCCGTGAGTCCCTGATCTTGATCGTACACGTTTGCGTGTATGATTAGTGTACGATTAAATCGGGGGCGTCACAGTGTCGGCGGAGGTGTGAAGCGTGATGCCAAGATTCATAGTGCCACAGATATAGCGGAGAATCCGCTTGATGGAAGCCCAGTGAATGTCTCTAGGAGCATGCATAAGAAGACACACCTGCTGCACGACATAATGTATCTCCGGTTGAGTCAGAGTGAGGTACTGGACATCACCAATGATAGACCGATAGAAAGCAGCATCCGAAGCAGGAGAACCATCCGTGGCAGAAAGCTTGGCCTTCGTATGAACATGCATAGTGGAAAGCTTGCAGTTAAGCATGCCGGCGCGCTTACTTCCGCTGATGAAGGAAGAAGCCATCTGGACGGTGCACCACCTCGACACCGAGGAAGTAGTGCAAAGGACCCAAGTCCTTGATGGCGAACTCAGCGCGAAGACAAGCCGTGAGCTGACTGAGGAGA
Source organism: Triticum urartu (assembly GCF_003073215.2). Taxonomy (NCBI): domain Eukaryota; kingdom Viridiplantae; phylum Streptophyta; class Magnoliopsida; order Poales; family Poaceae; genus Triticum; species Triticum urartu. The sequence continues at coordinate 301,456,950 of NC_053025.1, forward strand.
TCAGCCATACATGTCGTCAAGATGATGTCGTTGACATAGAGCAGCAAGTAGGCCGTGTCAGAGCCCTGATGATAGACGAAGAGCGAGGCGTCCGAGCGGGTAGAGCGGAACCCAAGCTGGTGGAGAAACACTGTGATGCGCTGGTACCAAGCGCGTGGAGCGTGCTTGAGTCCGTACAAGGACCGCGAAAGCAGGCACATGTGGTCGGGAAGCGTCGGGTCAACAAACCCAGTGGGCTGCTGGCAGAAGACCTGCTCCTGGAGGTGACCATGGAGGAAGGCGTTGGAGATGTCCATCTGGTGCACAGGCCAAGCACGGGATACCGCAAGGTGGAGAACCATGCGTATCGTGCCGGGCTTGACGACCGGAGCGAAGGTGTCGGTGAAGTCGATACCAGCACGCTGTCGGAAGCCACGAATGACCCAACGCGCTTTGTAGCGATCAAGGGTACCATCAGGACGGAGCTTCTGTTTAAAGACCGGTAATCATGTTGGCGTGCCGGGGACAGGGAACAAGCTGCCACGTCCGCTTGCGGAACAGGGCATCAAACTCCTCTTGCATCGCAGCCATCCAGAGCGGGTCACGAAGAGCGGCTCGAACGGAGGACAGCAACAGTGACGGCTCAGAGGTGGACGCCACATGGATGTAGTCATCCAAGGCGTGGTGCAAGCTCAGGCGAAAAACGCCCATACGGGCGCGGGTGACCGGACCGGCCACATGCGCCGGGGCGGGGGGTGGCGCCGGGGGCGCCGAGGGGGCCACGGGCGCCAACGTCGGGGGCGCCGGGGGGGGGGCACTGGGCCGCGGACGCCGGGGGCGCCGCGGGGGCCGTGGGCACTGAGGACGTCAGCGCCGCGGCTGTAGGAGGCGCCGCATGCGAGGGGCGCGCCTGAAAGCCAGGGGGCGGGCCAAGAGAGGCGCGCGAGCGCCTTGGGAGAGGCGTCGAGGAACCCGCGCCACCAGTGGCGGGAGGAACAGCCAGGGATACCTAGTGAAACGGAAACACATGCTCATCAAAGTAAATGTGCCGGGAAGTGAACACACAGTGGGAGACGGGATCGTAGCACCGATATCCCTTGGAGTTGGAGGGGTAGCCGATGAAGATGCAAGCGACAGATCGAGGTGCAAACTTGTGATAAGCAGTGTCGGCAGTGCTGGGATAGCAAAGACACCCAAAAATACGAATGTCGTCATAAGACGGGGGCGTACCAAAGAGAGGATGGTGAGGTGCGTAGTTCCACCGTGGGTGGCAGGGTCTAATGTTAAGAAGAAGTGATGCAGTGGCGAGTGCGTCCGACCAGAAAGGAGGCGGCACGTTGGCATGAAACACGAGCTGGCAAACGCAGTCATTCAGAGTGTGAAGGACGCGTTTGGCTCGACCGTTCTGCTGTGAAGTGTACGGGCATGTGAGGCAGAAAATTGTGCCGTCATGCGACAAAAAGGTGCCGAAAGCGAGGTTGTTGAACTCTTTTCCATTGTCCGTCTGAAGCGCAAGGATGGGACGCCCAAACTGCGTGCGGATATAGGAGTAAAAGGCAGCCAAGGTAGAGAGTGCATCCGACTTTCTGCACAAAGGAAAAGTCCACACATAATGAGAATAATCATCAAGAATGACCAGATAATATAAATAGCCTGAGTTACTGGGAACCAGAGAAGTCCACACATCGCTATGAATCAACTGAAAAGGAAAAGAAGCAATGGTGGTGGAATTATTAAACGGCAGACGAACATGTTTGCCGACTCGACAGGCATGACAAGTGTGATCCTCGATCTTATTGCAACTGAAACTGAAACTCCTAAGAATATGACGAAGTGTGACAGGGTTGGGATGACCCAAGCGAGCGTGCCAAAGATCGACGCCAGCGGAGAGAGCAAGATGTGCGGTGGTGGTGGATGAGGGCGAGTGCACCGGATAGAGCTCGTCGGGGCTGTCACGTCGGTGAAGTACCATCCTAGTTCGAGCATCTTTGACACAAAAACCAATCTCGTCAAATTCAACGGTAACAGGATTTTCATGAATGAAACAACGAACAGAAATGAGATTCTTAATAAGATGAGGTGACACAAGTATGTTAGACAAAGATAATGGAGTAGAAGTAGAAGGAAAAGAAGTGTGCCCAACATGTGTGATAGGAAGTGTGGAATCGTCGCGGACGATGATGCGGCGGTCGATGGAGACAGGAGTGAAGTAGGCAAGGTTACCAAGATGAGCAAACATGTGAGCCGTAGCATCGGTGTCCATGTACCAATCACCACCTCCAATGTAGTTGTTCGGTGTAGGAGCGACATGCAGCCCGGTAAGGAGCATCGGGTCCCAGGGCGCCAGCGGCAGGGCCGGCGAGGGGGACGGAGACGCCATAGGGAAGCCGTAGTCGCCGCTCAACGACAGCGGTGGGTACGCTCCATACAGCCCCGGCTACCCCGGGTAAGCCGGATGGCCTGGCGGAAAAATCTGCGGGCCCGCTGATAGATGCTACAGGTGCTGGGCGCCGTCTGGCTGCTGCCCAACGAGCGAGTGCTGGCCCGCTGACGACCCCCACCAGTACCCGGAAGACTCATACATGGGCGGAGCCCGAGACGCATGCGTAGACCCATACGTGGATGCGGGCGGAGTCCTGTATGCCCCGTACGTAGGATTCCTGTACATGGAAACGGGCACGTCGTAGGTGACGGCCGCCCTGTATGGCGGCGGGGCCGTGCCCTAGGTCTAGTGACGTCATTGCTAGTCCGATAGCAACGATCGGCGCAGTTGGGCGACATCAGCAGGAGGCTTCGGTGACGCGGGTGGTAGCGACTGGCGAGGCAGTTGGGCGGTCGGCTGCAGGCGATACACGCAGCAACGCACTAATGAACTAGTACTAGCCACGTAATTGCAATTAGTGGTCAAACAATAGCTTCACGTGAAAGTAGTACTAATTGGAGTAGTACTCGTGATTGGATTTGTCTTCACGTGGAGTTGCAGCCGCGTGAACGCAGGGACTTGGTGGTTTTGATCTGTGCGGGACGAGCGACGGGGCTAGCGGCTGGGTGGGCGAGCGCGCGCGGCTGGCTAGCGAATCAGGCGAGGCTGGCGGTGCTGGATAGCGCACGCGCCAGAGGAGTTGGGCGGGGCGTGCAGCGCTGCTGGGTAGCACGCGTCTAAGAGGAGCAGCGGCCGGCACGAAAGACGTGGAGGCGGTGGCGGCGAGGCGGCGGGCGCAGGGGAGGTGCGGTGCGGCGGCGACAACGGAAGGCTAGGGTTAGAACCTAAAAACCGATACCATGTAGAATATATGAATTGCATAATGTATTACTCTTCGTGCATTGGCACGTATATATGATGTACAAAGGTGGGCCATGTACCTCAACTATACAAGGAATTAGGAGGCAGACCCAATACACAATATGCACATAACACATATACTCAACAACACCAAAGGTGTTTTCGATCCCAGAATCTAAATGATCCTCGCACGATAGCAAACTGGGATAGCAAAATCCAAATCCCTCTCAACATCTTTCCTAGCCGCCGCTTGTGCACTATGAAAGATGAGTTCTTTCGTACCTTAGGGTTTTGCAATTGGCTTGATAAAAGTACTCCATCTCAGGTCGATCCCATCCGCAAGATAGTACCCATAGTTGTATGTGTAGCCATTTGCTTTAAAGGTCACCGGTGGTGCTTCTCCATTTGCTAACTTGGCAAAAGGAGGTGACCGGTCGAGCACATTGATGTCATTGCAAGATCCAGGCATCCCAAAATATGAATGCCAAAACCATATTTCTTGATCGGCAATGGCCTCAAGAATGATAGTGGTATCCTTCCCACGACCCTTGAATTGTCCATGCCATGCTTTTGGCAATTTTTCTATTTCCAATGATGCAATCGACGGACCCTAGCATACTTGAAAGCCCATGAGCTTTGTTCATTTGTAACAACCTCTGAGTGTCCTAAGCCGTGTGTGCTCTCAAGTACTCTGCACCAAACACTTCTACAATAGTCTTCACAAATTGTTTGACATAGAAGATAGAACTATTCTTTGCCCTCACCAAATTGTCATCAATGTAGTCTGCCAGAACACCCTAGGACATCATGCGCAAAGCGGCAAAGACCTTCTCTTCGGTGCCATGTCCAAGAAACACGGCACACTTCCTCCTCTCCTAGAAGGATCGATCATGCTGCTTCACAGAAATGCAAATATGAATGAACATGTCTGTGGACATTCTGAACCGGCGTCGGAAGTACCTCTCCGAAAAAATGGGTGCTGAACCAAAATAGTTTCGCATCAACATCTTGTGCGCCTCAACCCATTCTCTCCGAATGAACGCATAGCCATACATGGAACCTTCGTGCTTCAGGTTCTTCCGCTTGTGCATCGCCACTAGGATGGCAATGTCCTCTTCTTTGTTCAAGTCAAATTCCTCATCCGATGAGGAACCGTCCACGAAAGAGGAGTCACACGAGCTCATCTACAATGCGGAAAATCACTGTCAAACTACCGCTCCAACCCCAACAAAGAAACCATGAAGTTTCAACGATTTTTTACCTTGGGGAATTTTGTCGAAGACCTTGCTTGCGGGGTGGATGAAATCGGCCAGCTGCGGGTTGGGTAGTCGTTCGGCGGCGGCAGATGCGGGAGGCAGCGATGGCTCGGCAGAGGAGACGGCCATAACTCGGCATAGAAGAAAGTGGGAGCTCAGCGCTGCGGATGGTTGGCTTCACTCGGCCTAAACAACGGCCGAGGCGAGCAGCCGTCGGGCGGTGTGGCGCCCCCCTACCTCTAGATGGGGGCCTTAGGTAGGAAGAAGCCTAGCCCATCTGCGACCTCACCATTGAAGGCATTACGGTAGCCAGACCGCCGGAGAAGTTTCGATTCAAAGCGGTGGTCGAAAGGGAGTCGACGACTATGGGCGGGGGCCTGACGAGTGATAAGTCCATTTTGCAATGATTTCCTACTATTATTTATATCGTTTTTGTCATTGTTCCACCTTATGATGCAATTCTAAAGCCATTTCTCTCTTAATTTGCAAGATTTACATGGAGAGGGAGATTACCGGCAGCTAGAATTCTGGACCTGAAAAAGCTACAACAGAGATACCTATTCTACAGAACTCCATATGACCTGAAAATTCACAGAGATTTTATATTGAATATATAAAAAATAATGGAGCAAATAAATACCTGATGGGGCCACCAGCTGCTCACAAGACTAACCTATTGATCAGAGGCGCAGTACCAGTTTCTGTTCTTTTGCCTATTTTATAGTTTTGTAGAAAAGGAATACCAAACGGAGTCCAAACGGAATGAAACCTTCGCGATGATCTTTCTTGGACCGAAAGCAATCCAGAAGACTTGGAGTCAAAGTCTGGAACTCCACGAGGAAGCCACGAGGTAGGAGGGCGCGCCCCCACCCTCGCGGGCCCCTCGTAGCTCCACTGACGTGCTTCTTTCGCCTATATATATATATATATACTATTATACCCTAGAAACATCAGTAGGTGCCACGAAACCACTTTTCCACCGCCGCAACCTTCTGTAACCATGAGATCCCATCTTGACGCCTTTTCCGGCGATCTGACAGAGGGGGAATTGATCACGGAGGGCTGCTACATCAACACCATTGCCTCTCCGCTGAAGTGTGAGTAGTTTACCACAGACCTTCGGGTCCATAGTTATTAGCTAGATGTCTTCTTCTCTCTCTTTGATTCTCAATACAAAGTTCTCCTCGGTGTTCTTGGAGATCTATTCGATGTAATACTCTTTTGCGGTGTGTTTGTCGAGATCCGATGAATTGTGGATTTATGCACAAGATTATCTATGAATATTATTTGGTTCTACTCTGAATTCCTAGATGCGTGATTTGATATCTTTGCAAGTCTCTCCGAATTATAGGTTTAGTTTGGCCTACTAGATTGATCTTTCTTGCAATGGGAAAGTGCTTAGCTTTGGATTCAATCTTGCGGTGTCCTTTCCCAGTGACAGTAGGGGCAGCAAGGCACATATTGTATTGTTGCCATCGAGGACGAAAATATGGGGCTTATATCATATTGCTTGAGTTGATCCCTCTACATCATGTCATCTTGCTTATTGCGTTACTCCGCTCTTATGAACTTAATACTCCATATGCATGCTGCATAGCGGTCGATGTGTGGAGTAATAGTAGTAGATGCAGAATCGTTTCGGTCTACTTGACACGGACGTGATGCCTATATTCATGATCATTGCCTTAGATATCTTCATAGCTATGTGCTTTTCTATCAATTGCTCGGCAGTAATTTGTTCACCCACCGTAATACATGCTATCTTGAGAGAAGCCACTATTGAAACCTATGGCCCCCGGGTCTCTTTCAGATTATATTACATCTCTTTTATTTACATCGCATCTTGTTTACTATTTTACAATCTTTACTTTCCAATCTATACAACGAAAATACCAAAAATATTTACTTTACTATGTCTATTAGATCTCACTTTTGCGAGTGACCGTGAACGGATTGACAACCCCTTTATTGTGTTGGTTGCAAGGTTCTTGATTGTTTGTGCAGGTACTAGGTGACTTGTGCGTTGTCTCCTACTGGATTGATACCTTGGTTTTCAAAACTAAAGGAAATACTTCCGCTACTTTGCTGCATCACCCTTTCCCCTTCAAGGGAAAACCAATGCATACTCAAGAGGTAGCAAGAAGGATTTCTGGCGCCGTTGCCGGGGAGATCTACGCTAAGTCAAGATATACCAAGTACCCATCATAAACTTTTCTCCCTTGCATAACATTATTTGCCATTCGCCTCTCGTTTTCCTCTCCCCCACTTCTAAAATGATTTTCGAAAACCTTTGCCTTTTCTTTGCCCCTCTTCCGTTCGCCTCTTTCCGCTTGCCTCTTGTGTGTCCGTTCTTAGTGCGGTTTGTTGCCATCATGTCTGAAACTGGGGAGGTTATCGTTGAAAAAGATAGTAGTAACGATGGGGGAAACTTTGATGCTTTTGATAATCCTCATGAAGAATCTACTATTTTACACACTAAAAATTTCTGGATTGGTAGTGGTAATATTATTGGAAAAGGAGTTATTCAAGATTTCTTTACTGGTGCTGGTGCTTGGCCCACTATGGGTGGGTCTATTCTTCATTGAACTAGTAGTCTTGCAGATGCTATATCTTTGCTCGTAGTTGAACTTCAAAGACAATTTATCCACATGCGTCCTTGCATACAAAGGATTTTTCTAGAATTTTCCAATATTGAGCATTCTTCTGTTAAGCGAGCGGCTACCATCTTTTTAGCACATGAGTTCAGATTTATAATAAAAGAGGCCAATGAAATTTTTGCCATTATAGGGTGGATGCTAGCCGTCCTCCCATAGAAGCAATCTTTTTTAATCAAGAATACATAATGCGTTTACGATCTTTAGATCATCTTGCTTATAATGAAAACCTTAGAAAAAAGGTTCCTACCGATGTTCTAGTTGATAGGATTTCTGAACTTGATGATAATTTTGCTATTCAGAACAATGGGTTAGGTTTTCCTCTTGAACAAAGGCTCATGACTTTTTGCCAAAAGAATGCTTATAATGACAAATTGGTTCTGCAATATGAGGGGCCAAAGGAGGAACCAATACCTCCCGAGCTTGATCTTGGGGACTTTTGTCCCATTAGATTTAGCCCTTTTGATTACTTTTGCCTGCCACAAAGAAAACTTGCTGCTGAACGTAGGGAGTATGAGATGCATTTTCACGATTTGCCCTATCATTATTATGGCAATACCTAGATCTATTATTGTTTTATGCCTAGCTAGGGCGTTAAATGATAGCGCTTGTTGGGAGGCAACCCAATTTTATTTTATTTTTGTTTTTTGCTCCTGTTTAGTAATAAATAATTTATCTAGCTTGTTTTTAGATGTGTTTTATTGTTTTAGTTAGTGTTTGTGCCAAGTAAAACCTTTGGGAAGACTTGGGTGAAGTCTTTGTGATCTTGCTGTAAAAAACATAAACTTTTGCGCTCATGAGATTAGCTGTCATTTTTACTGGAGAGCGATTTTAAGTTGATTCTTGTGACTGATGATTAATAGATAAATTCCTCATGTCCACCAATTTATTTCAGAATTTTGGAGTTAAAGAAGTATTCTAAAGTTACAGATTTTTACAGACGGTTCTCTTTTTGTCAGATTCTATTTTTCGTGTTTTGTTTGCTTATTTTGATGAATCTATGAGTAGTATCTGGGGGTATGAACCATAGAGAAGTTGGAATACAGTAGGTTTAACCCCAATATAAATAAATAATGAGTTCATTACAATACCTTAAAGTGGTGGTTTATTTTCTTATACTAACGGAGCTCGTGAGATTTTTTGTTGAAGTTTTGTGTTGTGAAGTTTTCAAGTTTTGGGGTAAAGATTTGATGGATTTTGGAATAAGGAGTGACAAGAGCCTAAGCTTGGGGATTCCCAAGGCACCCCAAGGTAAAACTCAATGACAACCAAAAGCCTAAGGTGGGCATCCCCTCTTTCTTCTTTGTCTATCGGTAACTTTACTTGAGGCTATATTTTTATTCACCACATGATATGTGTTTTGCTTGGAGTGTCTTGCATGATTTGAGTCTTTGCTTTTTAGTTTAACACAATCATCCTTGCTGTACACACCTTTTGCGAGAGACACACATAAATCGGAATTTATTAGAATACTCTATGTGCTTCACTTATATCTTTTGAGCTACATAATTTTTCTCTAGTGCTTCACTTATATCTTTTTAGAGAACGGTGGTGGTTTTATTTTATAGAAATTATTGATCTCTCATGCTTCACTGATATTATTTTGAGAGTCTTTTAGAACAACATGGTAATTTGCTTTGGCTATAAAACTAGTCCTAATATGATGGGCATCCAAGATGGGTATAATAAAAACTTTCATATAAAGTGCGTTGAATACTATGAGAAGTTTGATGCTTGATGATTGTTTTGAGATATGAGGATGGTGATATTAGAGTCATGCTAGTAGAGTAATTTTGAATTTGAGAAATACTTGTGTTGAGGTTTGCAAGTCCCATAGCATGCACGTATGGTAACCGTTGTGTAACAAATTTGAAGCATGAGCACTACAAAAAAAAGACACTTCCGTGATGATACATGTTTGTCACAGTAGGTCATGTTTTCTATCATGCATGTACATCCATGACGATTTTATGACAGAATCAAGATAGTCGTACCTCTGCTGCCATAGAAGTGTTCCATGATAATACCAAAATTATCATCACGGTAGTGTCCACTTCCATGACGATAAATCGCGCGTCACAGAAGTGCTTTTGTCAAGGGTGACCGACATGTGGCATCCACCGTAATGGGTCGCCGTTAAGCTATCGGGTCTAGTTTTGGATCCGATAATCCGTTAACAGCCCGGACCAATGGGAAATTTGCACGTGTAAAATTCTGATTGGCCGGAGGAAACACGTGTCAGCTCGTCAATGGGTCAGATAGGCGCCTATGATATGTCGACACGTGTGATGGCCCACCACCGGCCCATTTAGCTTACAAAGGACGGCCCATTTGACTTGGTCAAAAGTTAGCGGGCTGGCCCATGAAAAGCCTGTTAACGGTCTCTTCGCAAATAGCCCATTTTATGGCCCCGTAACTCACGGTCCGTTAGGGCCTACCCGAAATCGGCCCAACAACGTCATGTGGGCCGTCGAATGTAACACCAGCCCATTTCACTTTCGGCCCATGTATGGCCCACGACGTCTTTCGGCCCATATGAGGCCTTTGTATCTTTAGGCCCTTTAAAGGCCCACGGTGACTCTAGCCCAGAATGAACAGTAAATTTCTTTGTACCCATTAACGGCCCATGATTCACATGGGCCGTTTCCAGCCCGCGTTAGCTTTTGGCCTACTGACGGCCCATACGTTCTTGGGCTCCTTTCTGGCCCTTGATTACTTCCCGCCTGTTATTGGTCTGTTCCCCTAATGGGCTAAATTCGGCACGTGGCAAGAGTCAGCCCGTTCCTGGCTTGTTAACCCGTTGCGATGTTTCCAGCCCGTCCTATATTCTGGCCCACTAACGACCCGTTATGCCTGTGACAGAATTAAGCCTTTGCTGTCCTCTGGTCTGTTAACGGCCCATTACCATGATGGGCCGATACCAATTACGCCCGTTTACGGCCCATGTAGACCCATTTATCCGACGACCCGAGCCCACCGATTCTATGGCAGTGTTGGAGGCCCATTTAAAGACGGCCCGTAGGAGGCCCATGGATCCTACGGCCCGTAGCTGGGTCTTGGTTACCACAGTCCGTATATGGCCCATGGTTGTTGCGGCCACTAGCAAACCAGGGAAAACGAAGACTAGGAAATAAATAAGCCTGAAACTATCGCTAGGCTCTTAAGGTGATTGCCCAGATTACATCCACTAGGCATCAAAGATCGCCACCAGTGCAAATATTGGGAACACCCGGCACTATACAAAAATGGCTTGCTGTTTTCTTCAGCCGGTGGCTGCATGTTAAGAACAAATTTTGTATCGCAACAAAACAAATTACAACTATAAAACAAAAGGAAGGTTGGCATAAAAGTTAACAGTCTGGCAGATAAATGCACCACTAGAAGTTCAGAAGCTTAGTTCATTTGACCTGACTGTTATGTTTTCATGCTATATTGTCCGATGGAGCACCATAACCTTCGCCTTCATTTATCCTAGGCTCCTGAAAAACATAGCAAATGTCCGATAGTATGGTTTCAAAACCATGCATATCTTGACGACATCGAGCAATGTTTTTCCTTGTTTCACAAAGGGTCTCTGTTAGGGAACGGACCTGTGTCTGGAGCACAAATATAACATTTTTTTGAGCTTGCATATCTTGATCATGAGGCACTTTGGACGATATTGCCTTAACAACCAACCAAGTATTACGCAGGAACGTGCTTTTGGCACTGTTAGTGGACAGCTACTGACCCACTGCAGCAAGAGCTGACATTGCGGTTATAGTTGCCTCACCACCTTTAGAATGTGGCAATTCCACCATTTTTTCCATAGCTTGCTAAAAAGTTGAGTTTTTACATTAGTACTAGAACAGAAGATATTAAGGAGGCAGCAAAACCAAACAAAATAGCTTTGGTCTATATACAGAACTTATTCCGGTGAACCCATGTAAAATATTAGTTGTATTTTACTGCAAAGTAAATAATAAAACCAGGTTCCAAACATATGACCATGTACCATGGCTAATGTATTGTCTATTTCTTCACATTGTATTGACAGCTAAGGATAAAGAGACAAAGTTTATAATACGGTAAGAATAATATGACATCATTCATATCACGAAACAACTGAGAGCAGACAAACATGCAATTGTAATGTTGTGTGGGCAAGTCCAGCACGGAACTAGATTACAGGTCAAGATCAAAGGAACATCACTCCTCTCTTTTAAACCTTATAAGGTGCAATGATACGCTAAGACAATTGTGTATAAAATTTAAAAGAGTAATAGACATTGGCTGCAAACCATGCATTTCAAGGCACGAGTTAGAGTAAGTAGTAGTTAAAAGGCATGAGGATTAATGACTTACAACAACGACTTTGACTGGTGTAGTCATGCCCTTCGTCTTGCTGGTGTGCAGTCCTTGAAGATTTCCACAACATTTGGTTCAGGTACTTTTTGGTCCTTGCGGGCTTTCCTTTGCATTTGGAACAAGTTAATATAGATCTGATAATATGGTACAACGAAAAGAGTGAAACAACAGCTAATTACAAGAGCCTCGCAGTGTGCAATATAGCTACGAGATCCTGTTGTCTGCTAGAATTTCACTTTCGTACGGTTGGCCTTGTTCTTTGAATAGTTCACCTACAAGAAGATAGATTTGTGTGGCACATGCGTAAATAGGACTTCAACATGTGATCTGATCACATATATATAATGTACCTAATACTTTGGATCAGACCAGTGTTTACCGAGGCCTCTCCAGTCTTCATCCGATATATTTTCCACTGGAGATGTTTGGGCAAGTTCACTGTTAGCCTTGCCTTCAAAGTGAGTTTTCCTCAAGTTATACCGATATTGTTGCAGAGCATACTTGAAAACATGGGTGCAAGCTTATCTGGTTGCATCATCTTGGCTATCCAACTTGAACCTCATCTATTGAAAATTATGGCAGTCTCATTATCAGCAACCTAGAAAGTATTGGACAGAGCAAGACGATATTACTAGTTTCCATACATAACCATACTTACAGATAAATGGTCGAGGAAGGTGTTGAACTGGGTTTCGTCTTTGTCATTCCTGTACTGAATCCATGTTGGGAGGATACGCAGATGACGCCTAATAGCAACCGCTGCCTCTGATACTAACTTGGCCGACTCTGTAGCATCACGTAGCCTTTTTAAACCTGCCTCAAAACGGATCTCCATTCTTCCTCCTCTTAATTTAGTTAACCTATTGTCGGTGTCATAGAGTAGGGGTACCCTTAATACCCTGAACTCGTGCACGGGCAGTCGCAGCGTCCCGCGGCAAGGCCTGCCAGGTCACCGCCAAGAACCTCCGTGGTCCCTTTGAAGACCATTCAAGAACAAAGTACTCAAGACAAGACCCCGGCAAGAGGAGCTTGCCGGGAAGAAGGCAAGACCCCGGCAAGAGGAGCTTGCCGGGAAGGCCATCAGAAGCGTCCCAAGGCCCCGGCAAGAGGCGCTTGCCGGGAAGGCCGTCCGAGGCATTCCAAGGAACTTGCCGCGGCGCGCTACGCGCCCCGACAAGGCCCGGTGAGCGGCAAGCTCCCGGAAGTGACAAGACGACGCCCGCGGCAAGGCGCTTGCCGCGGCAAGCCCCCACTCCACGCCCGCGCTCCAGCACATCCACCCACGTGTCGCTCCGGGGCCCCTCCCGAGCGCACGTGGCAGGAGGCTGTGCAGCTAGGGGCGTGCGGTGGCACGCAGGCGCTGACAAGACAACCATCGTGGCAAGACGGTGGCATCCCTAGCGGTCCCTTTCGGTGCTGTCTAGGCGACACAGACGGGCATTTAATGCCCTTGTCCCCTGCCGTCAGGGTTAGGTATGATAACACTGTAGCAGCTAGCTGTGCCTACTACAGCACCTAGCTGTGCCTACCCATGGCACCCTTTCCATTTTTGCCCTTGGCCCCCGTTGCTCTATGTCGGTAACCCCTTGAGTATAAAAGGAGGCCCGTGTGCAACGTAGAGGGGGTCGGCCACCTCGAGAGCTCTCGCGAGGTTCAGCAATTCCACACACTCACGCTCGCCCTCGAGCTAGGAATCAATACCAATCCACAAAGCAGGAGTAGGGTTTTACGCATCCGTGCGGCCCGAACCTGGGTAAATCGCTCGTGTGCTTCGCCTCGATTTACTCCTCGCACGACCAACCGCCCGCTTGCTTCGCTTCGATCTGCTCTTTGCGCAACCTCCGCCCCCCGCCGAACCAAAAGGGACCCGGTCCGCCGGTCCCATAGGTGCCCGTGGATCAGAAACCCCGGCATCTCTGGCGCGCCAGGTAGGGGGTGTCGACGTTGTGTGAATTAGATCCGGCGTCCTTGCGAGCCAGATCTTCTTCGTCTTCATCAACATCAGATCCGGCGTTCTTACGAGCTAGACCTTCATCTTGTTCATCAACATGCCACCGAAGAAGAAGGTTTCGGAGGCAGCTGCTCCGTCCGTGCCGAGCCACCCACCACCGGAGCAAACGGATGGTGGGGCAGGCGCCGGCGGAAGGGCACGCGTCGACGAGGGAACTCGCGGTGCTGCTAGGTCCCAGGGCAAGGCTGCGCTGCCCGCCGGCGGCGTAGCCGGCTCCCACAACGACCGGGCGCACTCCAAGACCTCGGCGTCCGTGCATGCACCGTGCCCATCTTAGGAGGCGCGGGACCGGCAGCGTCATGGTACTCACGGTACCATGCGCTCGCTGGATCAAGATCGAGCTGGTGGATCTCGGGGCGCCCAAGGTCACCATGCACGTCAGCACACCCAGAACAGATAAGTTGCCAAAGCCTGAGCAACCAGATCTCTAATTTTTAAGCTATTCCCCGCGGATCGGCTCACTTTGTATGAGAAGCCTGTGCGCGGAGGAGCCAACTCGTAGCTGGCTGCGCCCTTGCGTTGTTTCGAGCTCGCTCAACAACATTAGGTGAGCTGCGGCTAGTTGCTACACTAACCGCCCCCTTGCATTGTTTTGAGCCTGCTCAACAACGTAAGTTAGCTGCGGCTAGTTGCTACACTAGCCGCGCCCTTACTTTGCTTCGAGCCCCGCTCAGCAACTTAAGTGAGCTGCAGCTGGCTGCGACAAGGTTTCTTGCCGGTAGCGACACCGCCGGTTCCGCGCCCAGCGCTCGCGGTCCGGATGCCCGCACCGGCAAGTTCCCTAAAAGCGTAGGGCAAAAACATACAAAGTTGTCGCCAAAGTGGGAAGGCCCTTACCGGGTGGAACGAGTCACTGGGCCCGGCGCTGTCCGCCTTGAGACCGAAGATAGCATCCCAGTGAGTAATTCCTGGAGCATCGAGCATCTTCGTAAGTTTTACCCGTAAGGCGCGGTTGTCGGAACCCGTTCCGGCAACCACCTCTTGTACAAAGTCTTGCCGCTGTTGCATGTAATCCTTTGTATGAGGCCGGGCGCAGATCCCGTGCGCAGCAGAGCTCGCGTGCTCCGCACATTTTGTCGATTTTATGCTTTCTATTTTCTGGCATATATGATCTGACATTTGTGCAGCACCAACACCACGGCAAGCGTTGACGAGCCGCTAGGCTCTATATCTTTATCTTCTCTTCTTTCTTTTCTTCCTTCTTCCAAGGAAAGAAAGGATCCCTCGCCCGCAAGTTTGCCGGGGGGAAGGGGGAGAAGAGAAGGGTATGGACCAGGCGTCGTTCAAGAATTTCGTCTTGCCGGGAAGCAAACGACAGAAAAGCTAAGTTGCTAAAGTTTGAGCAGCCAAATCTTTTAAATTCCAAGTTATCTCCCTTGAACGACTGCACTTTGTATGGGAAACCTGTGCGCGGAGGAGCCAACTCGTAGCTGGCTGCGCCCTTGCGTTGTTTCGAGCTCGCTCAACAACATTAGGTGAGCCGCGGCTAGTTGCTACACTAGCCGCGCCCTTGCATCGTTTTGAGCCTGCTCAACAACGTAAGTTAGCTGCGGCTAGTTGCTACACTAGCCGCGCCCTTACTTTGCTTCGAGCCCCGCTCAGCAACTTAAGTGAGCTGCAGCTGGCTGCGACAAGGTTTCTTGTCGGTAGCGGCACCGCCAGTTCCGCGCTCAGTGCTCGCGGACCGGATGCCTGCACCGGCAAGTTCCCTAAAAGCGTAGGGCAAAAACATACAAAGGGAGGAGTCAAGTAAAGGGAATAACATTGCAATGGCTATCCAGAAGAAAGTTATATTACAAAATAGCTTGTCGCAGCTCTAATAAATGTTTTCTATGACATAGCTAGCAGCGACAAGGAAAGAAGGAAGCCGGCGGCCTAGTCGACGCGGTCGCCCTCGACCCTCTTGATCCCGCTCACCTTGTCCACAATGGGTGCGACAAGGGCCTTGAGCTCTTCCTGATCGATATCAGGCGGCAAGGATCTGAGGACATTGTGGAGGCGGAGGCCTGGATTGCGGAAGGCAACCTTCATCAACACCTTCTGAAGGGCTCCCGCACAGATCTCGCGCGACTCGTCGGCCAGCCGCTTCGGGATCTCATCTCGGAGCCGCTGGAGTGCCGTCGCCACGCCTTGAAAGAACATAGTGAGCTTGGCGCTAGGTTTCTCGTCGGAGGAGTACCCGAAGTCCTCCACCCCCAGCTGCGCTAGCTCCTTGTCGATGTCCCCGGCGGCGTTCATGAGGCTCTCTGTCCAGTGCTCCACCGTATACCTAAAGGCATTTTGGGTGGTGGCAGCACTCTCCAGCAACGCCTTGTCGGCATCGATCTCCTTCTTCAAGGCTGCCTCCCGCTCCTTGGCGCCGTCCAGTGCCTTGGTCAGAGCGACCAGCCTCGACTCGAGGGCGGCGTTGGAGTCCTTGGCGGCGCTGAGCTCTTCGCCATATGCTTTGCGGTCAGCCTCCAGCTGCACCACCTTCATCTCCAGCACCTTTTTGGCGGCCTCGGCAGCGGCGGCAGCGTCCTCCGCTTGCTTGAGGGCTCCGCCCAGCTTCTCCTCGCGCGCGGCAAGCTCCTCCTCGTGAGCGTCGAGGTCGACCTTCCGCTGCGCCTGCTCGCCCACTTCCGCGGCTAGCTTCACGGCGGCAAGTCGCTGCAGCTCACCGCGCACCGGCCCCGTCCAGTAAATGCGCCACGCCCCCACGCCTACCTCCGTTTGGAGAAGAGGGCGTGGGCCGTTCCCCTTCATCATGGCTTGACGCATGCTCGCGGGGCTTAGCCCCACGTGCGCGCGCCGCCCGCGTCACCCACGACGCCGCGTTCGACGCGCGCCGTTCCGGGCGTGCGCGATGGAAGCGCAGAGATATGCGGCGCGACCTAGGCCGCGCGTGCCCGTGCACTGTTTTGGGCCTGGCCCAACAGCGCTCGGCACCGTGTCTGGCCCAGGCCCGGGGGCTCCTGTCGGTGTACTAGAGTAGGGGTACCCTTAATACCCCGAACTCGTGCACGGGCAGTCGCAGCGTCCCGCGGCAAGGCCTGCCAGGTCACCGCCAAGAACCTCCGTGGTCCCTTTGAAGACCATTCAAGAACAAAGTACTCAAGACAAGACCCCGGCAAGAGGAGCTTGCCGGGTAGAAGGCAAGACCCTGGCAAGAGGAGCTTGCCGGGAAGGCCATCAGAAGCATCCCAAGGCCCCGGCAAGAGGCGCTTGCCGGGAAGGCCGTCCGAGGCATTCCAAGGAACTTGCCGCGGCGCGCTACGCGCCCCGACAAGGCCCGGTGAGCGGCAAGCTCCCGGAAGCGACAAGACGACGCCTGCGGCAAGGCGCTTGCCGCGGCAAGCCCCCACTCCACGCCCGCGCTCCAGCACATCCACCCACGTGTCGCTCCGGGGCCCCTCCCGAGCGCACGTGGCAGGAGGCTGTGCAGCTAGGGGCGTGCGGTGGCACGCAAGCGCTGACAAGACAACCATCGTGGCAAGACGGTGGCGTCCCTAGCGGTCCCTTTCGATGTTGTCTAGGCGACACAGACGGGCATTTAATGCCCTTGTCCCCTGCCGTCAGGGTTAGGTATGATAACACTGTAGCAGCTAGCTGTGCCTACTACAGCACCTAGCTGTGCCTACCCACGGCACCCTTTCCATTTTTGCCCTTGGCCCCCGTTGCTCTATGTTGGTAACCCCTTGAGTATAAAAGGAGGCCCGTGTGCAACGTAGAGGGGGTCGGCCACCTCGAGAGCTCTCGCGAGGTTCAGCAATTCCACACACTCACGCTCGCCCTCGAGCTAGGAATCAATACCAATCCACAAAGCAGGAGTAGGGTTTTACGCATCCGTGCGGTCCGAACCTGGGTAAATCGCTCGCGCGCTTCGCCTCGATTTACTCCTCGCACGACCAACCGCCCGCTTGCTTCGCTTCGATCTGCTCTTTGTGCAACCTCCGCCCCCCGCCGAACCAAAAGGGACCCGGTCCGCCGGTCCCATAGGTGCCCGTGGATCAGAAACCCCGGCACCTATCGAGCATTATCCCTGATGTTTGTTTCCTCTTGCGCCTAGGTGCTAGTCCAACAACAAACATAGGAAGTGTTAGTGTACATCAAACCGCGGGACTACATATAAAGAAGCATGCAACTGTAACTTGGCTCCAGCAACTACCTTCTTGTTTTTGAAGCTCACAAAGTTCATCTGATCTTGCCAACTCATCTTGTATCAAGAGTGCTTCGGAAGTAGTGTCAGGTGGCAAGGGAGCTTGGGAACATGCTGCTAGCTGAGTTGACCAACGAGTAAATCGTGCAGCTGGTGGAACCATGGAAGGTGTTGCAACAACTAGGGCTGTCTCTACTTGTTTGGTGGCATCTATTTGTTTCTGTTTGGCTTGTTCTGCAGCTCGTGTAGCATGGGATACCCTGTCGGTACAATTTTCCGCTGGACTTTGACCTTCTATTGCACCATCAGTACCAGCAGAATCTGCAGGATTCTTCCGCTTCCCTTTCCATGTCGTTCTGTCTTGCTTCCTCTTTCTTTGTGCCATGTTAAGTCAAGCTGACAAGAAAAACGAATGACAATTTCGGAGGATGTGTGATACAGACGAACTGAACTTTGATGTTAGACAACCACATGATAGGAGGATGTAATATGTACGAAAAATAGGACGACATGAGATAACCAGAACTATGATGTGTAAACTAAGCAGAAGACATTTCACTAAATTAGAAGCAATGCAATGGAAGGTAGACACCATATGAAAGATGCTACAAATATCGCTCTGCCAAGTTAACAGTGTCTCATCATAAATGTCGTTTAAACAAATGTGAAGCAGTACAAGAAATAAATCATATGCAAGATGCAAACAACATCACACTACCAAGTTAAAGGTCTCTTGTCATTAGTGCGATTGCATATTCACAACATTGCATATTCACAACTTATGATGTGTAAACTAAGGAGAAGGCATTTCAACAAATTAGAAGCAATGAAAGCCAGACACCATATGAAAGATGCAACGAATATCACTCTACCAAGTTAAAACGGTCTCGTCATAAGTGCCATTTCAACAAATTAGAAGTAGTACAAGCTAGAAAAGAATGCGAGATGTAACCTATATCACACTCCCAAGTCAAACGTGTCTTATGATAAGTGATTGTTGCAGGTTACACAACAGTAGTACTTTGATGTAAGAACATGGTGTGATAGACAGATATTGTATGTTCTAGAAACAGGAACACGTGTCTTATTCACAAGTATAATGTGTAAAGTAAGAAGATGAAATTAAACAAAATTAGAAGCAATGCAAGCTAGACATCATACATAACATGCAACCACATATAACAGTGCCAAGTTAGAGGGAGCACATGTGATGGTGCACCAGGGGAGATGTGCTCATCATCAACACAACTACGTTGAGTGTCTATGCATGTGTTGTCTTGGAAATCATCTTGGGGGGATGGAGGAGTAGAATATGTAGAGGCCCTCCGTTTGGAAGGAGCACCATCATCCGCTGCCTTGCTAACTTCCTTCCGCTTTATTGATTTTGAATTGTCAAGTAAAACTGACAAGAAAAAGTAATAAAATTCACTCTTCAGAACTCATTCATGCATGATACTGACAATCACTACTTTGATGTAAGGCAAACACATGATTCTAGGATGGAACACTACAAAAACAGGATGGCATGGCATATTCACAATTGTTTGTGTAAACTAAGCAGAAACAATTTCAACAAATAGGAAGCAATGCAAGCTAGACACCACATGAAAGATGCAACCAATATGACTCTGCCAAGTTAAAAGTGTCCCATCATCAATGGCATTTCAACAAATTAGAAGCCGCGCATGCTATAGATCATGTGAAAGATGCAACTAATATCACACTGCATATACCAAAGGTGTCTCGTCATATTGATTTATGCAGGATACAAAAAAACAATAGTTTTATGTAAGGACATGCTTAATAGACAGGTGTACTATGTACTAAAAACAGGAAGGCATGTCACATTGACAGGTATAATGTATAAACTAATCAGAATATCACATGCAATATAACCAGATTGGAAGAATTACAAGCTAGACACCATATGCAACATGCAACCACATATCACGCTGCCAAGTTAGAGCAAGCACCTGCGATGCTAGTGTAGGGGAAATGTGATACGTCTCCGTCGTATATGCTTTTCCAAACACTTTTGCCCTTGTTTTGGACTCTAACTTGCATGATTTGAATGGAACTAACCCGGACTGACGCTGTTTTCAGCAAAATTGCCATGGTCTTATTTTTGTGCAGAAATAAAAGTTCTTAGAATGACCTGAAAATCAATGGAGAATTATTTTTGAATATATAAAAATACTGGAAGGAAGACCCACATCAGGGGGGCCTCCACCTGTCCACGAGGGTGGGGGGCACGCCCTACCCCCTAGGCATGCCCCCTGCCTCGTGGCCCCCCTGACGCTCCATCGACCTCAACCCTGACTCCTTATATTCACTTTCGGGGAGAAAAAACCAGAGAGAAGGATTCATCGCGTTTTATGATACGGAGCCGCCGCCAAGCCCTAAACTCTCTCGGGAGGGCTGATCTAGAGTCCGTTCGGGGCTCCGGAGAGGGGGAATTCGTCGCCATAGTCATCATCAACCATCCTCCATCACCAATTTCATGATGCTCACCACCGTGCACGAGTAATTCCATCGTAGGCTTGCTGGACGGTGATGGGTTGGATGAGATTTATCATGTAATCGAGTTAGTTTTGTTAGGGTTTGATCCCTAGTATCCACTATGTTCTGAGATTGATGTTCCTATGACTTTGCTATTCTTAATGCTTGTCACTAGGGCCCGAGTGCCATGATTTCAGATATGAACCTATTATGTTTTCATCAATATATCAGAGTTCTTGATCCTATCTTTCAAGTCTATAGTCACCTACTATGTGTTATGATCCGGCAACCCCGAAGTGAAAATAGTCGGGACCACTCCCGGTGATGACCGTAGTTTGAGGAGTTCATGTATTCATTATGTGTTAATGCTTTGGTCCGGTACTCTATTAAAAGGAGGCCTTAATATCCCTTAGTTTCCAATAGGACCCTGCAGCCATGGGAGGGTAGAAAAAAGATGTCATGCAAGTTCTTTCCATAAGCACGTATGACTATATTCGGAATACGTGCCTACATTACATTGAGGAACTGGAGTTGGTTCTGTGTCACCCTAGGTTATGACTATTACATGATCGATCGCATCTGGCATAATTCTCTATCACCGATCCATTGCCTATGAGCTTTCCATATATTGTTCTTCGCTTATTTACTTTTCCATTGCTACTGTTACAATCACTATAAAACACCAAAAATATTACTTTTGCTACCATTACCTTTTACTACCGTTACCACTACTATCATATTACTTTGCTACTAAATACCTTGCTGCAGATATTAAGTTTCCAGGTGTGGTTGAATTGACAACTCAGCTGCTAATACTTGAAAATATTCTTTGGCTCCCCTTGTGTCGAATCAATAAATTTGGGTTGAATACTCTACCCTCGAAAATTGTTGCGATCCCCTATACTTGTGGGTTATCAAAATGCTGTAATCAACTATAAGCTACATTCACTATCTTCATCTAGCCTTGCTGTTTCTTGAGAATCATGTGGGGAGGCTGACACTGCAATCTTTAAATGAGGATATTTTCTCACAGTAGTCCACTTGCCTGACTGCCTCATCATAAGTGATTGATGAGGGATACACAAGAACATTAGTTTGATGTAAGAACCTGGTTAATACACAGATGTAGAAGTATGTACTAAAAACAGGAAGGCATGCCATATTCAAAGGTATAGTGTGTAAGCTAAGCAGATGCAATTTGACCAAATTGGAAGCAATACAAGCTAGACATCCGGCTAGAGTGGTGAGCATGATCATCTAGTACCTGAGAGCCTGGTGGGAGGCGGGCTACTTTGCCACCATCATGGCTTTTTACTTGGCTTCTAGGTGATGCCTGTCTATGGTGGGCTTGTCACTGGCTCGGCCAGTGCCCTGACTAGCCATTTGACTTCAGGTGCTCCCGGGATGGTGGTTCATGTAAAAAATATCTTTCCTTACCTTAATAAAGACCGACTTTGGCCTTTCGAATATAAGCTAGACACCATATGCAACATGCAACCACATATGACACCGTGAAGTTAAAGCAGGCACCTGGGATGGTGGTTCATTGGGAGCGAGGTCATCAACTCCAGAGCTATGTTTACCGTCTCCATCTGCTGACACTCCAGCCTTTGAATGGCTGAAACGTGTCTAGCCTAGCCGCATACCACACTGGAGCAGCTTCTCTCTTTTATTTTCTGCTTCTGTGAAGGCAGCAGAGTCTGAAATACCCTTGCATAAAAACACAATAGTGAGACTATGGGTGAAGTGTGTGCAGAACTAGTGCATTGTAAAAGTAGAACATAGCAGGTGGTTGAAAAATAAATGACAGGAGACATATGATAGCTCTACAACATTGCATGGCAAACAAAATTAGATTCTACTCCATATGATTTTGTAATATATGAGCACAGGAAATGCAGGTACTCCTCCAGCACACCACCACATGTGGTCCTATCAAGGTAACAGTCGACTCAAAATAAATAGGTCAGTCGATTTTTTTATGAACCGTCCGATCTATAAGGAACAGGCAAATGGCCTTCGTCTACCTCCCGCCAGTCATTGTTGATGATCTTTCTCGAACCACGAGCGACCATCGGCCCAGACCCCTACCTCCGCCGCCCCGCCCTCCCCTCGACCTCACACCACCGTCGTGCTTGGCAGCGCCCCCAGGCCATACCTTTAATCCCGGCCGACCTCCAGACCAGGCACCAGCAGCTGTAGGCCCCACACGCCCCTAAGATGAACACCGAGGCGCTGCTTCCCCGGCGTAATAGGCGGACTAGGAATTGAAATCTAGGGGGGCGACGGACCTCTAGCTAAGGTAAAATAGTATATGAGGAGAAACCTTGTGCATCGCGAGTAACTAGGAACATCTAGTATCAAGAAGAAGCGGTCAACTAGTGTCTTTTGTGGGATGAATACCGTGCAAGAAGACACGTACGATTTGCACGAATAAGGGAACAGGAGTACCATTTCCGGTTGCCAGTGTGGTTGCCTCCACATGTCGCGCCGATCTTCTTATTTTTGCCGGGGAAACCGATGTTTTGGAGGAGGGTGAAGGCTTGGACGAACCCATGGCTAAATTGTTGACTGTGTTGCCGTGGCCGTATGTCGGCGGAGGGGAAGCAGATCCGAGGCGGCGAAGGACGGTGTAGCAGGAACAACTCCGGTGCGGTGGATGGTGGCCAAGTTGGAGCGGCAGCAGTGAGGTGCAGGACAGCGTGGTTGAACTGGCTCAGGTACGGATGGCTCGGCCTCGGCTTCAACTACTAGCCTTGGAGGGCGTTGCGGTTGAGGTTGCGGTGGACGACGACGTCGGGGTATCGGCTCCGACGTGATGGAGGAGGGCGGCGGTTGATGGGTGGGATGGGGTGGCGGACGGAGGACAGTAGGGTTTCGCGGCTGGTGGAGAGGTAGTTTTGGCATCCACGGAGTACGAATGGGGAATCAGACGGGGGGAGCTAAGGGAGAACCATGTTTCCGTCTGGGACGCGCTTGTTTTTGGCTTTTTTGAACAGATGGGAAGCGCTTGTTTGAAATTTGGGGAAAGTACAAACTTTGCCCCCCTCTTAAATTTTGGACCTACTATGGGTCAGGGGTAGGATGGTAATCCCAGGTGTCCCAAATAGTGGGCGGGAGCGATTTCGGCCACACGCATGTGTGCTTAGGCGGCCATTGTGTATGAACATTTTTCGGAGGCGGTCACGTGGCCTCTAGATGAAGCTACAAACCTACCCCGATTTAGACCTTTGGACGTCGGTGAGGGAGTCCTGGATTAGGGGGTCTCCGGACAGTCGGACTATATCCTTTGGCCGGACTGTTGGACTATGAAGATACGAGATTGAAGACTTCGTCCCGTGTCCAGATGGGACTCTACTTGGCATGGAAGGCAAGCTAGGCAATACGGATATGTATATCTCCTCCTTTGTAACAGACCTTGTGTAACCCTAGCCCCCTCCGGTGTCTATATAAACCGGAGGGTTTTAGTCCATAGAACAACAAACAATCATACTATAGGCTAGCTTCTAGGGTTTAGCCTCTTCGATCTCGTGGTAGATCAACTCTTGTAATACTCATACCATCAAGAACAATCAAGCAGGACGTAGGGTATTACCTCTATCAAGAGGGCCCGAACCTGGGTAAACATTGTGTCCCCTGCCTCCTGTTACCATCCGCCTTAGACGCACAGTTCGGGACCCCCTACCCGAGATCCGCCGGTTTTGACACCGACATTGGTACTTTCATTGAGAGTTCCACTGTGTCGTCACCATAAGGCTTGATGGCTCCTTCGATCATCGCTAGCGATGTGGTCCAGGGTGAGGCTTTCCTCCCCGGACAGATCTTCATATTCGGCGGCTTTGCACTGCAGGCCAATTCGCTTGGCCATCTGGAGCAGATCGAAAGCTACGCCCCTGGCCATCAGGTCAGATTTGGAAACTTGAACTACACGACCGACATCCGCGGAGACTTGATCTTCGACGGATTCAAGCCCATGCCGGACACGCCGCACAATCGCGACGAGCAAGACGTAATTCTGCCCTTGGACAGTGTTCGGGAGATCGCATCCGCAGCTACTCCGGCCGTTAATCCGGAGCAAATCACGCCATCCGAGAGCGGAGGGATAGACCCCGCCATGGAGGCCGCACTCTCAGTGGCGATAGAGCCAGATACTGACTTCACCCCTTTCGAGAGCCGCGTCGCCGAACCACTGGATTTATCCCCGGCCACGGACTCCGAGCCGCCTACATCCATGCCTGTCGAATCCGACGGGGCGCCGATCATGGAGTTCACCTCCACGGATATCTTTCAATACTCACCTTTCGGAGATATGCTAAATTCATTAAGGTCTCTCTCCCTGTCAGGACAACCTTGGCCGAACTATGTCCGGCTAGAATGGGATGCGGACGACGAAGAAATTCACTGCCCACCCACCACCCACTTTGTAGCCACTGTCGGTGACTTAACCGACATGCTCGACTTCGACTCCGAAGACATCGACTGCATGGACGACGATGCAGGAGACGAACAGGAACCACCGCACATAGGGCGCTGGACCACCACTTCATCACATGACGTATACATGGTGGATACACCCAGAGAGGGAAATGGCAAAGAGACAGTGGAGGATGCCCCCTCCAAGCAACCCCGGCGCCGACGTCAGCGGCGCCGCTCTAAGTCCCGCCATAGCAAAAACAACGATAACAACGCAAGTGGAAATAACAGTCCAGTCGACTCTAGAAGAAACGACGACTGCACCACCCCGGTGGAAGAGTACGATCAAGATGCCAAGTACAACAATAAGATGGATCCGACGTCCGACCATGACGACGCCAAGGATAAGCCTCATAAAACCCCGTCTGGGGAAGAAAACAGTCCGGACAAAGATGCACACATCATCCCGGAAACGCACTTGGAGCAAGAAAACCTCTGCAGAAGGCTTATTGCCACAGCGAGGAGCCTGAAGAAATAGAAGCAAAGGATCAAGGTCGCACAAGATACGCTCAACAGCAAGTGGAACAAAGTAACACAGTATGATGGAAGTTACCATAAAAATAGCTATCCAAAGCGCAAGCTATTACCGGAATTCGATGATGAGGCCTTAGAGCCCATACAGCCGAAAAGTGATACGGCCAACCGGCCGGATCCACCACCTTGTGAACGCGATAGAGTGGCTAACAAAGTCACGCATAAGTCAACACACGATCTACGTGAGAACTTGCGTCAAAAATTCGGCGCGACCAAATCTATCTATGGATCTAGGAAGCGCGCTACGGTACAAAACCAACACCGAATACTACAACCGTCCGAACACCATGGCGCATCCTAATACAGGGGTGCCGCACACCCCTTATGTTCACTGATGAGGTGCTGGATCATGAATTCCCAGAGGGATTCAAACCGGTGAACATAGAGGCGTACGACGGAACCACAGACCCTGGAGTCTGGATAGAGGACTTCATCCTCCATATTCATATGGCTTGTGGAGACGATGAAAGTGCGTTATATCGACTAGAGGGGGGGTGAATAGGCGATTTTTATGAAAGTCTTCAAAACGTGAGAGTTATGAAGACCAACAGTGAAGATTATGCCTATTACTATGCAGCGGAAGTTAGATTACACTAGGGCAGCCATGGTCATGTATTCAATAGAGTGAAAGCGCAATGACAAACAGCTTCAGTGTAATAAGGATCAGGTAGGAAGAAGTTATGAAGCCGAACAGATCATACATTCATGTTGTGAAGACAAAATATAAAGCAAGCATGCAATGGTTTCACAATGAATAACTGTAAATGAAGGAAAGTGAAGATGAAACCAGTGACACGTTGAAGACAATGATTTGTTGGACCAGTTCCAGTTGCTGTGACAACTGTACGTTTGGTTGGAGCGGCTAGGTATTTAAACCGAAGGACACACAGTCCCGGACACCCAGTCAAGGACACTTAGTCCAAGACACCCAGTCCTCACCGTTTTCTCCTTGAGCTAAGGTCACACAGACCTCGCCCAATCACTCTGGTAAGTCTTCAAGGTAGACTCCCAAACCTTCACAGACTTCGTTCACTGGCAATCCACAATTTCTCTTGGATGCTCAGAACGCGACGCCTAACCGTCTGGAGGATGCACAGTCCTCAAGTGTAATAAGTCTTCAAATCACACAGACACGAAGACTTAAGTGATGCCCAATTTACTCTGGCACTGGGTGGTTAGGGCTTTTCACCTCGCTAGGAATTTTCTCTCAAAGGCTTCGAGGTGGGTTGCTCTCAAACGACAAAAGCCGTGCACTGAAATCTGAGCAGCCAACCATTTAAGGTTGTGGGGGGTGGACTACTTATAGCCACTTGGCAACCCGACCTGATCTGTCCGAAATGACCCTGGGTCATTAAGGAACTGACACGTGTACCAACGGTCGGATTTCGAACTCACACGGCAACTTTTACTTGGGCTACAAGTAAAGCTGACTTGTCTGTCTCTGGACAAGATTTTCTCTCAAAGTCTTCGCTCGAAGACATAGGATTTGAATTTGGCATCACTTCAGTCATTCTGACTGGTTCTCTTCGACCCCACTTAACAGTACGGTGGTTCCTATGACACAACATGAATGAAATAAAACTACGAAGGATCTAGGTCTTCGAGTTCCAAAAGCTTCATAGGGAGTCTTCTCATGTCATTGTCTTCAATATGAATATCTTCATAAACCACCATTGTCTTCAATGTCTTCGTACATTTTTAGGGGTCATCTCTGGTAGTGAAACCGAATCAATGAGGGACTTCTAACTGTGTTTTCCTGCAATTCTCACAAACACATTAGTCCCTCAACTAGGTTTGTCGTCAATACTCCAAAACCAACTAGGGTGGCACTAGATGCACTTACAGACGATCTCCATGCCATTAAATACTTGCCCCTCAAGCTTAAAGGGCCAGCTCGGCACTAGCTGAAAAGCCTCCCCGAAAACTCAATTGGAAGTTGGGAGGAGCTCGAGGACGCTTTTCGGGCCAACTTTCAAGGGACTTATGTCCGACCTCCGGATGCAGACGATTTAAGTCATATAATTCAACAGTCCGGAGAGTCCGTCCGAAAGCTTTGGAACAGGTTCCTCACCAAGAAGAACCAAATCGTCGATTGTCCGGATGCCGAAGCCTTAGCAGCTTTTAAACACAGCATCCGAGACGAATGGCTCGCCAGACACCTCGGTCAAGAAAAACCGAGAACAATGGCAGCCCTAACAAGCCTCATGACCCGCTTTTGTGCGGGCGAGGACAGCTGGTTGGCCCGTAGCAGCACCAGCGACCCAAGCACATCCGAAGTCGGGGATGGCAATGGTAAACCACGACGCAACAAAAACAAGCGTCGAATTAAATAAGGTAGCCCAGATAACACGGCGGTAAACGCCGGATTCAGGGGCTCCCGACCAGGTCAGCGGAAAAAGCCTTTCAAAGGCAGCAGAGAAGGACAATCTGGCCTAAACAAAATTCTTGACAAACTCTGTTAGATTCATGGCACCCCAGACAAACCTGCAAGTCATACCCACTGAGAATGTTGGGTCTTCAAGCAGGCCGGTAAGCTAAACGCCGAACACAAAGGGGAAGAGACACCAAGCGAAGACGAGGATGAGCCCCACCAGCAAAGCGCCGGAGGACAAAAAAAGTTCCCACCAGAGGTTAAAACAGTAAACATGATCCATGTGACAAAGAGGAGAAGCAAGCATGCACTCCGAGGCACACGCGCCATAGAGCCCGTCACCCCTAGGTTCAACCCCTGATTGGCCTGCCCGATCACTTTTGATCGTAGGGATCACGAGATAAATATCCGGCATGAAGGACTGACGGCCTTGGTGTTAGACCCAATAATAAATGGGTACCATTTCACATGAGTCCTCTTGGACGGCGGCAGTGATCCAAATCTGATATATCAGGACACAGTCTGCAAAATTGGGATAGACCCGACACAAATAAGCCACAGTAATACTACCTTCAAGGGAGTAATATCTGGCCAAGAGGCCCGCTGTACGGGCTCTCTACTACTAGAGGTGGTATTCGGTTCTCCCGATAACTTCCGAAGCGAAAGGTTAACTTTTCACATTGCCCCATTCCGAAGTGGCTATCAAAGCACTACTCGGAAGAACGGCTTTCGCTCGTTTTAACGCAATACCGCATTATGCTTTTCTCAAGCTTAAGATGCCCGGTCCATGTGGCATCATCTCAGTTATTGGAAATACCGAACGTTTCCCACGTACGGAAGAGGATGCGGCGGCTCTAGCAGCCGCAAACTAGACGGCCTCACCAACCAGAAAAATGGCAGGTCGTCAAGACCATGGACACGATCAAACGAATCCAACGTTCCACCATATATACATGAGATTGGTTTGATGATCAAAACCTCATAAACGATACCAGGGGCTTCCCGCATGTAATCAGGGCTAGCCCGGCTCAACTTGGCTTCTCTTGAATTTTGATAGTTCATTGATAATAACCAACTCTTCTTTTTGGCACGGCAACTTTCACCTAAGTTCTTTCCTTTTGCAGATGACAATCGTGCTACACCCGTCCAAGACATGGCACAACGGAGACACAGGCGCAGACGTGCAGCAGGGACCCGCCCAAAGGTTTCTTTTTAGATTAAGACCCTGCGTAAACCTATTTTACTGTCTCTTGTTGCTCACATCCTCTGGATACTCCACACAACCGAGAAGGATGCTGGCGTTATTGGCATGTGGCCATGCCAGGATTTTGCACGTACCTGGACACATGGGGTTTCTTATTAAGGGCATTGTTTAGCCCGGTATATGTTATAAAGACCGAACACCTTAGGGAGTGTTCGGCGTCGCGAGTTTGGCCCTATATGCATCAGCTCCGAATCATGTCTTTGGTCAAATGTTGGGTTTGCCCGGCTCCCACGTTTTGGTACCGTACGTTCCGTTATATCGGCTAAGGTAGCACTGGGAGAACTACTGCGATTGTGCCCTGGTTCATCCGGATGAGCACCTCAGTAGAGAAAGCCGAAAACTGACTGTCATGATATAGCGAGAGACTGGTCAACCACTCGATGAATCATCGGAATCTTCGGGATTCCTCCGCATTAACGAAGGGCCGTTTCCCAGTCATGTACGTACGCGCCCCGTATTCGGACAAGCGCAGAAGTACCAGGGGCTATATAGTAGCCCCACTATCAAACTCCTATGGCTAAGTGAAAGTGTTAAAGCAATATAGTCCGATTGCGTCGTTCGCTGCGCCATCACCTCCTTAACGTACCAAGATGTTGGATCAAGTGTGGATATGCATCTTTTGTGAGCACCCCCGCATTATATGCATGGGGGCGGAAGCCGATGACTGCAAACTTTCAGGTTATATACATATATACATAAACGGCCGCACAGGAGGCATCATAGTACTTTCGGGAAAAAGTATAAATACAGCCTTGATAATTCAGTAAAACATACAATGGGAATACATGTCACTAGAGCATAATATTCTTCGAGCACTGAGCCTCTATCGAACAAGCGCCTTCAAGAACTTCTTGAAAGTAGTGCTCGGCAGCCACTCGGCCTACGGTCGAACCCTGTGTCGCAACAGTGGTGGCCTCCATCTCCGCCCAGTATGTCTTGACACGGGTAAGGGCCATCCGCGCACCCTCTATGCACGCCGTTCTCTTTACAACATCGATGCGTGGCACGACACCAAGGAATTGTTGCACTAAGCTAAAGTAGCTATTTGGCCTTGGCCCTCCCGACCACAGGTGATCCACAACGGACCTCATGGCAAGACCGGACAACCTATGGAGCTCGGCCCACTCGGCCAATCGCTCATTCAACAGCAGCAGACAGACTCGAGCGTGAAACTGTGACCAGAACAACTTTTCCACTTCGGGACCTTTCTGATCCTTGAAGTATTCGGCTGCATCAACAGCACTTGCAGTCAAATCCATCTATGCGTCTGCAGAACTCCATAGCCGGTCCAGAGGAGCATACTTCGGATCTCCGAACTTAGTCCGCAACAAGAAGGGCTTCCCAGACACGATATCTGCAGCTTGATTCAGCTCCTCCTTCGTCTCTCTAATTTTGGAGCGGGCTTCCTTGGTAGCCACCAGGGCCTTCTCCAGGTCCATCACCTTCGCCCAGTTTTCTTCTTCAAGAAGCTGGTAACGGTCAGTGGCATCTTTTAACTCTACAGCCATCTTGGCTATTTTTTCCTTGATCTCGCAATGCGCGGCCTGTTCGGCCCTTAACTCTTTGGCCGCCTTTAGAGCGGCCGCATTGCTACTCCTTGGCTCGGGCAAGCTCCGCCCGAAGGGTCTCCATGGTGGTAGCTCCATCTCCAGTTACAACATATTAAAGATAATGGCATCATGCTACTCTTATTATGTGACGATCACCAGAAAAATCACTCACCCTGTGCCTTGTTAAGCTGCTTGTTGACAAGCAAGATGTCGGCATCTGCCGCATCAACTTGTTGCTTTAGCTCGGCAAACCCATCTGTCCGGCTAGCCACCAGAGCTTCAGCCACCTGCACATAAAGGCGGTCTGGTTATTACCTGGGACTATGATCCTCTGTTTGCCGCCGTTTTTGACGACAACCAGAGTCTCAGGGGCTACTATCTGCATAGGGCATACCTAACGTATGTGGTACTGTTAAAAACATACATTATTTCACGTACCTCGAGGCCTTTCAGCAGATGAAATCCTTTCAATTAACATACCCATTAGCGTACGATGCGCTTCCGAGATGGCCGCTTTCCCCAGAAGATCCTTCACCGTGTTCGACCGCACACTGTACGGACCCTTGCTGTCGCTCTCCTTAGGAGCCGGATACTGGGGATTCCGGGTAGCCAAAGGGTTATCCTCTGTCCCTAGTGGATCCGGAGATACCCTTCGCGACGACACTTCAAGGTCGCCCGCTTCTTGAGGTGGGGTGTCCGGGGGAGGCGTTTCGCTCTCCATCATCTCCGGAAGAAGATCCCCCGAAGATGAACTCTGTCGAGAAGGGCTACGATCCGGACTACAATTTATAAGCATCGGTTATTGTCTTCGGAAGTAAGGTAGGATGTTTTCACTATTAAGTACTTCTCGATTCTTTACAGCTCGGTAGAGGGCTGATCCCATCGCGGACATTGTACGGCAAGAATACCCTCCGAGGCAGGACCCTCTGATGAAGATTTCTTCTCCCATTTGGAAACCTTAGTTTTCGGATCTTCAGAGGTAGTCCTCTCCCTTCCCCGGGAAGAGAGAATGTTAGATTCTTCCCTTTAATTGTCCTTCCTCGCGGAGGTGCTCATTCCCCCGTCTGGAATAAGTAGCGAGTGAGGCCCGCTTTCTCCCTCTTTATTCCCCCATCATCTTCCTTTGAGGACACTGGATAAGGCGTCGGCTCGAGTATCTTGTCCAGTACCGGATTGTCCAAGCCCTTAGGAAGGGGGGCCGAACACCTGATCATCATCGCCTTTATTATCCAGTCCTGGTCAAAAGGCGGCTCTTTAGAATGATGCCATGATAAATAAAAGGACAACAGGTTCAGCATGTGATTACTTACTTGGGCAGCGGGCGGTTGCAGCTCAGGCCCACGTCCTCGGTGGTGTCCAGACACTCTATTTGGGGTCCGAAGAACGATTTCTACATCTCTTCGTGCATCATGCCGAGGAAATGCTGAATAGCACGCGGTCCTTCCGGGTTGAATTCCCACATGCGGAGGGGCCAGCGTTTGCAAGGCTGTACTCGACGAACTAGCATAACTTGCATTACCATAACCAGACTGAAATCTCTCTCAAAGAGATCTCGGATATGGCTTTGCAGTATTGGCACATCCTTGGCTGGACCCCAGCTCAGCCCCCTGCTGATCCATGACATCAGTTGTGGTGGGGGCCTGAGCGAAAGGTGGGGGCAGCTACCCACTTGGCACTTTGGGAGCTATGACATAAAACCACTCCTGCTGCCACAATCCGGACACTCTAGGAAGGAACCCTCTGGCCATGGAGCGTCAGCGATTTTGCTTATTAAAGCACCTCCGCACGCTGCGTGCTGCCCCTCGATCATCTTCGTCTTCACATCGAAGGTCTTGAGCCACAAGCCGAAGTGAGGGGTAATGCGGAGGAAGGCCTCACATACGACAATAAATGAAGAGATGTGAAGAAGGGAACCCGGGGCCAGATCGTGAAAATCCAGCCCGTAATAGAACATAAGACCCCTAACAAAGGGATCCAGAGCGAGGCCTAGTCCTCGGAGGAAGTGGGAGATGAACACAACACTCTCATTGGGTTCGGGAGTAGGGATGACCTGCCCTCGGGCTGGCAACCTATGCGAAATTTCGGCGGTCAGATATCTGGCCTCTCTCAACTTCTTGATGTCCTCCTCTGTGACGGAGGAAGGCATCCACCGACCTTGAAAGGTTGGATCCAGACATAGTTGAAGGTCCGAAGCACCTGACCTGAGCTTTGGGTGTTAGAACTCGAGGTGGGAGAAGGATTCGATTGAGCGCGGGAGGGAAAAAAGAAAAATCCTTGTCCCCTTTATAAAGAGGGTGAATATCAGGTGTCCTCCTCGTGGCCGTTTGAGACTTACCTAAGATCTAGGAGTCATACCAACAGGCACGGTTAGGTTACCCATGTTTGTATTGATGAGAATCCCATGATAAGGGGGGCACGATCTCTGCTTTGACAAGACGTGTCAAGGAAACCGCCTCGTGTTATGTGCGGAGCTGGTTAAGAAAAACGGTTCGAATTATGACCGGGCCGTGGTGTGATGTCATGCTGTCAAAACGTGTCAGCAGATTAGATTTGTGGAAATATTATTCTCTCTACGGTGCTATGTGGAACTTATTTTGCAGGGTCGGACACTATCCTTGTATTTCAAACTCTTCCATGGTGTATTCGGAGGAGGAACCCGCCTTGCAATACCGAACACAATACTGCGCGCCGGACTCATCGTCATTGAAGCCTGGTTCAGGGGCTATTGAGGGAGTCCTGGATTAGGGGGTCTCCAGACAGCCGGACTATATCCTTTGGCCGGACTGTTGGACTATGAAGATACGAGATTGAAGACTTCGTCCCGTGTTCGGATGGGACTGTACATGGAGTGGAAGGCATGCTAGGCAATACGGATATGTATATCTCCTACTTTGTAACCGACCTTGTGTAACCCTAGCCCCCTCTGGTGTCTATATAAACCGGAGGGTTTTAGTCCATAGAACAACAGACAATCATACCATAGGCTAGCTTCTAGGGTTTAGCCTCTTCGATCTCGTGGTAGATCAACTCTTGTAATACTCATATCATCAAGAACAATCAAGCAGGACATAGGGTATTACCTCCATCAAGAGAGCCCGAACCTGGGTAAACATCGTGTCCCTTGCCTCCTGTTACCATCCGCCTTAGACGCACGGTTCGGGACCCCTACCGAGATCCGCCGGTTTTGACACCGACAGTCGGGCCGGTAGGTTTCACGGGTCGGAGTTAGAAAAGTAATTTCCTTCTACTACCAAACATTGGTTTCACGCGGTTTCGGGCGAGTAGAGGCTCTTTTGGCGCTTCGTTCGAAATTTCGAAACAGAAGCATTCATGTTTAGAGTACTCTTTAACTTTGAGGATTGACCTAAATAGACAACGTTCAATTTGACCTTTTATGTTTGAAAACCTCATTAAATTATCCGCTTCTTTTTGAAATTTTGACACTTGGAAATCCTATAACTACGATTATTTTGGAATGGAGGAGCTAAATTTGAATCTATTTTGTACACGACTATATATGCTATTATGTACAAAATCAGAGCAAAGATTGGTGCCCCCATAATTTAGGTATGATTTACAAATGCCATGATATCGAATTCAAATAATTGAATGGACTTCATGTTGAATTCGATTTTTTAAACCACCTTAAGTTGAATTCAAATGTATACTAGTTCAGAGCGAGCTATTTATAATGTTCATTGTGTAACTTTCGTATGTATAATGTGCTTTACACACAACATGAACTATACTCACGTTTATATTCGATTGCTAAAGGATGCTTGTCTAGAGTTCAAAATACTAACTATGTGAATCAATTATGTCGAATAATAACATAGACATGCTCAAATTCGATAGAATCTAGATGTCTGATGGATCAATGACCGTTCCTTACGCAAATTGCAAATATCATGATCCCATCCTAATATTTGGATACAATTTATATCTTTAATCAATGTGTACATCAGTCTTTTATGTGTAGTTTCACTCTCCATCGGTGGTCTCTCACACATGCTCACACACTCTCTCCCGAGGTGTCTTTCTCGCATACATGCTCTCGATATAACCCTCCCTCCCTCCCTCTCGTAACCATTTATGACTGTTTTCACTAACCTTTATCACAAGCACTCTTCCTCTCACAAGCATACACACGCACAATCCCCATCGACCCTTTCTATATACATAGACCCGCCTACGTGTCTCCTATACGCACATTATCTTTAGGTCTGTATCTCACGCATTGTATCACACCTCTCTTCCTAATCGACGAGTATGATTCTAGCAGAGCATTCTCTAGGATGCCCCTTGAAGTTAGGTTGGATGAATAGTAATATCAGAGATAAGGGGTTACCTTAGTCCGAGAACCCAGGGTTACAAATCGTAGCCGGCTTTGTCAGTGGACACAGAGTCCTTCACAATTCTGCTATCCTTGTCTTCTACGACAAGTCATCCATGGGTCTCCCTAAATGTGTCACGGGCCGACCAATGTGGCGCAGGAACCGAACCAAGGGCCTCACCTCGACCCATTGGACCTCACACAGTGACACACCCTCTGCCCCCAGGTCTTGTTATCTTCTCACACCCACACAGACACCACACAAAAAAAATCTCCTTGTGCCTCTATTCCCTCCCTCCTTGCATATACACACTCAATGGAATCTCTCGTCGTGACATCATATTAGTCTCTCTCTCTAGACCTCTCTCATTTCTCGTGCTATCTCTCCCACGCCCCCTCCCCCCACCGGCCCCTCTATCCATGCCTCTCTCAAATACGTAATACACACACATACCTCTCTAGGCCCTGCCAAATACATCAAGTACACATTCACACATGTTACATCACATACCCCATTGATCTAAAAAGCCCTCTCTTCACGTTTATTTCGCATACAACATTCCTTTTGAATAAAGTGTGACCAAAAAATTATTTTAGAATTTCTACATATATACAACATTACAAAGTTATATGGAGGAGTATGAACGTTAATTTGTTGCATGGTGCCCACAATGATATTTATTCCACACTGTGAATTTTTATATTTTTATACTATATATAAAGTTAGTCATAATAAAGAGAAACGAAGAGCATCTCTCTCCCCATCGCATACACCCCGTCTATGCACCTTTCACGTACGCACGCAAACTATATCCAGGTCCTCTAAAATTAAGCCCCAGCACATTCACGCATGTTTCATCTTTCTCTTGCGATATATACAGTGACGATCATTGTATTTGGAGCAAAAGCACGATACGTACATTGGACTTCAGAATCCACTCATTACGGTCACCATTTATATTTTGTGGTTATTATACAGTCACATGCTCACCGTACAACTTTGTATTTACTCAAGACACGACTAGTTGACTAGTTAAATGCTCTGTGTGGCACCTCTAGTGTTGCATCACATTATCTCACTACCATTAGGCCCACCTGTCGTCTTGTATCTACTCTTCTACACTCTTATAAAAAACAGAGTTGGTGATGATGGTGTGCCTGCCATCCTGCAATATGCCGCCCGATTTATATCTGACGGATCGGAAGGAAACTATGGCAATTTTGCAAAAAGGTACCCACACACCTCTCCGCATTTGTAAATAAGGCCTTCCCTCGTTCATCCTTTTCTCTCACAAGATAAACCAGTCATACAAATGCATCTTCATGTTACGTGCAACGCACGGGCATCTTGCTAGTAAGAATGAAAACAAACGACAAAAAAATATTGGACGGTGGTTCGAAGTCATGACCGCGGGCACAACAGACAAGGTGGCCTTGTATTAGCATGCTGAGCCGTCTGTTTTAACACACATGAGCTGGTGTGGTGATTATATATACACACACACACACGCATGCACACGAACTGCATGCACGCAACACTCACACAAACACATGCAGCCATGCACACATGCAACACTCACACATACACACGCAGCCACACACGCACATAACACACACATGCACACATACACACGCATGCATGGACACACCACACGACCAACACACACTCTCACACTCAAGTGCTCAACCTACACGTACATGCACACACATCAGGCCCTGACAGACACATACATAACCAGGTGATTCCCGTGCACGGGTTGGAGTCTTGTCGCGCCTGCGTAAATTTGTGTTTGTCTGACCTTTTTCCTACGCGGACTGATAGGTGGGACCCACAAGGAACATGGTCAATTTAACTAGTCAACATGGTGCCACGCAGACTATTTGGCCGGTCAACGGAGTGCAATCCGATGCTGAACGGTGAGCAAGTGACCGTATAATCACCACAAAACGTATATAGTGACCGTAATGAGCATATTCTAAAGTTCGGTGACCGTATTATGCTTTCTCTCTGTAGGCTCTCCAAAACTACATCTCTACACGTTCTCGCATGTTACATCTAACAACTATGCAATGCAGCACACCTACTACACTCTAACACAATAAGTCATATGTGTTTTTAGTTTTACTAGATATCATATTGTTACTTAATTATTTAGTCTGCATACATTAAAATTGCCTTTGAAATGTATGGCCAGTATCATCTACCGCGCGGGAAAAATCCCGCCCTTTCCTGTTTAATTGGGTTTTTATCGATGGATCGTGCGAAACAACAAAACTATAGTACTGGTATACAGTACAAGTGACAGTTCACTGGGCCTCCGTGTCGTGTACTCCTCCATCGTATGAGTGGAGCGCTCGCTTTCATAAATGTTCTAGTCCCTTTCACTGACATGTGGGACATCAAGCTACCGGGTCCACGTGCCATACCGAAATACAATGCAGAGCAGCAGGGGTGAAGCACCCCAGTCATGGCGCCAGCGTAGTAATGAGCAATGAGGCGTCAAATCAGAAAGCTGCACCTTTCCCGTAGTTAAGTTGGAGGGATGAAGTAATAATAATGCTATAAAAAAGAAGTTGTAGGGACGAAGAAACCATCATCTCACTCGTTGCTGAATCTGCTTCTCCCTCATCTTCTTCAAGTTAACCACGTGTTGCTTCCGCCGTTGTTCTGCCCCATGTGGGACGCAGATCGGCTTGATAAAGCACTGACACGTGGGACCACATGTTAGAAAACCGCCAGGACAAAGTCCTCTAAAAATAAGAAACCTCCCCCGCCATCCGCAAGGGAAAATCACCTCTTTTTTACTAATCTTGATTCTATAATTTTTTAGATCAATATAATTGAGATTTGTATAGATAGCACACAGGAGCAGAACCAAGTGGTATGGTTAAGGGAATCCACAATGTGTAGCCAAATGTGAAAATAGCTTTTGTCATCAATGGAACCATTTGTGGACGGTGCTGCCAAAGCCAAAAAGATGGAACCGAAGCTCCCTGATTGATTGATTGAAGGAATAGAAAAATGCAACATCTCTCTTTCTCCCGTGCTTGGACGCATGTACAGTATAGAGCATAGAGTATACTCGTTGTCCCTTCTATCACAAATCACAAAGCAGTGAGGCATCAAATCACAAAGCGCGAACGAATCAACCATCATTTCACTCTTTGCTGACTCCGCTTCTCCATCATCTTCTTCGAGAAACCACCTCACCGCACTAAGATGGACGGACGGCGCTATTGTGTACTAGTAGTACTAGTACATTTACGCGTCCTTTGGTTCAACCGACTTCATGGATGCAAATAAGGCAGTTGTCTCGGCTTGTAGGCGGCACTTGCGAACGACTTACCGTGGTCTCCCTCAATGGTGTTCTCTGTCGAACGCACTTCGCCAAACCACAATGTTCGAGATAACGTCGACGTCACCGCAATGGGGAAGGAAGTCAAATAGTTACTACCTCCACTTTTTGTACCAGGCTAGTATATCAAAATTACAATTTGCAAAAGGCCACTAACACTAATCGAGGCAAAATTGATGGGGTTTGCCTCATACTAGCAACCCAGGACATTAATATACCCTTGCATGCATGCGGAAGTGAGAAGGTTTGTGTGCATGACGCTGCATTTATCAAAGCGATGAGGAGTGAGATGGTTAGCTCTTTGGGCTTTGGAGAAAAAAATACACATTAATTGACACGTCAAACGATGATTTGTATCGAACCGCACCCTCACACGGTCGCTCCTGCACGCCGCGGTTGCACCGCACCCTCACATAGTCGCTCCTGCACGCCGCAAACGCAACCAAGGGAGCGCACCCTCACTGACACGTGCTATCGCTGATAAATAATTTTCGTTCATACATTATGTTTATCCAACCGCATGTTGGGGTGGATCCGTACATCCCGTGCGGTGGTCTGTTGGGGAAGAAGAAGAGGTGAGGAAGAAGGGTTAGGAGATGTAGGATATTCATCCAACCGCCTGAAATGGTAGACTGACCCAAATGATGAAAGTCAGGCAACTTGCATAACAATATATGTTTTTACATAGCAAAAGATCCTTAAAAACAACAACATAAAGAAAAACTATCACTGCTCGTGGAACGACACGACCTCGTCGTCTTTGGCTGTCGGCGCGAACCAGCCGTAGTCGTCGACGTTTGTCTTCGCACCGTGGTTGTCCTCGGCCTCCAGCTACTCATTCATGCAGAGCGTGAAGGCGCTCTGCACGGACAAGAGCACCGCCCGGTTGATGTCGAGGACGTTCGGTTCCGCCTCCATGAGGGCCTCGATGGCTGCGGCATCCGCGCGGTCCGCGTCGAGTTGAGCCTCCAGCACCCGGATCAAGTCCAGGACGTCCGGTTCCGCCTGTAGGAGGGCCTCCAGCAGCATCTGCGCACTCCGCGTTGAGTTGAGCCTCCGCTGCCCGGTTCACATCCATAACATCTGATTCCGCCTGCAGGAGAGCCTCGATGGCAGCGGCATGCGCGCGGTCCGCGTCGAGTTGAGCCTCTGCCTGCCGGTCCTCCTTTAGTATCGCCAGGTTGAACCGCTAGTCCACTTGCACCATGGGGGTCCCGGACGCCGGCATGAAGTCGACGTCCATCGTCTCATAACCATCGGGGCCCTTTTGCGCCATGACCTCCGCCATGAACATTGTATCGGCTTCCTCCTCCTCGTAGCTTGGCTCCAGAGAACTCGGGGATTGGCCCGCCGGAAAGCGAGCTTGGGAACAGCGGTCTGTGGCGCCGATGGCCGCCGCGATTTCTGAGCGGCCCTCCGGCATCAGCATCTTGTAGTATGTGATCTTGTGGCGCACCGTGGCTTTTCGGCGAAGACGCTTGATGCGGGCTAGGGGATCGAAAGGTGGGGGAATGGGCTGGAGAGGAGGTGTGGTTTTGGGGCAGTGGCTGGCGTAGGCCGAGAAGCGAAGGTTCTGGTGTGAATAGTGGTTCCGGTGATGACCGGTCAATCGGTTTTGACTGTACATTGCTCTTGTCGCATTCCCGTTGCACCCCGGCAAGCTGGACCCTCCATGTCGTTCACCAAATGGAACACGCTTCATCTTGCATTTTCACTCGCTTGTGGGACCGCAGTTGAGAGCAAACCGACGTCCCTCCCCCTCCCCTGCCCGCGTCATTTATACTACCACTCCCTCCATTTTATGCGGAGTAAATAAAAACAGAGGGAGTATACTATGGATGTGGATCCCCTGATGTGGCTGAACCCATTGAGTAACTGACATGCGGGGCCTAGCAAGCATGGGTCCTCCAGTAAGTGACCGAAAGGGAGGGTAAGGCAGGGATCCTACGTCAGAGGATCCACTTCCACTACTACTCCCTCCTTCTATCTACAGGGCCTAATGCGTTTTTTGAGGCTAACTTTGACCAAATGTTAGAGTAATAATATATGACATGCAACATACACAAAGCATACGGTTAAATTCGTATGTGAAAGGAGCTTCCAATGATATAATTTTCACATTATATATCTCATGTATTATTAATCTTGTCAATTGTCAAAGGCGGTTTTGAAAAACGCATTAGAGCATGGTTAATAATATAGTCAGCCGATGGCTATAAGGAACTGCCATGTCATCTATAGCCATCATCTATATGCACTCATACAATAGTGTGGGCTATAAGGTTGGCTATTTCCCGCAAAAAATAATATAAAAGGTTGGCTATTGTATTAGTACTTTTTCCAATCTCCTCTCTACTATCTCTTTCTTCATATTTATTATAATTACCTAGGAATGCGTATATAGCTAGGCTCTTGCATGAGAGCTCACTCCCCTAACTTTTTCACATCTCTCTCCTTCACATCGGCAAAAGTGCCATGTAAGTTGGCTCTTAATGGCTATTAGGTTGGCTCTAAGCATTTAATATTTGCATGAGCAAGGTATATGATTGGAAGAGAGTTGTATGCATACTTTTTTTCTTGATCTATGTGTTATGGCCGGGCTGTAGAATATAAGAGCCCGCTTCACTCTCTCTCCTCTCTTCTCACTCCTCCAAGTAGGATTTTAATGACATGACAAGTCTTATAGCCTACTGACTAGGCCTTATTAGGCTGGTTGTAATGGGGAGTATCATATAGTAGTATCATGCATATGATACTAATGTATGATACAACCTCCTTAATGCATAGTATCATATATTAGTATCATGTAATACTCTATTTATTGCCATGCATGACACAAAGTAGCATAGAATTTATTATGATACGGTATCATGATATGATACTTCACCATCTCTTTCTTCATTTAATGCTATGAAACGTCATCATAATTGCCTAGTTGGCATGCATGATACTAGCTATGATACTACCATTACGACTATCCTTAGACTTGCTCTTAGGACCTATATAAATGGAAGGAGGGAGTACTATGAGCACTGCATACTCTACTACAGATGTTGTCAGTACTCCACTAGTACTATTGGACAGGGAGCTTAAAAAAGTTACTATTGGACTGGCTATACGTGGCGAAATCCTAGTAGGAAGAGCATGCACGAGAACAAACACATTCACGTGGTTGAAAACAAATTGGAAACCATCTATTTTTGTATGCAAATCTAGGAGTACGTACGAATCTAACAATATTGATTGGGCGTTGTTGAATGTTGATACTTTTTTCTGTAAGTTTGATCAAAGTAGAGATACTTTGACTACACATAAAACTTATATGTAAACTAGAAAGGATCGGAGGGAGTATATTGTACGTTTAAAAGTGAAACGAACATTGAATACCCTTTATATATGATTTGCGGATGCTATGATCACCGGTTCAAAATTTGAATCCGCCTTAGGTATCACACATGCACCCACTCGTTTTCTCTCGATTTCATCTCGGGGTCCGGAGATCGATTCAAAGAGGACTAGGGTGGGTACAATACGCTCGTTTCGCTTATGAACATACAATATACTCCCTCTGATCCCCACATACCCCCCGCGGGTCATTTCTATCATTCAATCATAGAAACAGACCAAACATTTATCTCCTTGCACGACACACAATTGATCACTCAAACATCAATCGATCTCGTCAAGATGTGTCGGGGCATGAACCGAATGGGATGTCAAAACTAAGATGGGAAGCAACACGTAGTGGACGCAAAGTGAAACTTTAAATGAACCGTTTGTTTGTATGCATGTCGTACAAATTATAACATTGGAAATACAAGCGAATGATACTCGGCGGAATGTTCAAATGACGCATGCGGGAGGATGGACTCGACCGGAGGGCGGCATGATCGATGGTGAAGAGGGTTGGAGAGGAATGAGAAATAAGCAATGCCACATGATTATACTTGAATGGCTCAAATAAACTATAAGTTTTCTCGTTTTCCCTTCCGTCTTGGTCACGGAGTAAGATACTCCCTCTATTTTTATTTACTCTGCATATTAGGTTTGATTGAAGTGAAACTTCATAAAATTTGACCAAGTTTATAGAAAACTAGCAGGATGCCTGTGCCTTGCATGGAACATCAAGATCTTGTGGGAGAAAACGATGAACGAGGGAAGGCCTTATATGCAAATGTGGAGAGGAGTGCACGTAAATTGTCATAGTTTCCATCCTATCCGTTAGATATAGATCGGACGACCTATATTGCAGGATGGCATGCACACCATCATCACCAACTCTGATTTTTATGTACACTAGCAAGATGCCCGTGCGTTGCACGGAACATCAAGATGCATTTGTATGAGTAGTTTATCTTGTGGGAGAAAATGATGAATGAGGGAAGGCGTTATTTGCAAATGTGGAGAGGGGTGTGGGTATCTTTTTGCAAAATTACCAAAGTTTCCTTCCTATCCATCAGATATAAATCAGAAGGACTCTTATAAAAAAACAGAGTTGGTGATGATGGTGTGCCTGCCATCCTGCAATATAGGCCATCTGATTTATATCTGACGGATAGGAAGGAAGCTATGACAATATTGCAAAAAGGTACCCACACACCTCTCCACAATTGCAAATAATGCCTTCCCTCATTCATCCTTTTCTCTCACAAGATAAACTAGTCATACAAATGCATCTTGATGTTAGGTGCAACGCACGGGCATCTTGCTAGCAAGAGTAGAAATATGAACATTTACAATAGCAAATATATATGATGTGAAAGTATATTAAATAATGAATCTAATGGTATTGATTTGTTATTGTATATCTTATTATTTATGTCTATGAACTTTGTCAAAGTTTACAAAGTTTGACTTTGAGAAAAGCTAAAATGTGGAGTAAATAAAAATAGAGGGAGTACGCAGGGACTAGTATAGTTACTACTGCCGGAACATGGTAAGTTGGACCCCTAAATGCGGGCACGGACCGGGCACACCTCAGTTATTCTTTCAAACAGTCGGACACCTACATTTAGCACACCATCCGGCTACTTAATCAAGTGTTACGCTTCACTACTTGAAAAGGAAAAGGGTGGCACCGTACGCAAAACCACCACACTTGGGGCTAGGGTAACAACTTGGTACTATACCACATTTGAACCAGGGCGCAAAAACCACCTATTCTGCGCCTAATGCGCAACACGGAGCACTGATGCTCGAATATGGCCGGGAAAACAGGGAAACCGACATGTGGGGCACACCTGTCGGGACGACATGGCACAGACTAGTCCAATGGAGGTGCTGGGCCACGACCTCCTTGCCACCGGCAACCGTTCATGTGGGTCGTGGGGGCTAGCAATGTGGCGCAGCTCCAGTACCACCTCTGGATAGGGCGACCGTGGTGAGCGACATGCTCATCGTCGCTGGACACGGACGGTTTCAGTGTGCCGAGGGTGGCGTTAGCGCTGTGGCACGACCAGCATATCAACACCCGACTCGTCGAGGATGCATGGGGTGCCGAAGTGCGTGCGTGCCGCGACACATCCGTGGAGTGGTGTAGCGCGGCCAACTGCATCCCCAGGACCTGAGACCATGCCAGGTCGTCTTGATTTTTCAATGACATGTGGGGTCGCATGTGAGCAAAGGGCATCTCCAATGTTGCCACGATAGCAGGTGACTACCTTGGCACACCTCGAACCCGCAGCTTCCGCCTTGACAGGGCGGTGCTCTGACAAATTGAACTACAATCCAAAAACCCTCGTCCCTCGCACCATGGCGCGGTGCGTTCGCAGCCGGCGCTAGCTTCCCACATTCATGTCGTCTGTCTGTATGCCAACATTAAGAGGCTCGGTGCCCAAGGAACAAACTCCGGTGACTTAATGACGCGCCCAGACACTTTGGCCTCACCGGAATGCGCTACTTAAAGCGGCAATGCCCAGCTAACCTCCACACCATAGCGCATCGTCCTGCTATCTGGCACCACATCCGCCATGACCGCGAGCGTGAACACTCTGTGGGAGAGCTTTGTCTTCGGGGATGAAGCTCGAGGTCGGAGCCCTCGCTCCAGTCGCCGCTCGCGACGCAATAGCGGCGTAGCCGGACATGGACGCGACCGCACAAGCGATGGCCACGATGGCAGCCGATGACGGGAGCACCGTCAGCCACGCGTCCTACTTGCCGTTGTCGAACGTCCGGCACTGCCGAGGTCGAGGACTCCTCCGAGGATGAGTAGGG
Source organism: Triticum urartu (assembly GCF_003073215.2). NCBI lineage: Eukaryota > Viridiplantae > Streptophyta > Magnoliopsida > Poales > Poaceae > Triticum > Triticum urartu. The sequence continues at coordinate 301,501,211 of NC_053025.1, forward strand.
CATGGGAGGCGGCAGGGCATGGTGTGCCAACTGGCTGGTCCGTCTCCCGTGTTCTACACTTCCTCGCGGAGACCGCACCTTCGTCTTGAACCCCGCCCCCGTACATGGAGATTGTAGATGGAGGACGTCGGTCACCGCCGTAGAATAGGTTTAGGGTCGGGTTTATTTTATTTTTCTGTCCTATAGAAGTTCGAAATGTAATGAAAATCTGTCGTGTTTGCATTAATCTCGGCCGGTGTATATGAACTTTCACAATAATATAGTATATTGTAGGAGTACTAGCAAGATGCGTGTGCGTTGCATGGAACATCAAGATCTTGTGGGAGAAAAGGATGAACGAGGGAAGGACTTATCTACAAATGTGGAGAGGAGTGCAGGTAAATTGTCATAGTTTCCTTCCTATCCGTTAGATATAGTTCGGACGGCCTAAATTGCAGGATGGCAGGCACACCATCATCACCAACTCTGCTTTTTATTGAACCGAGTCAAAGCTAACATGCGAAGTAGATAAACACATAGGGCCTACATACACAATTTATCTTAGGCACTCCAATAGTACGTCCACTACACATTCACGCATTTCACATAAGGTTTAACGTAAATTACCTCTCTCTCTTCCCTGATTTTCATGGTGGTGGTGAAGGAAATATGCCCTAGAGGCAATAATAAAATTGTTATTTATATTTCCTTATATCATGATAAATGTTTATTATTCATGCTAGAATTGTATTAACCAGAAACTTAGTGCATGTGTGAATACGTAGACAAACTGAGATTCCCTAGTGTGCCCCTACTTGACTAGCTTGTTAATCAAAGATGGTTAAGTTTCCTAGCCATGGACATGTGTTGTCATTTGATGAACGGGATCACATCATTAGAGAATGATGTGATGGACAAGACCCATCCGTTAGCTTAGCACTATGATCGTTTAGTTTATTGCTATCGCTTTCTTCATGACTTATACATGTTCCTATGACTATGAGATTATGCAACTCCTGAATACCGGAGGAACACTTAGTGTGCTATCAAACGTCACAACATAACTGGGTGATTATAAAGATGCTCTACAGGTGTCTCCGATGGTGTTTGTTGAGTTAGCATAGATCGAGATTAGGATGTGTCACTCCGTGTATCGGAGAGGTATCTCTGGGCCCTATCAATAATGATCATCACTATAAGCCTTGCAAGCAATGTGACTAATGATTTAGTTGCGGGATGATGCATTACGGAACAAGTAAAGAGACTTGCCGGTAACGAGATTGAACTAGGTATGAGGATACCGACGATCGAATCTTGGGCAAGTAACATACTGATGACAAAGGGAACAACGCATGTTGTTACGCGGTTCGACCGATAAAGATCTTCGTAGAATATGTCGGAGCCAATATGGGCATCCAGGTTTCGCTATTGGTTATTGACCAGAGAGATGTCTCGGTCATGTCTACATAGTTCTCAAACCCGTAGGGTCCGCATGCTTAACGTTCGTTGACGATATAATATTATATGAGTTATGTATGTTGGTGACCGAATGTTGTTCTAAGTCTCGGATGAGATCACGGACATGACGAGGAGCTCTGGAATGGTCCGGAGGTAAAGATTGATATATAGGATGATATGGTTCGGCCAAGGGGTGAAGCCCAAGAGGCTTTAGGTCAGTGCAAAAGGAGTTTCGCAGAGGCTAGGGGGCCAAACGTTGGAGACCTTGGCGTCTGGGCCAGACGCCAAGGATTGTGGCGTTTGGTCCTGGAGTACGAGTGGGACTCTTTCCTTTCGGGCAAAACTGACTTTGAGGAGGCTTTTGCTCCAAGTTTCGACCCCAGGGCTCAACATATAAATAGAGGGGCAGGGCTAGCGCCAAAGACACATCAAGAAACACCAAGGCATGCGCCAGCAACCCCGTCCCCTCTAGTTTATCCTCCGTCATAGTTTTCGTAGTTCTTAGGCGAAGCCCTGCGGAGATTGTTCTTCACTAACACCGTCACCACGTCGTCGTGCTCCCGGAACTCATCTACTACTTCGCCCGTCTTGATGGATCAAGAAGGCGAGGACATCATCGAGCAGAACATGTGCTGAACACGGAGGTGTCGTACATCGGTACTTGATCGGGACGGATCATGAAGGTGTACGACTACATCAACCGCGTTGATAAACGCTCCCGCTTTCAGTCTACAAGGGTACGTAGACACACTCTCCCCTCTCGTTTCTATGCATCTCCTAGATAGATCTTGCGTGATCGTAGGATTTTTTTGAAATATTACATTCCCCAACAGTGGTATCAGAGCTAGGTCTATGCGTAGATGTTATATGCACGAGTATAACACAATGAATTGTGGGCGATAATAGTCATATTTCTTACCAGCAACGTCTTACTTTGATTCAGCGGTATTGTTGGATGAAGCGGCCCGGACCGACCTTACATGACCGCATTTATGGGACTGGTTCTACCGACGTGCTTTGCACACGGGTGGCTAGCGGGTGTCTGTTTCTCCAGCTTTAGTTGAATCGAGTTTGACTACGCCCGATCCTTGTTGAAGGTTAAAACAACACACTTGATGAAAAATCGTTGTGGTTTGATGCGTAGGTAAGAACGGTTCTTGCTAGAAGCCTGTAGCAGCCACGCAAAACTTGCAACAACAAAGTAGAGGACGTCTAACTTGTTTTCTAGGGCTTGTTGTGATGTGATATGGTCAAGACGTGATGATATAAATTGTTGTACGAGATGATCATGTTTTGTAACAGTTATCGGCAACTGGCAGGAGCCATATGGTTGTCGCTTTATTGTATGAAATGCAATCGCCATGTAATTGCTTTACTTTATCACTAAGCGGCAGCGATAGTCGTAGAAGTAACAATTGGCGAGACGACAACAATCCTACGATGGAGATCAAGGTGTCAAGCCGGTGACGATGGTGATCATGACAGTGCTTTGGAGATGGAGATCAAAGGCACAAGATGATGATGGCCATATCATATCACTTATTTTGATTGCGTGTGATGTTTATCCTTTATGCACCTTATTTTGATTAGTACGGCGGTAGCATTATAAGATGATACCTCACTAAATTTCTAGGTATAAGTGTTCTCCGTGAGTATGCGCCATTGCGACAGTTCTTCGTGCTGAAACACCATGTGATGATCGGGTGTGATAAGCTCTACGTTCACATACAATGGGTGCAAGGCAGTTTTGCACATGCAGAATACTCGGGTTAAACTTGACGAGCGTAGCATATGAAGATATGGCCTTGGAACACAGATACCGAAAGGTCAAGCGTGAATCATATAGTAGATATGATTAACATAGTGATGTTCACCATTGAAAACTACTCCATCTCACGTGATGATCTGACATGGTTTAGTAGGTAAGGATCACGTGATTATTTAGATGACTCGAGGGATGTCTATCTAAGTGGGATTTCTTAAGTAATATGATTAATTGAACTTAAATTTATCATGAACTTAGTCCTGATAGTATTTGCAAATTATGTTGTAGATCAATAGCTCGCGATGTAGTTCCCCGTTTTGTTTGATATGTTCCTAGAGAAAAATAAGTTGAAAGATGATAGTAGCAATGATGTGGAATTGGTTCGTGATCTGAGGATTACCCCCATTGCTGCACAGAAGAATTATGTCCTTGATGCACCGTTAGGTGATAGACCTATTGCAGGAGCAGATGCAGGCGTTATGAATGTTTGGCAAGCTCGGGATGATGACTACTTGATAGTTTAGTGCGCCATGCTTTACGGCTTAGAACCGGGACTTCAAAACCGTTTTGAATGCCACGGAGCATATAAGATGTTCCGAGAGCTGAAATTAGTATTTCAGACTCATGCCCGAGTCAAGAGGTATGAGACCTATGACAAGTATTTTGCCTACAAGATGGAGGAGAATAGCTCAACCAGTGAGCATGTGCTCAGAATGTCTGAGTACTACAATCGCTTGAATCAAATGGGAGTTAATCTTCCAGATAAGATAGTGATTGACAGAGTTCTCTAGTCAGTATCACCAAGTTACTGGAACTTCGTGATGAACTATAATATGCAAGGGATGACGAAAATGATTCCCTGAGCTCTTGGCGATGCTGAAATCGGTGAAGGTAGAAATCAAGAAAAGCATCAAGTGTTGATGGTTGACAAGACCACTAGTTCCAAGTAAAAGGGAAAGGGAAAGAAAGGGAACTTCAAGAAGAATGGCAAGCAAGTTGCCACTCCCATGAAGAAGCCCAAAGCTAGACCCAAGCCTGAAACTGAGTGCTTCTACTGCAAAGGAAATGGTCACTAGAAGCGGAACTTCCCAAAATACTTGGCGGATAAGATGGATGGCAAAGTGAACAAAAGTATATATGATATACATGTTATTGATGTGTACTTTACTAGTGTTCATAAAAACCCCTGGGTATTTGATACTGGTTCAGTTGCTATGATTAGTAACTTGAAACATGATTTACAAAATGAACATAGACTAGTTGAGGGTAAGGTGACGATGTGTGTTGGAAGTGATTCCATGGTTGATAAGATCACCATCGCACACTCCCTTTACCTTCGATATTAGTGTTGAACCTAAAATAAATGTTATTTGGTGTTTGCATTGAGCATAATATGATCGGATCATGTTTATTGCAATACAGTTATTCATTTAAGTTAAAGAATAATTGTTATTCTGTTTACATGAATAAAACCTTCTGTGGTCATACACCCAAGGTGAATGGTTTATTAAATCTTGATCATAGTGATACACATATTCATAATATTGATGCCAAAAGATGCAAAGTTAATAATGATAGTGCAACATATTTGTGGCACTGCCGTTTAGATCATATTGGTGTAAAGCGCATGAAGAAACTTAGGGATGGCAATGGGTAGGTTATGGGTGGGTACAACCATCTTCTTCCCAAACCCATACCCATGGAAACTTTGTATACCCACCAATTTCAATACCCATGGGTGCAAGTTGACACCCATGCCCATACCCATCGGGTACTCTATACCCAATGGGTACAATATATAACATTTATATTTTGAAAAAGTAAAGAAATGCGTCTAAAATTAGAGTGATGATGGGAGATCAATCTAGCACCGACATGGTATCCTCCGGTGGGAGGTCTATCGAAGGCGACATGGGAGTACAATAAGTAGTTGGTGGAAGCCCGGCAGAATGGATGCGGTAGTGGGAAGTAGGGATCGCTGGTCCAAGAATTGGACAAGAGTTTGTTGGTGATCTATCAAGATTACATCGTTTCGAGGAGTCACATAGGACGCGGGAGGAGTGGCAAGCTAGTGGATATAGGCCTATGAGGTATGGTTCGTTTAGGGAATAAGGGACTCAACATTGGGCCATATGAGTTGGATGTTGACCCTACATTTCATAGGAGTTATTTTTCTTTACTGAGTTTTTCTAGGTATCCATTGGGTTACCCGTGGGTGCAATTTCATACCCATGCCCTACCCATATATTTTGCGGGTATAGATACCCATTACCCATGGGTATAAAATCTTGCCAAGTCTTGCCCATGTCCAATGTTTTTGGGTAGGGTACCCGCGGATACCCATACTGATGGGCAAAGCTGCCATCCCTAAAGAAACTCCACGCGAACGGACTTTTGGAATCACTTTATTATGAATCATTTGATGCTTTCGAACCATGCCTCATGAGCAAGATGACTAAGACTCTGTTCTCCGGAACAATGGAGCAAACCACTGACTTATTGGAAATAATACATACTGATGTATGCGATCCGATGAGTGTTGAGGCTCATGGTGGGTATCATTATTTTCTGACCTTCACAGAAGATTTAAGAAGATATGGGTATATCTAGTTAATGAAACACAAATCTGAAACATTTGAAAAGTTCAAATGATTTCAGAGTGAAGTTGAGAATAATCGTAACAAGAAAATAAAGTTTCTACGATCTGATCGCGGAGGCAAATATTTGAGTTACGAGTTTGGCCTTCATTTAGAAAGAATGTGGAATAAGTTTCACAACTCATGCCACCTGGAACACCACGGAGCAATGGTGTGTTCGAACGTCGGAACCGTACTTTATTAGATATGGTGCGATCTATGATGTCTCTTACTGATTTACCACTGTCATTTTAGGGTTATGCATTAGAGATAGCTTCATTCACGTTAAAGAGGGCACCGTCAAAAAATCCGTTGAGACGACACCATATGAACTGTGGTTTAGCAAGAAACCTAAGCTGTTGTTTCCTAAAGTTTGGGGTTGCGATGCTTATGTGAAAAAGTTCCAACCTTATAAGCTCATACCCAAATTGTAGAAGTGCGTCTTCATAGGATACCCAAAAGAACTGTTGGGTACACCTTCTATCACAGATCCGAAGGCAAGATCTTTGTTGCTAAGAGTGGATCCTTTCTAGAGAAGTAGTTTCTCTCGAAAGAAGTGAGTGGGACGAAAGTAGAGCTTGATGAGGTAATTGTACCTTCTCCTGAATTGGGAAGTAGTTCATCACAGAAATCAGTTCCAGTGATGCCTACACCAATTAGTGAGGAAGTTAATGATGATGATCATGAAACTTCAGATCAAGTTACTGCCGAATCTCGTAGGTCAACCAGAGTACGTTCCGCACCAGAGTGGTACGGTAATCTTGTTCTGGAAGTCATGTTACTAGACCACAATGAACCTACGAACTATGAGGAAGCAATGAGGAGCCCAGATTCCACGAAATGGCTTAAGGCCATGAAATCTGAGATGGGATCCATGTATGAGAACAAAGTATAAACTTTGATTGAGTTGCCCGATGATCGGTGAGCCATTCAGAATAAATGGATCCTCAAGAGGAAGGCGGATGCTGATAGTAGTGTTACTAACTACAAACCTCGAATTGTCACAAAAGGTTTTCGACAAGTTCAAGGTGTTGACTATGATGAGATTTTCTTACTCGTATTGATGCTTAAAAGTATGTCCAAATCATGTTAGTAGTTGCCGCATTTTATGAAATATGGCAAATGGATATCAAAACTACATTCCTTAATGGATTTATTAAAAAAGAGTTGTATATGATGCAACCAAAAGGTTTTGTCAATCCTAAAGATGCTGACAAAGTGTGCAAGCTCCAGTGATCCATCTATAGACTGGTGCAAGCATCTGGAGTTAGAATATACACTTTGATGAGTTGATCAATGCATATAGTTTTATACAGACTTGCGGTGAAGCATGTATTTACAAGAAAGTGAGTAGGAGCACTACAACCTTTCTGATAAGTATATGTGAATGACATATTGTTGGTCGGAAATGATGTAGAATTTTCTGGAAAGCATAAAGGAGTGTTTGAAAAGAGTTTTTCAAAGAAAGACCTCAGTGAAGCTGCTTACATATTAAGCATCAAGATCTATAGATATAGATCAAGACGCTTGATAAGTTTTCTCAATGAGTACATACCTTGACAAGTTTTTTTTGAAGTAGTTCAAAATGGAATAGTCAAAAAGGAGTTCTTGCCTGAGTTGTAAGGTATGAAGTTGGGTAAGACTGAAAACCTGACCACGGCAGAAGATAGAGAGAGAATGAAAGTCATTCCCTATGCCTCAGCCATAGGTTCTATAAAGTATGCCATGCTGTATTGTGTACCTTGCCATGAGTTTGGAAAGGGGGTACGATAGTGATCCAGGAGTGGATCACTGGACAACGGTCAAAGTTATCCTTAGTTACCTAAGAGGACTAAGGAAATATTTCTCGGTTATGGAGGTGATAAAGAGTTCATCGTAAAGAGTTGCATCGATGCAAGCGTTTACACTAGTCCGGATGACTCTAATTAAGTCTCAATCTGGATACATGTTGAAAGTGGGAGAAATTAGCTAGAGTAGCTCCATCAGCATTGTATACATAGAATATTTGCAAAATATATACGTCTCTGAATGTAACAGAACCGTTGACTATACTTCTCTCACAAGCAAAACATGATCACACCTTAGTACTCTTTGGGTGTTAATCACATAGCGATGTGAACTAGATTATTGACACTAGTAAACCCTTTGGGTGTTGGTCACATGACGATGTGAACTATTCGTGTTAAATCACATGACGAGGTGAACTAGATTATTGACTCTAGTGCAAGTGGGAGACTGAAGGAAATATGCCCCAGAGGCAATAATAAAGTTGTTATTTATATTTCCTTATATCATGGTAAATGTTTATTATTCATGCTAGAATTGTATTAACCGGAAACATAGTACATGTGTGAATACAGAGACAAACTGAGAGTCCCTAGTGTGCCTCTACTTGACTAGCTCGTTAATCAAAGTTGGTTCAGTTTCCTAGCCATGGACATGTGTTGTCATTTGATGAACGGGATCACATCATTAGAGAATGATGTGATGGACAAGACCCATCCTTTAGCTTAGCACTATGATCGTTTGGTTTATTGCTATTGCTTTCTTCATGACTTATACATGTTCCTACGACTATGAGATTATGCAACTCACGAATACCAGAGGAACACTTAGTGTGCTATCAAACGTCACAACGTAACTGGGTGATTATAAAGATTCTCTACAGGTGTCTCCGATGGTGTTTGTTGAGTTGGGATAGATTGAGATTAGGATTTGTCACTCCGTGTATCGGAGAGGTATCTCTGGGCCCTCTTGGCAATGATCATCACCATAAGCCTTGCAAGCAATGTGACTAATGAGTTAGTTGTGGGATGATGCATTACAGAACGATTAAAGAGACTTGCCGGTAACGATATTGAACTAGGTACGAGGATACCGACGATCGAATCTCGGGCAAGTAACATACCGATGACAAAGGGAACAACGTATGTTGTTATGCGGTTCGACCGATAAAGATCTTCATAGAATATGTAGGATCCAATATGGGCATCGAGGTTCCGCTATTGGTTATTGACCAAAGAGATGTCTTGGTCATGTCTACATAGTTCTCAAACCCATAGGGTCCGCACGCTTAGCGTTCGTTGAAGATATAGTATTATATGAGTTATGTATGTTGGTGGCCTAATGTTGTTCAGAGTCCTGGATGAGATCACAGACATGACGAGGAGCTCCGGAATGGTCCGGAGGTAAAGATTGATATATAGGATGATATGGTTCGGCCAAGGGGTGAAGCCCATGAGGCTTTAGGTCGGTGCAAAAGTAGTTTCGCGGAGGCCAGGGGGCCAAACCCCGGAGACCCTGGCGTCTGGCCCTGGAGTATGAGTCAGACTCTTGCCTTTCGGGCAAAACCAACTTTTAGGAGGCTTTTGCTCCAAGTTTCAACCCCAGAGCTCAACATATAAATAGAGGGGCAGTGCTAGCACCAAAGACACATCAAGAAACACCAAGCCGTGTGCCGGCAACCCCGTCCCCTCTAGTTTATCCTCCATCATAGTTTTTGTAGTGCTTAGGCGAAGCCCTGCGGAGATTGTTCTTCACCAACACCGTCACCACGCCATCGTGCTGCCGGAACTCATCTACTACTTCCCCGTCTTGCTGGATCAAGAAGGCAAGGACGTCATAGAGCTGAACATGTGCTGAACGCGGAGGTGCCGTACGCTCGGTACTTGATCGGGATAGATCATGAAGGTGTATGACTACATCAACCGCGTTGATAAATGCTTCCTCTCTCAGTCTATGAGGGTACGTAGACACACTCTCCCCTCTCGTTGCTATGCATCTCCTAGATAGATCTTGCGTGATCGTAGGACTTTTTTTGAAATAATGCGTTCCCCAACAGGTGGGCCCCTCCCTCCCCCTAATCTACAATCAACAACTCACATGTTTAACATTATGTTAATTACGTAACTGGGATTACGTAGGTGTAGCATTACTCGTCCAAAAAACCCAACTAAGCCAACCTCCCAGCATATCGCATAGGAAAAGAACCGGCCGCGCCGTTTTAGTCGGGATTACCGGATTACTAGTAGTAGTATCGATGGATAGTGCAAAGCACCAAGTTTTTTTTGAGGGGGCGAACCACCTAATTTAAAACGAAAAAGGGGGTACACTCACATCACCCCTGTCACGGACGCATTGCACCCCCCATACGTTCGGTCCTGCACACGGCTCACGCAAACGGAACGCGCTTTGACTTGCCTCTTCACTGACACGTGGGACTGCACTTGGAGAAACCGACCATGCGCCAAACTCCCCCGCCCACCGCGCGACCCCCCCCCCCCACCCCCCCCCCCAAATCCATTCAACTGCCCTTCGGCCAACTAGCCAATAATATTCCCCAAACCCACCTCCCCCGTCCCCCTCCACTCCATTCGCTCCGTCAAAGCCGCCCTCCCCGCCGCACCGATACGTCGGCACCGCGGTTCGTTGAGGGGACACACGGAGATCCTCTCGCTCCCATAGTACACTCTCGTAGACTGTCGTCCTCGAGCCGCGCAGCCACCGCTGGCGACGTTCTTGTGGAGGCGCACGGCGGTCAACGCCGCCACCGTTGGCGACGTTCGTATGGAGACGCACGGCGGTCAGCTTCTCCCACGGTACTTGTGATACGTCTCCAGCATATCTTTAATTTTTGATTGTTCCATGCTATTATATATTTTGTTTTGGATGTTTAATGGTCTTATTTATACACTTTTATATCATTTTTGGGACTAACCTATTAACTGGAGGCCCATCCCAAATTGCTGTTTTTTGCCTATTTCAGTGCTTCACAGAAAAAGAATATCAAACGGAGTCCAAATGGAATGAAACCTTCGGGAGCGTGATTTTTGGAACAAACGTGATCCAGAGGACTTGGAGTGGACGTCAAGCAATCAGCGAGGAGGCCACGAGGCAGGGGGTGCGCCTACCCCCCTGGGCGCGCCCTCCACCCTCGTGGGCCGCTCGTGGCTCCACTAACCTACTTCTTCCTCCTATATATACCTACGTACCCTGAAAACATCAGAGAGCACCATGAAAACCTAATTCCACCACCGCAACCTTTTGTACCCGTGAGATCCCATCTTGGGGCCTTTTCCGGCGCTCCGCCGGAGGGGGCATTGATCACAGAGGGATTCTACATCAACACCATGTCCTCTTCGATGATGTACGAGTAGTTTATCTCAGACCTTCGGGTCCATAGTTATTAGCTAGATGGATTCTTCTCTCTCTTTGGATCGCAATACAAAGTTCTCCTCGATTCTCTTGGAGATCTATTCGATGTAATCTTCTTTTGCGGTCTGTTTGTCAAGATCCGATGAATTGTGGGTTTATGATCAAGATTATCTATGAACAATAGTTGAATCTTCTCTGAATTCTTTTATGTATGATTGGTTAACTTTGCAAGTTTCTTCGAATTATCAGTTTGGTTTGGCCTACTAGATTGATCTTTCTTGCAATGGAAGAAGTGCTTAGCTTTGGGTTCAATCTTGCGGTGCTCGATCCCAGTGATAGTAGGGGAAACGGCACATATTGTATTGTTGCCATCGAGGATAAAAAGATGGGGTTTATATCATATTGCATGAGTTTATCCCTCTACATCATGTCATCTTTCTTAAAGCATTACTCCGTTCTCATGAACTTAATACTCTAGATGCATGCTGGATAGCGGTCGATGTGTGGAGTAATAGTAGTAGATGCAGGCAGGAGTCGGTCTACTTGTGACGGACGTGATGCCTAGATACATGATCAGACCTCGATATTCTCATAATTATTCGCTTTTCTATCAATTGCTCGACAGTAATTTGTTCACCCACTGTAATACTTATGCTATCTTGAGAGAAGCCACTAGTGAAACCTATGGCCCCCGGGTCTATCTTCCATCATACAAGTTTCCAATCTATTTTATTTTGCAATCTTTACTTTCAATCTATATCATAAAAATACCAAAAATATTTATCTTATTATTATTATCTCTATCAGATCTCACTCTTGCAAGTGGCCGTGAAGGGATTGACAACCCCTTTACCGCGTTGGTTGCGAGGTTCTTATTTGTTTGTGTAGGTACGAGGTGACTCGCGCATGGTCTCCTACTGGATTGATACCTTGGTTCTCAAAAACTGAAGGAAATACTTACGCTGCTTTGCTGCATAACCCTTTCCTCTTCAAGGGAAAACCAACGTATGCTCAAGAGGTAGCAACACGCATTCTAGACTAAGGCCCTGTGCATGTCGGTGTAACACTGAATGTTAGCTGATAGACGTTGTTAATCTCACTGTTTGTCGAAGTAGTTTACAGTCAATATGCTCTACTTAAGAAGATTCCTTGCCCTGTCCTGCACTCAATCTGCTTAGCTGAGATGGCATGCCAAGCCCGATTAGTTGCTAAAATATCCTGCCATATATTTATTGTGACATAGATTGCCATGGTCTAGTAGCCAATCTGTTGGGTGAAATAGCTCTACACCGTTTTATACTCGATCTTTGTTACTGCGATGGCCTTCGATAGTTTGATGGCTGTGTGCTCGGCCTCATTGACTGCTGAAACAGCCTGCCATAATTTAGCACTCAAATCTATTTGCTGAATTAGCTTTAAATATATTTCGTTACTTAGATCTGCTCATCCAAATATCTTGCCATAGCTTTAGACATTGACCTAGGTATTTTTTCTGGACTTCCTAAAAAAGCATATATGTTTTTCCTGTAATATCTAGTAGGAGAACTAATTTGTATGTCTAACAAATGGACAGGACTTGGATAACTTCTGCTCGAAGATTCTCCGCTGCATATGTCGAGGCGGTTGTAAATTTCATAACTTTATCAGAGCTGAGTACGGTGGTCCAAAATTAGATGTGCTCTGCCCGTGTAGCAGTTGTATGAATTCAGTTACAAGACCCCAGTCAACTGTGCAAAATCATCTACACTTGTATGTGATGTCGGTCACATATACTGGTGGGTTCATCATGGTGAAGCTGTGAACGTCAATGTTACTGACTACATGGAAGCAGCAGATCACCATCTTGATCTGCCTGATGCTCAGGTGGAAGAGGAGGAGGAGGAGGTGGTGGTGGAGCCAGTGAGTTTGACCAACATTGAAACAATGCTATGAAATGCTCGTGCATTTCGTGAACTTTCACCTGCAGAAGAAAAATGGTGGGCCCGCATGTTGGAACAATACAACGTGGTTGTCACCCTAGGAAATAAGCTGTCAGTATTCTCAGCTATGGTCACCTTTCTTCAGGTGAAGACATCTAAGCGGATGACCAACAAATCATTCGATGCGATGTTGGCTGCTTTCTGCAAAGCTTTCCCAGATGTGTCTGAGCTGCCACACACCTACAGTAAAATGAAGAATTTCCTTCATGCAGTTGGAATTGGATATGATATGATCCATGTTTGTAACAATAATTGTGTTCTGTTCCGGAAGGATTATGCCAACTTAAGTGAATGCCCAAAATGCAAATCATCAAGATGGAAAGATGGCGATGCTATGAAGAGGATTCCTCATAATGTTCTGAGACATTTTCCAATTACACCAAGATTGCAGAGGTTGTTTCATGATGCTGAAACAAGAGAGGATGTACTGTGGCATTCTAAGAACCAGGAGTACAGATATCAAAATGTAATGAGCCATCCATCACAAGGTAGTGAGAGGAAAAGCTTCAATCAGAAACACAAAAAGTTTGCTGCTGACCCGAGAAACATTAGACTTGGCTTAGCTTCAGATGGATTTAACCCATTTGGCCACCACAGCACCACATATAGCATGTGGCCAGTGCTTGTTATCCCTTACAACATGCCTCCAAATGTCTGCACCAAAGAATCAAACTACATGATGGCCTTGCTCATCCCAGGTCCAAAAGGTCCTGGAAAGGATTTTGATTTATTCATGGAGCCTCTTGTGGAGGAACTTCAACAACAATGGAGGGGTGTTCTCACTTGAGACCTATATAGCAGCCCACCAGCTGATTTCTTTCTGCGTGTTATTATAATTTGGTGCATTTGGGCACTATGTTAGGGCGAACGACAGATGGTTACAATGCATGTGTTCACTGTGACAGGAATCCGCTGTCATACGCAATACTTAGCAAGATCTGTTACATTGGACACCGTTGTTTCCTTGCCAAGGACAAGTCGCATCCTACAAAATACTAAACACATGTGTTCAATGCAAAGCATGAAAACCGCGATGCGCCAAAGAGGCTCACCGCCGATGAGTTACAAGTGGAATTAGAGAAGTTCAGGCATATTACACCAGGAAACCATCCCGATAATGGTAGCGGGAAAAGGAAGCATGGCAGGGCATAAGAGAGATTATTGTTTACCCGTAGGTCCACTTTGTGGGACTTGGAGTATTGGAAAGATTTGGATCTGCGGCATAATCTTGATGTGATGCACATCGAGAAAAATATATGTGAAAGCATTATCGGCACAATTCTTAATATTGAAGGCAAGACGAAAGATACCTTAAAATATAGGATTGATTTGACACACCTGGGTATCAGAAAGGATTTGCAGGTGCAAGATGAAGGTAAACCACGGGATATGGTACCAGGTGTGTACGTCTTGGACAAGGCAAAAAGAAAAGAATTCTGTGAGGTCCTGTCACGTGTGAGATTCCCACATGGATTTGCTTCCAACCCTAAAAGGAGAGCCAGTGCAGATGGAAACAAGGTACAAGGGTTGAAAACTCATGACTGCCACGTCCTACTTCAAAGGGTTTTACCTGTTATCCCTAGAGGATTGGGCCGTCCTGACTTATACAGAGCAGTTGCAGAGTTGGAACAATTCTTCAGGGAACTCTGCAGTAGAAATAGCAGGGTAGATGCTTTGGAGTGTCTTAGAGACAAGATACCAACTATCCTATGCGACCTTGAGAAGATATATCCTCCAGCCTTCTTTGATGTGATGGTGCATTTGGCTGTTCATCTACCTGATGAGGCACTACTTAGAGGTCTAGTGCAGTATGGGTGGATGTACCCTATTGAAAGGCGGCTCAGCACTTTCAAGGGCTATGTTAGGAACAGAGCTAGACCTGAGGGTTCCATTGCAGAGGCCTACATTGCTACAAAAGCGTTGACATTTTGCTCAAAATACATTGAAATAGCTTATCATCTTAGCAAAGAGGTGGGTGAAGCCAATCCCAGGCTCAATGTTTTTGATTATTCTGCTCGAGTTACAGGGAAGAGTTGACAAGAGGACAAACCTAAAGATTTGGACAAAATGGTTTTGTATTTGTTGAATAACTGTCCTGAGATACTACCTTATATCAAGTAAGTGCTAAATACTGTAGCTTATACATCATAATCTACTAAACTTGCAGCACATTCTTGTATATTTAAATGTGTGACACGATCACTATGTTGTGCAGCATCTACAAAAGGAGTTACTACTGCAAAATCCAAGAAACATTGACAAACTGGTTATGGCAGGATTTGCGAAATGGTTCAAGAGCCATGTAAGCTTTTGAATTGCACTATCAGTTTTTTTAATATATTGAGTACATAAGATGACCATCTTGTCTATTTTCTAACCATAGGTTAAGAAGATCGGGAGGATGGGCAGGCAGTTGATGATGCCCTTTATGCACTACCAATGGGTCCTGATACTCGGGTAAGACATTATGAATATTGCGTTGTTGGAGATGTGCATTACAACACCCTTGCACGCGATGAAGGCAGGAAGACACAAAACAGTGCCATCATGAGCACAGATACGTACGGCATAGAGACAACTGAAATGTATGTTAACATAACAGACATTGTTCAGTTGCAGTATATCTCCAGTTCGAGGATCATCGGTGTGTGGTTCTGTTGTGTTGTCATTTGTATAACCTATTTTCCAGGATCGCAAAACCCAGAGCTGATGATTATTTAAAATCCATCAATGTCAAGGCGGCGTACCAGACCAACGAGCCTTCTATTTTGGCAAATCAAGTAACACATATGTTTTTCTTGGAAGATACATTTGCACGTAGAGATGACTGGAGAGTATTGCAAAGGTTTGAGCAGAGGAATTCATTTAATGAAGTTGCACAACAAGATGATGCTTACACTGCTCCTGATGTACAAGATTCCACATATGTTCCTAATATCTTTGAGAACCATCACATCAATGACGCTGGTGAAAAGATTGCCTGTCATGCTGTGGACATATAAGAGTTGATCAAGAAGAAGCCAACGTTCGAGGACATTGATGATGAAGATAAGATGACACTCTGGGGAATTACGATTTAGACTGATACACATGGCGGAGATGTTGACGCTGCTGCTGCGGATGATGATTAGATTTCTTTTCTCGTATTTGCCTGCCAGAAGACGTTTTTTTTATCTACTATGTGAAATTGTGTTTGCTATGACAACTGAAACTTGATGAATGTGTTGTTTAGTATTTTGCTGTGAGAACATCACTTGTTATCTATGTTCATTTGTGTTTGGTGATTGTATGACGACTAAAACATGATGACATTGTTGTTTAGTTGTACTCATATTTGGCTGTGAAACTTGAATTTGATGACATAGTTTGCTGTTGGACTGCAATTTGCTCGACGTCTTCGAATGGGAACAAAGCTGACCCGATAGGGCCTCTGCTAATTTATTTATTTATTACCAAAAGGGCCTATGCTATTTATTTATTTATGAGAAAAAGGGGATACCCCCCGATTTCTATTAATAGAAATCATAAGATGTTCACAACACTACGCCCCGCCTGCTACACAGGTTTCATTCATTACTAGTTTTAGCAAAGTGCTTATGTCATGTCATGACCACTGAATACATCACGACTGCTACATACACAGCAAATAAAGAGACAATCATCCTACATAGCACATCGATTTCGCCCATTATATTATCATGAAATTCTTCCGGTTTGGCGGCCATCTTATTAACTAAGGTGGCTTGCTGATCCGAAATTTGGGCTATTAAGTTCTCAAGATGAGCGAATTGAGATTTCAGACCATAAAATTCTTTAGACATATCATCGAGCTCTTTATTCATGTAACCCATAAATCTTATTTGTTCTTTAAGCTCGTTTTGAAGAAATCATTATGCTCAAACTGCAAGGACATAAAACTTCTAACGTTATTTTCAATTTCTTCCAACCTTTTAAGGTGAAAATCAAAACCATTAGGTAAAGCCATCGCGGCAAACAATCCAACACACAAGCAAACAAGAGATAAGCAAAAAGAGGCAAACTAGAAAAGAGAAGGGAAACAGAAAAACAGGGCGAATAAAACGGCAAGGGTGAAGTGGGGGCGAGAAAAACGAGAGGCAAATGGCAAATAGTGTCATGCGAGGGATAAGAGTTTGTGATGGTACTTCGTATGTCTTGACTTGTGCGTAGACTGCCAGGCAACGGCGCCAGAAATCCTTCTTGCTACCTCTTGAGCACTGCGTTGGTTTTCCCTTGAAGAGGAAAGGGTGATGTAGCAAAGTAGCATAAGTATTTCCCTCAGTTTTTGAGAACCAAGGTATCTATCCAGTAGGAGGCCACACGCAAGTCCCTCGTACCTATACAAACAAATAAGAACCTCGCAACCAACGTGATAAAGGGGTTGTCAATCCCTTCACGGTCACTTACGAGAGTGAGATCTGCTAGAGATAACAATGATAAGATAAATATTTTTGGTATTTTTATGATATAGATTGAAAGTAAAGATTGCAAAGTAAAAATAGATTGGAAACTTATATGATGGAAAATAGACCCGGGGGCCATAGGTTTCACTAGTGGCTTCTCTCAAGATGGCATAAGTATTACGGTGGGTGAACGAATTACTGTCGGGCAATTGATAGAAAAGCAAATAATTATGAGAATATCTAGGCATGATCATGTATATAGGCATCACGTCCGCGACAAGTAGACCGACTCCTGCCTGCATCTACTACTATTACTCCACACATCGACCGCTATCCAGCATGCATCTAGAGAATTAAGTTCATAAGAACAGAGTAACACCTTAGGTAAGATGACATGATGTAGAGGGATAAACTCAAGCAATATGATATAAACCCCATCTTTTTATCCTCGATGGCAACAATACAATACGTGTCATTTCCCTTTCTGTCACTGGGATCGAGCACCGCAAGATTGAACCCAAAGCTAAGCACTTATCCCATTCCAAGAAAGATCAATCTAGTAGTCCAACCCAAACTGAATTCGAAGAGACTTGAAAACATAACCAATCATGCATAAAAGATTTCGGAGAAGAATCAAATAGTGTTCATAGATTGACTTGATCATAAACCCACTATTCATCGGATACCGACAAACACACCGCAAAAAGAGTTACATCGAGTAGATCTCCAAGAAGATCCAGGAGAACTTTGTATTGAGATCCAAAGAGAGAGAAGAAGCCATCTAGCTACTAACTACGGATCCGAAGGTCTGAAGTAAACTACTCACACATCACCGGAGGGGCCATGGAGTTGATGTAGAGGCCCACCGTGATCAATGCCCCCTCTGGCGGAGCTCCGGAAAAGGCCCCAAGATGGGATCTCTTGGGCACAGAAGGTTGCCGCGGCGGAAATAGAGTTTCGTGGTGCTCCTGGATGTTTTCGGGGTATGTGAACATATATAGGAGCAAGAAGTAGGTCGGTGAGCCACGAGGGGCCCACGAGGGGGGAGGGTGCGCCTAGGGGGGTAGGAGCGCCCCCTGCCTCGTGGCCTCCTCGTTGATTGCTTGACGTCCACTCCAAGTCATCTGGATCACGTTTGTTCCAAAAATCACGCACCCGAAGGTTTCATTCCGTTTGGACTCCGTTTGATATTCCTTTTCTACGAGACACTGAAATAGGCAAAAAAACAACAATTTGCACTGGGCCTTGGGTTAATAGGTTAGTCCCAAAATAATATAAAAGTGTAAAATAAAGCCCATTAACATCCAAAACAGATAATATAATAGCATGGAACAATCAAAAATTATAGATACGTTGGAGACGTATCAGCTACAAGTAATATTAAATGGGCTCTAAAATGAAAAAAATACATCAAACAGGCAATTAAGTTCCAAAATACTTTTTTCTTTCGGATTTTGATATTTTAAATTTCATTGTTTTTGTGCGGGTAAAATTTCATTGGATTTAAATTAAGGTATGTTTAGTTTTCAAATTAATTTAAATCTGGCTAGAAATTTCGGGCTCTATGCTGTTTGGGACTGATTTGGAGGCTGACTTGTGTACGAAAGGCTTTGTTAACTTAGTCCACAAACGTTTCTTGCAGCAGTGACCGCTGGATGTTAATCCAACGGCCGTGCTGCTTCTTCAATATCTGATCTTCTTGCTCCAGCCGTCCAAACCAGCGCCGGTGGGACTGCCTGTTCCCGCCTCCCGTGGCCGTCTTTGCTGCCGCATAGGCCGCACCGCCCCACCCTACTCCATTGCTGGCCAGGCCATTCCTCTACCCACCCACACCTCCTATTATTTTCCGGCGACGGCAGCCGGACCAGTAAACTGTCGTACTCCTCACCGCGTGGGAAACCACTGCCGAGTCTTCCCCGACTCTGTGTCATTCCCTTCCTAGGCCTCGTCGTCGTCCACCGTCCTGGTGCTCTCGGCGCATCGTGGTCAATGAACGACATCCATCGGACGTGGACTGTACGTGGAGAGGCTGACAGCTGGGTCCACGGCCGCACACAAGGAAATGCCTCCTTATTACACGCAAAATAATGATTCCTCCACCTGACATCTGGGACCCACCGGAAGGGCCTCTGTATTTCGCGAAAAAATGTTTTCCCCGCTGACAGGTCGGACCCACCAGTTATACCTTCGCACGCAAGGAAGTGCCTCCTTGTTACTCACAAAAAAATAATACTCCCCTGCTAGCTGGGACCCAGCATAGTGGGAGGCTGACATGTGGGCCTACTAAGTTGACGGGGACGGAGTGCTTTGTCAAATTAGTCAATATGAACGATTCTAGATACAGTGACCGTATGATGTCCATCCAACGGCCGTAGTGCTTCTTCAACCTCTGGTCATCTTGCTCCAGCCGCCCAAAGCAGCATCGGTCGTGCCGCCTACTCCTGCCTCCCGTGCCCGGCTCTGCTACCGCGGAGGCCTCACCGCCCCCTACTACTCCCACCGCTGGCCAGGCCCTACGGCGATGGCAGCCTCACACCGTAGGAGAACTAGTGAACCCTCGTACTCCTCTCCGCGTGGGCATCCACTACCGCGTCTTCCCCGGCTCCGCGTCGTCCCTTTCCTAGGCCTCGCCGTCGTCCACCGCCTTGTTGCGCTTGGCACGGCGTGGTAAATGTGGTTAATGAATGACTTCCATCGGAAGAGTACTGTACGTGGAGAGGCTGACAGCTGGGTCCACGGCCGCAGCAAGGAAGTGCCTCCTTATTACGTGCAAAACAATGATTCCTCCACCTGACAGCAGGGACCCACCGAACGGGCCACCATATTTCACAAAAAAACATTTCCCCTGACTGCTGGGACCCACCAGCTACATCTTCGCACGCAAGGAAGTGCCTGATAGTCGAGACCCACCCGGTCGAAGCATACGTAGCGTTGTCATTCTGGTCGCGAACATGTACGTACATACGATCGGTGTGTCTGCAGGCTGCAGCGATGATCCGTGGCCATGCAAGGAAGGGCACGTGTCATAGTATAGGTGCACACATGTTGTAGTAGAGGCGCCCACATAGCAAGTACACGTATGTACAACGGCCAGGGTGCACGAAAGTAAATACAGCCACGCATGTACATACGGGCGGGGTCTCTAACGCCTACTCGCGCATACGTACGGCCAGGGCTCATGTACATGGCTGGGTCGGAATAGAGATATTGCGTCGTCGTCATGTTCATGGGGAGCCAACCGGCTGGGTCGAAATGGAATGCATCGTCGTGTTCATCGGGAGAAAACCGGCTTGGACGGAACAACCGATGGAAACGAGGCCTGGCGTACCGTAGAACGGAGGAAACGGCCTTGTGTTCAACCGGCCACGGTTGAAACGGGGTCCTGTTCATTGGGAGGGGTCTGGCTTACCGCAAAACGAAGGAAACAGACTTCTCTTGGACCACTTATGGTTGAAACGGGGTCCTGTTGACCGGCAGGGGTGTGGCGTACCACAAAATGGAGGAAACAGACTTGTGTTGGAGCGCTACGGTCGAAACGAGGGTCCTGTTCATCGGGAGGGGTGTGGCGTACCGCAAAACGGGACTCCACGGGATACTGTTCATCTCTACCGTCGACCTCCTCCAGCCTCCATGGGCTACTGTTCATCCACCGTCGACCTCCTCCAGCCTCCACCTGCGACTGTTCATCCACGGGTTCCTGTTCATCCAGCCTCCACCGCGCGCTCCTCCACCGGCTACTATTCAACCAGCCTCTCCACGGAGGTCCTGTTCAACCACCCCTCCATGGGCTACTGTTCATCCAGCCCTCCGTCGGCTATTGTTCAACCAGCCCTCCACCGGCTACTGTTCAACCAGCCCTCCATGGGGTCCTGTTCATCCAGCCCTCCACGGGATCCTGTTCATCCACCAGCTCGATCGGGGTAGTGTTCATCCAGCGCAACGACCTATACTACCATGGGTTCCGGTTCATCCAACCCACACCGAGAAATGTTCATCCAAACCCCCCAATAACGCTCACTATTCATCTAGAGGCAGCATCGATCGGCTTCAGTTAGCAGCAGTAGCGAAGGAATCGCTTGATCGGGTTCAGTTAACACCCATCGATCAATCGCTCGAGTTCAATAACGCGTAGCCTACAGTGCAATCGCTCGGGTTCAGTTAGAGCCCAACGCCTCGCTAGGGTTCAGTTAGAGCCCAGCGCCTCGCACACACGCGCGTACGTACGAGAGAAACGCGCATCGCTCGGCCCCTGACCACCCACCGTAACCGGAACTCCCCGATATTTTCCTCGCCCTCGCTTCTACCACGGGTTTTTCTGTCATGGGCGGCCCAAAGAATGTCATGCAGCTACGTCTCCGGCCTGCCAAGGATGAAAAGCCCATTTTCTGTAATGATTTTTTGTCATAGAAGTAGGACCCTACCACATCTATGATGATACCAGGTTTTGTCACAATTATCGTCATAGAAGTGTCATAAGTATGACAGAATTTTTTTTGTCCGCCCCAAAATGTCATGGATGTCTTTTTTTGTAGTGGAGGTGTTTCTTTGATTGTCTTCCGTATGTGTGGAGGTCGGGATCGCGCGATGGTTAACTCCTACCAACCCTTCCCCTAGGAGCATGCGCGTAGTGCTTGGACTTGTAGATTTTTGCAATAAGTATGTGCGTTCTTTATGACTAATGTTGAGTCCATGGATTATACACACTCTCACCCTTCCACCATTTCTAGCCTCTCTAGTACCGCGCAACTTTTGCTGGTACCACAAGCCCACCATTTATCTTCCTGAAAACAACCACCATACCTACCTATTATGGCATTTTCATAGCCATTCCGAGATATATTGCCAAGCAACTTTCCACCGTTCCGTTTATTATGACACACTCCATCATTGTCATATTGCCTTGAATGATCATGTAGTTGACGTCGTATTTGTGGCAAAGCCACCATTCATAATTTTTTCATACATGTCACTCTTGATTCATATCCCGGTACACCGCCGGAGGCATTCATATAGAGTCATATTTTGTTCTAAGTATCGAGTTGTAATCCTTTAGGTGTTGTTGATGATGAACGCCTTGGTTCAACTCCACAATCTTGGAGGCTCCCAGGTGACACCTAACCAATCTAAGAGACACCACTCTCCAAACGGTAATAGACAGTGTTGTTGATGATGAACGCCTTGTTCTTCTGGTTCAAGTGATAGTCTCCCCAACACTCAAACACTCTCTCACAATTTGGCTTTGGTAGGAGAGGGTATTGAATGGAAAGCAACTTGGGGAAGTCTAGAAATCAAGGTTCGAATGGTTGGAATGGAATCTCTTGATCTCAACACATGTGTAGGTGGTTCTCTTCTCAAAAAATGAATGGTGGAAGTCGTGTTTCGTTGTGATGGCTCTCTTAGAGAGCAGGTGGTGGTGGAGGGGCATAAATAGGCAGCATCAAAAATCCAACCAAGTCCTTGACCCAACTCGGTAATACGGACATGAAAATCTCGGTGACACCGACTAGTGCAAAAGACTTGATCGTTAGGCTTTTCGGTGAGGCTAGTTATACAAACTTGGCGGAACCAAAGTGCATTGGCTAGGGCAAGAACTCATTTCGGTAATTCTGGTCGGTTCATCTGGTGATTCCGAAGTGAAGCAACTTCATCACGGAAACTTGGTCAGGCCGTCTCAGTGAGACCAAGAACCATTTTAGTTACACCAAAGTATTAGGGTTTGGCATATCACTACTGCAGGATGCTACTAACGCGACACTATGATCAGAGACCCTTTGACGCAACTGTGTGCGATGTATTAGTCACAAATGGTGATGTAAAAACCCCGTCAAAAAAGACGCAAAACATTTGCGATGAATGATACATCAAACACGGTTCAGATTTTAGTTGCGTGTGCGATGATGCGCATACGGTGATCCATACGAATCGTTTGCGATGAGGCAGAACAACATCAACGGGCAGCCAGATCAAGGTGTGTGTGATATACGGCATACAGTTCGCTCCGATGAACGGTTTACGATGCTCGAGGTGAACACAAACGATTCAGTGTAACAAGATGTGTGTGATACTCGGCAAATAGGTCGGTAATCGGAATTGTGTGCGGTCATTATAGACAACACATACGGTCTTTTTTGTGAATTGTGTGCTCGCTAGGGAAAACAGTTCAACAAACCAACCTGTGGGCGATAATGTAGAAGATCTCCGTCGAATATGTATTAGTAAACATCTGCGATGAGATTGACAGGATAAACAGAGATAACAAATTAATATGAGTGAATGGAAACAGAGATATATACAGTTTGCTTAATTTAGTCCTTGTTGTTGTTGTTGGATGGCCCCATGACATCGTCTTGGCGAGGACGGTTCTTGCCGCTGACCGTTGGCTTTTCATCGCTGCTGCCGTCGTCATCATCGTTGATGTCGTCGTCCTCCTCCTCGTTCGACCATTCCTCCTCCTCATCATCATCGTCCTCTTCTTCGTCCTCCGAAGGCTCCTCGTCCGTCTGGTTGTCGTATGAAGACTATGGAGGCGGCATCCCTTCCGTGATCTAGATATAATCAAGGTCAGGGATCGACACCGGACTCATGGAAGACAAGCGGGATGATTTTGATGTTGACCTATCATCGGGCGCCAGACTGCTGGCTGAACTGTCGTCCTCGCTATCGCTCGACATGGCTGCAGAGTGTGTGCCAGTGTGTAGCGTGGCCTACCGGGGACGATGAAGATGGTGGACACATAAGTGGGGTATGCAGAGAAGAGGAAATGCCAATTGAACCGTGGGTTGACGTATTATCTAACCGCTGATATAATCAACCACAATTATTTGTACCCAGTCCCTCCAAATTCCCGGGGTTGCGCATGACTCCTATTGGCTATTTGGTTGGTTTCTTTTTTCAGGACAAAAATGAGGAACGAGTTTTGGGATTATGCACCGGTACTGGTACGAACGGAGTAGGACAGTTGGCAATCAATACACTGAGCTCTTCTTATTGATAAATCCAGTAATAATCTAACTACAAAGGAAAAGAAAAAAAGACAAAGGAAAATATATGCACGAATCTTCGCGTAACATCAATGGCATATGACCTAGATGTGCATTACTTAGAGCACATCTAGATGTGCTTTAGCAATACTGTGAAACAAAACCCCTAATCATCATTGCGAACAATGCATAGAACATGGCTAATGCGACAACAATAACTACACATGCTAGTTCCTACTTGTCTCTTGATTTCATCTATTGTATGTGATTGATTCTTTCTTGCTTCATCCTGCTGATTGTACATTCCAGATCAGTCAGCTTCTTCTTTAGCTTTATGTTGTCTTCTGCGAGCTTGGTGATAACACTCCGAGCCCTGCCATGCCATTCTTCATCCAGCCAGTTAACAAAGGCACAAGACTCATATCCCTGCCAATGTTAAATAGTATTCAGGATGAGCAGTGGCATTAACTCAAGTAAAATGATGAACTTAGCACTAACCTCTAAGGGGAAACTGAGAAACTGCCTACCAATGTCGAATCCCTTCGTGCATACAAATCGACCGGGAGTGTTCCCATGCACACAACTCAGCCTTTGGTACTTCTCGGTGGCGTAAAACTCGGAGTCGAACTCGAGTTGCGGGAGTCTGGAGTCATGCTCCGGATCCGGTGGCAGATTGCTTTCCTAGGGGGGGCATTCATTTAGGACGGATTCAGCAATGAGCTACTTTGGACATGCTAAAAAAGATTGGGATAGATTGGAACCTGACAGGACGATTTGAATCCGTAGTACACCTGCCTGTTGATGACCTTAGGCAAGTGCTCGGCGGCGACCGCCGTCGTTGAGGCAATACGAGAAGGAGGAGCCGCACCAAAACCATCAGCACCACTCGTCTGCATTCCCCCAATGTCAGCGCCACACGACGAGATTTGGAGGTTATCTAGGGATTTGGGGGAAATGGGGAAACTGTGGGGATAAGCTAATAGTCAGGAACTACTTATGGCACTATATGTTGTATACAGCACATTGTTTATACATGTCGTTTGTGTTAGGTATTACAGCGTCACACATGATTTCCGCACCAAACCATGTGAGAAGACAACGTAGGTGAGATGTACTGCCCTGTACATATAATTGAGTTAAAGTGATACCGTGTAAACAACCGCTCTGCGGATATCCGTCCAAAAAAACAGTTGCTCTGCATATAGAGATGGCGGCGGGGGCGGCCTAGGCGGCGACTACCGGAGAAGAGGTCAATCCTCGGTCGGTGGGCAGTGGCGGCGTCATAGGAGGTCAATCCTCGGTCTGCGGCGGGAGATAGGAGGAGCTCAACCATCGAGGTTGGTGACGGCGTGATTCGAGCACATCCATCGCAGTCGATGGCAGGATAGTGGAGGTCGAACTTCAGGAGGTAGCCACACTAAGCTTTGCTCCTTGACCCTGCTGTCTCAGCGTGCCTCCGCATTGCGCTTCTCTGTCTGCTGGGTGGAGGTCGCCGCTCGGCTAATTAATTAAGGTATTCTTTTCGTGAGTGGCTTAATTAATGTATTCAATTCCTAAGGGTAGTGTTGTACTAGTACTCTACATGTAAATTGATTGGCCATTAATTTTTGTCATTGCATGTTTGGATAAAAATATGGAGCGCCCTCAGTAATTATGAAAAAAAACCTTGTGATTTATGCACGCATCTTTGGGCAACAGTTAATCCGTGGATTAATGTTGTTGTTTTGTTTTTAATTACCATTCGTGCAGTGTAGATGGAACGATCTCAATGGATGAATAATCAAAAAACCGCAAAATTTATCAGGGTGTGACAGAGTTCATGAATTTGGCTGAAAGTACAAAGAGGAGAATTGGTGATGCGGATTACATTCCGTGTCCATGTGCCGATTTTGCCAATACAAAGTCACATGTAGTTGGAGATGTCCAGTGGCACTTAGTCTCTCGGGGATTCATGGATGGATATACATGTTCGACCAGAAACGGTGAAGAGGAGGTCATGGATGGAGATACCTAGGGCTGCGAGATGCCAAACCCCGATCAGTGTCACATAGATGTTGAGTCTAACATTGGGGCAGAGGCGTCAAGCTACCAATGGAACACCGGAAAGTCAAAACGCCCACTGGAAAACCAAGACGTCGACATAGATGACGACAATATTGATATGCTAGATTTTGCTGCTATGATTGCAGATTTCGAGGGCCCAAAAAGGGTATGATTGGGTACAAGGATCTGCCAACCATTGATGCGGACTCCAAGAAAGAATTGTATCCAGATTGCAAAAGGAAATATTCCAGGTTGAGTGCCACCCTAGTGCTCTCAGATTTAAAGCATCAAACGGTCTATCAAACAAGGGCTACACAGAGATGTTAGGTCTTTTCAAAGAAATTCTTCTAGAAGATAATGTGCTCCCTAGAAGCACAAATGAACTGAAGAAATTTGTTTTCCCATTGGAACTTGAAGTACAAAAGATAAATGCTTGTGCGAATGATTGTATATTGTACCGTGGTGAGTACAAAGATTTGCATGCATGTCCCACATGCAAGCATGCACGATACCAGCGCAGTAGAGCAAAGGACAAGTACAAATTGGACGACGAGATCAAGACAGGAATCCCGTTCAAGGTTGTTTGGTACTTGCCTTTAATTCCAAAGTTGAGCCGTTTGTTTGCAAACCCTAGAGAGGCAAAGAGGTTGCGGTGGCATCATGATGAGCGAATTGCGGACAAGTATATGAGGCACCCGAAAGATGGGGCTCAATGGGAATTAATCGACAACAAGTTTGAAGACTTTGCCAAGGATCCTAGAAGTATAAGGCTCGAGAGTGTACTGACGGGTTGAATCCTATTGGCGATATGAGCACCAATCACAACACATTGCCGGTGCTTCTGTGCATATATAACATAGCTCCTTGGTCGTGTATGAAGAAAAAATACATTATGATGTCAATGATTATCCAAGGCCAGAAGCAACCTGGAAATGACATCGACATTTACTTTTAGCTATCGGTAGAGAACTGCTGACAGTGTGGATAGATGCACCTGCTGTAAAATGTTATGATGCTTACAAAAAGGAGATTTTCGATCTACATGTGATGCTAGTGCACACCATTCAATATATGACGGCATTAGGCAACACATCGGGGCAGAAAACAAAGGGAGATGTGGAGTGTGTCACATGCATGTATAGGACAGCTAGCAGAAGACTTCCCAACTCGCGCAAAACCGTGTATTTGTGAAATCGTAGGTTCTTACGGAAAAATCACCCATACCGAAAGATGAAAGCTGAATTTGATAGTACCGTAGAGGTTGGTGTGGGCCCAAGACCCTATGATGGGGAGGTGGTCCACAACCTGGCTAAACAAATTAATGTTATGCTTGGCAAGAACCACCCTTTGATGGTGAAACAAACACCCAAGGGTCAAGTGTTTAATAAGAAATCGATGTTATGGAAATTACCTTACTGGGTGATTCTATGTGTATGTCACTGCATCGATGTCATGCACGTAGAGAAGCACGTATGTGAAAGCATCCTTGGTACTCTTCTCAAGATTAAAGGTAAAAGAAAGGATGGTGACGGTTCATGGCTCGATATGCTTGCTGGTCAATCAAAATGCAAGAGTGAAGCAGAAGATGATGACAAATTCATCAAAGCTCGCGAGAGTTACAATTTTAGTAAAAAAGAAGCATCACAGTTGTTCACCTATTTGTTGTCAGTTAATACACCCTCTTCCTACTCCGCAAACACAAATCCTCGCGGTGGCCATCATGAATCTGAAGGACAATGATATAAGAAACACACTCATTGAGCTCTTTGATTTCTTCAACCAACTATGGCAGAAAGTTGTAGATCCTCAAGAGTTGGATCGTATGCAAGATGATATTGCAAGAATATTGTCCAACCTAGAGATGTTTTTCCCACCGCCATTCTTTCATGTCATGGTCCATCTCACTGTTCACCTTGTCGACAAGATAAAGTATTGTGGTCATGTGTTTCTTCGCAACATGTATCCCTTTGAGCGGTTCATGGGATATTGAAGCACTTTTGTCGGAACCGAAACCATCCAGAGGCAAGCATACTACAAGGTTATATCGCAGAGGAGGTGGTTGAGTTTTGCACCGAATACATGAAACAAAGACCTATAGATTTGTGATAACCCACAAGTATAGGGGATCGCAACAATTTTCGAGGGTAGAGTATTCAACCCAAATTTATTGATCCGACACAAGGGGAGCCAAAGAATATTCCCAAGTATTAACAGTTGAGTTATCAATTCAACCACACCTGAAAGACTTAATATCTGCAGCAAGTATTTAGTAGCAAAGTAATATGGAATTAATGGTAATGGTGGCAAAAGTAACAGTAATGGTTTTGTAGTGATTGTAACAGTGGCAATGGAAAAAGTAACTAAGCAAAGATCAATATATGAAAAGCTCATAGGCAATGGATCAATGATGGATAATTATGTCGGATGCGATTCCTCATGCAACAGTTATAACATAGGGTGACACAGAACTAGCTACAGTACATCAATGTAATGTAGGCATGTATCCCGAATATAGTCATACGTGCTTATGGAAAAGAACTTGCATGACATATTTTGTCCTACACTCACGTGGCAGCGGGGTCCTATTGGAAACTAAGGGATATTAAGGCCTCCTTTTAATAGAGTACTAGAACAAAGCATTAACACTTAGTGAATACAAGAACTCCTCAAACTACGGTCATACCGGGAGTGGTCCCGATTATTTTTCGCTTCGGGGTTAACGGATCATAACACACAGTAGGTGACTATTGACTTGAAAAATAGTCAAGAACTCACATATATTCATGGAAACATAATAGGTTCAGATCTGAAATCATGGCACTCGGGCCCTACCGACAAGCATTAAGCATAGCGAAGTAATAGCAACATCAATCTCCTAACATAATGGATACTAGGGATCAAATCCTAACAAAACTAACTCGATTACATGATAAATCTCATCCAACCCATCACCGTCCAACAAGCCTACGATGGAATTACTCACGCACGGCAGTGAGCATCATGAAATTGGTGATGGAGGAAGGTTGATGATGACGATGGCGATGGATTCCCCTCTCCGGAGCACCGAACGGACTCCAGATGAGCCCTCCTGAGAGAGATTAGGGCTTGGCGACGGATCCGTATCACAAAACGCGAAGAATCCTTCTCTCTGATTTTTTTCTCCCCGAACATGAATATATAGAGTTGGAGTTGAGGTCGGTGGAGCCTCAGGGGGCCCACGAGACAGGGGGCGCACCCCAGGGGGGTGGGCACGCCCCCAGCCTCATTAACAAGGTGTGGGTCCCATGGTGTTGATTCTTTCGCCAGTATTTTTTATAAATTCCAAAAATATTCTCCGTGAAGTTTTAGGTCATTCCGACAACTTTTATTTCTGCACAAAAATAAAACCTTGGCAATTCTGCTGAAAACCGCGTCAGTTCGGGTTAGTTCCATTCAAATCATGCAAGTTAAGAGTCCAAAACAAGGTCAAAAGTGTTTGGAAAAGTAGATACGATGGAGACGTATCAACTCACCCAAGCTTAAACCTTTGCTTGTCCTCAAGCAATTCAGTTGACAAACTGAAAGTGATAAAGACAAACTTTTACAAACTCTATTTAATCTTGTTGTTGTAAATATGTAAAGCGAGCATTCAAGTTTTCAGCATAGATTATGAAGCAACCATATTCACAATAACACTTAGGTCTCATGTTTACTCATATCAATAGCATAATCGACTAGCAAACAATAATAACAAATCTCGGATGACAACACTTCCTCAAAACAATCATAATATGATATAACAAGATGGTATCTCTCTAGCCCTTTCTGAGGCCGTAAAACAAAAATGCAGAGCACCTTTGAAGTTCAAGGACTGACTAAACATTGTAATTCATGGTAAAAGAGATACAGTCACAGTCATACTCAATGTAAACTAATAGTAATGCATGCAAATGACAACAATGCTCTCCAACTGGAGCTTTTTAATAAGTGGATGGTGACTCAACATAAAAGTAAATAAATAGGCCCTTCGCAGAGGGAAACAGGGATTTTTAGAGGTGCCAGAGCTCGAGTTTTGAAACAGAGATAAATAATATTTTGAGTGGTATACTTTCATTGTCAACATAACAACCGAGAGATCTTGATATCTTCCATGCTACACACATTATAGGCGGTTCCCAAACAGAATGGTAAAGTTTATACTCCCCCACCACCAACAAACATCAATCGATGGCTTGTCCGAAACAACGGGTGCCTCCAACTAACAACAATCCTGGGGGAGTTTTGTTTGCAATTATTTTAATTTAAGCATGGGACTGGGCATCCCAGTTACCAGCCATTTTCTCGTGAATGAGGAGCGGAGTCCACTCCTCTTGAGAATAACCCACCTAGCATGGAAGATATAGACAACCCTAGTTGATACATGAGCTATTCGAGCATACAAAACAGAATTTCGCTTGAAGGTTTAGAGTTTAGCACATACAAATTTACTTGGAACGGCAGGTAGATACCGCTTATAGGAAGGTATAGTGGACTCATATGGAACAACTTTGGGGTTTATGGAAGTGGATGCATAAGCAGTATTCCCGCTTAGTACAAGTGAAGGCTAGAAAAAGACTGGGAAGCGACCAACTAGAGAGCGACAACAGTCATGAACATGCATTAAAATTAATCAACACTGAGTGCAAGCATGAGTAGGATATAATTCACCATGAACATAAATATCGTGGAGGCTATGTTGATTTTGTTTCAACTACATGCATGAACATGTGCCAAGTCATGCCACTCGAATCGTTCAAAGGAGGATACCACCCTACCATACCACATCACAACCATTTTAATAGCATGTTGGCACGCAAGGTAAACCATTATAAACTCCTAGCAAATTAAGCATGGCACGAGCAACTATAATCTCTAATTGTCA
Organism: Triticum urartu; assembly: GCF_003073215.2. Lineage (NCBI taxonomy): Eukaryota > Viridiplantae > Streptophyta > Magnoliopsida > Poales > Poaceae > Triticum > Triticum urartu. The sequence goes on from NC_053025.1 coordinate 301,532,526, forward strand.
TTGCAAACATGTTTCATTCATAATAGGCTAAATCAGGAACGATGAACTAATCATATTTACAAAAACAAGATAGGCCGAGTTCATACCAGCTTCTCTCATCTCAACCAGTCCATCATGTATCATCATTATTTCCTTTCACTTGCACAACCGAACGGTGTGGATAATAACAATAGTGCATGTGCATTGGACTAAGCTGGAATCTGCAAGCATTGAATACATGGGAGAAGACAAGGTAATATGGGCTCTTTGTTAGATCAACAATAATGCATATGAGAGCCACTCAACATTTTCATCATGGTCTTCTCCTCTCGACGCCCAAAGAAAAGAAAAGAAACAAAACTATTTACAGGGGAAAGCTCCCAACTAGCAAAATAATAATGAGAAATCTTTTGGGGTTTTATTTTAATTACTACTACTACAGGCATGGGAAGTAAACTAGCTAAAAGCTACAACTAATTTTTTGTTTTTTCTTAAGGTTTTTCAAACACACAAGAAGAATGCTGGAAAAGAAAATAAACTAGCATGGATAGTACAATTAAAAAGTATGAGCACCGACAATTGGCATGAGTGTGTGAACATGAATGTAATGTCGGTGAGAAATACATACTCCCCCTAGCTTAGGATTTTGGCCTAAGTTGGTCTATGGCCATGGCTCAAAGCTACCTTCTCCAGTGTACGAAGGAGTATCCTCTAGGTGCCACTGGTTGGCGATCTCCTCCAGATCCCACTGATAAACACACTGTTGATAAGGGTCAAGGGATGGCTCCGGCTCAGGCTCTGTAGCTGGTGTCAGGCTCCAGTACGCATAAACGGCCTCTAGTAAAACGAGGTACGTGCCTGAAAATATGTTAAACAAAGAGGGCGTAGGCAAGGTAACAATCTCATAGTAGTTTTTATCAAAAATCAATTTATACTTAAGCATCTTCTTCTTATCTTTAATAATAAAATCATGTGCTACCATACTCTTATAATCTAGAAAAATAGGGGGCAGCAACTCTTCCTCTTTCTCATAATGCCTAATAGGTATCCTAAAGTGTGCAGCAAGGCGCGAAGCAAAGATGCCTCCAAAGATAGGACCCTTTGTTCGGTTCAGATTTAATCGTTTAGCAACAATAGTGCCTAAACTGAAAGTGGTATCACGAAACAAAGCATGGTGCAAAATAACAATATCAGGAGCACTAAGATTTCCACTGTTCCCGCGACCAATTAAGCATCTACTAGCAAATATTACAAAGTAACGTAGAACAGGAAAAATGTATGCTAGTAATTCTTGCATCAAAAACCTTCCTCGTTTCCCCTACAACAATCGTATCAATAAAACCCTCCACATCATTACGATGTGGTTCCTCTATGCTGCCCTCAAAGGGTATCTTACAGACCCGACAAAAATCATATAGTGACATCTCCTTAACCTCATCATATAAATGAAATTCCACTGAAGGTGGTGATTTCTTTGCATGAAAATATTAGTGAGGAGGAGATACTGTTCGCGCTGGTCGCGGAGGAAGTCGATGAGGCCTGCATTCTCAGCCAAAGAATAAAAGTCCTCATAAATCCCAGCTGCTTTCAAAAACTCAACACAAGGCCATTCGCACGGCTGAACCTCCACAGTGCGAGGGAGATTATATTTGGGCTTCTTATTCTCTTCACTTTGATTATCCTTCGAGCTTCGGCTCGAAGAGCCCCTCAACAATCTCTTAATCATTTTCTTTCTCTGAAAAATTTCTGAAATTTTTAGTGACTCAAAATAAAAGTGAAACAAACTAAACAAGATTGGTAGAAACTACTCCCACAAGTGCCTAGAGGCCATATCATGCATTAAAACTACCTTTAACCACATAAATTTGACATGCAAGCTCAAGAGCAGGGTCACCTAAGCAGCAAATTTTTTCAATAAATAAAACACTAGAACAAAAACTAATTGGACCATTGGAGGAGTCACATACCGAAGAACAATCCCCCAAAGCAGTTTTGTGAATGGAGCTTTGAGCTAGGAGATCGAAAATGGCAGCAAGATGAGCTAGAACTCGGGTTTGAGTTGTGGGAAGATTTTTCTGGAGGAAGACAAAGTGCTGGAATAAGTGGAGGGGGCCACATGGGGTCCACGAGGCAGTGGCCGCGCCCAGGGATTGGGCGTGCCCTGGACCCTCGTGGCCAGGTGGTGTGGCCCCCCAGGTGTGTTCTCTGTGCCAAATATTCTTAAATATTCTAGAAAAAACATATAAAATTTTGAGGACATTTGGAGAACTTTTATTTTCGGGGTACTTTTTTATTGCAAGGATAATTCAGAAAACAAACAGAAAATACTATTTTTGCTTTATTTAATCTAAATAACAGAAAGTAAGAGGAGGGTAGAGAGAGTTGTGCTTTCTAACTTCATCCATCTCATGCTCATCAAAAGGAATCCACTAACAAGGTTGATCAAGTCTTGTTACCGAACTCTTTCCGAATAACACGAAACTGAAGAATTTTCGAATAACACTAAGTTACCTCAACGGGGATATGCATGTCCCCAATAATAAGAATATCATATTTCTTCCTGACAGTAGGAAGAGGAAATTCAAAACCTCCAATACTAATCGTTGAAATTTTTCCAATAGAATTAATACTGTGGACTTGAGGTTGTTTCCTCGGAAAATGTACCGTGTGCTCATTACCATTAACGTGAAAAGTGGCATTACCTTTGTTGCAATCAATAACAGCCCCTGTAGAATTCAAAAAGGGTCTACCAAGGATACTCGACATACTATCATCCTCGGGAATAGCAAGAATAACAAAGTCCATCAAAATAGTAATGTTTGCAAGCACAACAGGAACATCCTCACAAATACCGACAAGTATAGCAATTGATTTATCAGCCATTTTCAAAGATATTTCAGTACGTGTCAACTTATTCAAATCAAGTCTACGATATAAAGAGAGAGGCATAACACTAACATCGGCTCCAAGATCACGTAAAGCATTTTTAACATAGTTTCTTTTAATGGAGCATGGTATAGTTGGTACTCTTGGATCTCCAAGTTTCTTTGGTATTCCACCCTTAAAAGTATAATTAGCAAGCATGGTGGAAATTTCAGTTTCCGGTATCTTTCTTTTATTTATGACAATATCTTTCATATACTTAGCATAAGGATTCATTTTAAGCATATCAGTCAAACGCATACGCAAAAAGATAGGTCTAATCATTTCAGCAAAGCGCTCAAAATCCTCATCATCCTTTTTCTTGGATGGTTTAGGAGGAAAAGGCATGGGTTTCTGAACCCATGGTTCTCTTTCTCTACCATGTTTCCTAGCAACGAAGTCTCTCTTATCATAACATTGATTCTTTGATTGTGAGTTATCAAGATCAACAGCAGGTTGAATCTCTACATCATTGTCATTGCTAGGTTGAGCATCAACATGAACATCATCATTAAGATTATCACTAGGTTCTTGTTCATTACCCGATTGTGTTTTAGCATCAGAAATAGAAATATCATTGGGATTCTCAGGTGTGTCAACAACAGGTTCACTAGAAGCATTCAAAGTCCTATCATTTTTCTTTTTCTTCTTCTTAGAAGAACTAGGTGCATCAACATTAGTTCTTTGAGAATCTTGCTCAATTCTCTTAGGGTGGTCCTCAGGATACAAAGGTTCCTGGGTCATTTTACCCCCTCTAGTCACAACTCTAACAACATTTTCATTTTTCTTATTATCTAATTCATCGAGCAAATCATTCTAAGCTTTAAGTACTTGTTCTACTTGAGTGGTAACTATAGAAACATGTTTACTAATAAGTTTAAGGTCGCCTTTAATTCTAGACATATAATCACTCAAGTGTTCAATCATATAAGCATTACGTTTAATAGTCTACCAACATAAGAATTGAAGTTTTCTTATTTAACAATAAAATTATCAAACTCATCTAGGCATTGGCTAGCAAACTTAGTAGATAGGTGATACGTCTCCAATGTATCTATAATTTTTGATTGCTCCATGCTATATTATCTACTATTTTGAACATTAGTGGGCTTTATTATCCACTTTTATATTATTTTTGGGACTAACCTATTAACCGGAGGCCCATCGCAGAATTGTTGTTTTTTGCCTGTTTTAGGGTTTCGAAGAAAAGGAATATCAAAAGGAGTCCAAACGGAATGAATCCTTCGGAAACGTGATTTTCTCATCAGATAAGATCCAGGAGACTTGGACCCTCCGTCAAGAAAGCCACGAGGCGTTCATGAGGGTGGAGGGCGCGCCCCCTGCCTCGTTGGCCCCTCAAAGCTCCACCGACTGTAGCGACCTGACCCAAGTGGATCAAGTCTCTGTGCTTAAGTGTCATCCCTGGATCGGTATGCTGACACACACAGTACTCGAGGATTTATAACAGAGGTAAATCACATGTATAAAGTAACGTAAATACTATTACCTCAATCCAAAATAGCGGAAGTAACAAGATTGTGGATTCCCATCAACACCAACGGCAAAGCTGAGTGTAGAAATCATAACCCTAATGTATCACTTACTCGTCGTAAGAAATCCTGCAACATGAGACGTTGCAGCCACAAAGGGTCAATACATTGAATGTACTGGCAAATTCACACCATAGAGAATGATGAACAATGGCTATCACTACATGCATATTTGGCTGGTGGAAAAGCTCTATGGTTATAGTTGTGCGTAAAGCCAATTTTTCCCTACTGCAAAGGAATAAATTTATTTAACTATCATGGTGGTTGTTAAACATTGAGAATGGTTGACAGCATCCTCAATCCCAATTAAGTAATATCATTAAACCCAACAATATTCATTTAAAGTAACGTGATGAGATCAACAGGATAATCCAAGAACTAGATACTCAAGATGTCCATAACTGGGGACACAGCTAACCATGATTAGTTTGTTACACTCTGCAGAGGTTTGCGCACTTTTTCCCACAAGACTCGATCTCCTCCGTTGGATTTCTCGCACTACATGGTGTTTGAGAAACAGATGACCGAGACATAGTCTTTCAGAACCGTTTACACCTTACGATGGGTAGACCGTACCACCTACAACCCCTACATCTGCTAGTCTACCACTTTAAGAGTTCACACGACTTAATCAACTATGCTAGAGCCCATAATAGCTTGTGGCTGCACACGGAAGTTTCTAGTATGAATAATCTCATGATCCCTTTGAGCCTGGCTGGCGGTCCATAAAAAAACAGGCAATCCTGGAATACCCATGTGCCTAGACAGGCAATCCTGGAATAACCCGGTGCCTCAATCCACCCAGATGTGTGTTTAAGTTGCCACCTTAGATAAACCATTAATTAACAATCTCACATTTGTCATGAATACTCTCAAAACCCAATCCACGTCTACGAGCATAGCATGGCATTGTAAGCATAACGTAATAGTAACTCCCAAGGGTTTGATAATAAACAGGTAATAGGTTCCTACCTCATCAACTACTTCCCAATACCCACATGTTAATGACATCCTAATCATGCAATGTTTGAGGATTGTATCTAATGCATAAAAACTGGGTATGAAAAAGGTATGATCAAAGTGTGAACTTGCCTGCAATGTTGATGAAGATGATTCGCACTCAAAACTCTTGATAGATCTACTCGTCACACTCCGGTCAATCTATCGTAAGCAAGCAATGGTAACCACACATAAGCAATCACTCAAAAGATCAGAAAGATCGAAGAAGACAATTCGGAAAACTTCAAAACTAATCAAATAACTCTTGCAACATAAAACAATTTCTAATAGTACCAAAATGTTGTCAATTTGGCCTTATCATAAAGTTTAGGTCAAGAGCTTCGAATAGCAAAAAGAATCAACTAAAACGGAGTTATAAAACTCAAGTTATGATCAAACAAAGTTTGAGTACAAATCTATTTGAATTCAAATTTTAAAACTTTCAAACACATGTTCAAGTTGTTTTACTGGAAAGAGGGGATCATAACGAAGAAGTGGGAGTTGGTTTCGTTGGATTTAGATAAACGAGTAAGAAGTTACGGTGTTTTGAAGATCAGGGGCTATTCTGCAAATAAGTTATTCACAAACGGGTCCCTGGCCAAAAACTGAATAAAAGAAAAGACTAAATAGCGAACGTTCGCTGCAGAAGCCTATAAGACGAAAACCGTTCGCTACTGAGTACTAACGGACGAACATCCACTAACTAACTAAACCTAACAAATAAACCGATCAAAACAAAGAAAACCGAGCTAAAAGAAAACCTAAAACAAAACCGGGTCAGTTTGTACCGGTTCGAGCGGTTTTTCTTTGAAAACCGGCGGCGGCAGTTAGCGACGGACTCCGGCGAGGGCGGTGCGGCTCCGATGAGGGAAGTGCGGCGGCGTGGCCGAGCAGCGCGACAGCGGCGAGGCGAGCAGGCGGCGGCGCGGCTCGGTGCGGCGACGGCGGAGCGCGTAGCAAGCGGCGTCGGCGGCTTTGCAGCGGCGGCGGCGATCTGCGCGGGGGCGAGCAGCGGCAAGACGGCGTCGGGGGCCCGGGGCTCGGGGCCGGCCTATTTAAGAGGGGGGCGAGGAGGTGGCGACGGCCTTGGGGAAGGGGCCAAGGAGAGGCCGGGGCGGTCACGGCCGTCGAGGTCGGCGGCGGCGCGTGGCGGCTCGGGACTCTGTCCCGAGCTCGGGGACGAGGCGCGCGCGGCTTTGGGCCGGCTGGGCCGTGGCCTGGCGAGCTGGGCCGGCCCGGTCCGGTCGGTACAGAGGTCTTTTTTTTAACATTTTTTCAGACAAACAGAGACAATAATAAAAAAAACTTATATAGGCATATAATATATCAAAATTTCCAGAAAAAGATTTCCTACACGCTGAAAATTTTTATAACTTCAAATAAAATCCACACAAATTCAGATAAAACAAAGAGTGCTACTGGTCTATTAAAATTCAACAAAAATCATTTTTAAAATACCAAAATGATTTCAAATTTATTTCTCTCCAATTTTCTGTTGTAGGGAATCATGTTACCCTAATTTCCATATATTTTATTTTTGGAGAAAAGAAATTTGAATAAAACTCAAATAAATCCAAATTGGAAATTAATTCCAAAAGGACTTGAAATTGATCCTTTGAAACTCCCAACTCATATTTCATAATTTGAAGAAGTCATTTTATCTTCTCTCGTGAAAATCATTGATTTGCATAAAGTTTCTGAATTGGAAATATTTTCCAAATGAAATTCAAATATTTTCAACACCCCATGTCATTTAAATAAATGGAAGAAGTCATGTCATCTTCTCTCCAGGGTTTTGTGATGAAAAGTATTTGAATTCACAGAGATCAGAAAGCAAATATGAAAGTTTGGGAAAGTCCTTTTATTCCCTCTCATTTAACTTTCAAAAGTTTCGAATTCACTCACTTTCAGACAATCAATCAAGCAATCAATCAAATCTATCTATTTATTATAACATTCCAAAATTAGAATTTTGGGATGTTACACCGACGTACTTCTTCCTCCTATATATATCCACGTAACCCCAAACGATTAGAGATGGAGCCAAAAACCTAATTCCACCGCCGCAACTTTCTGTATCCACGAGATCCTGTCTTGGGGCCTGTTCTGGAGCTTTGCCGGAGGGGACATCGATCACGGAGGGCTTCTACATCATCATCCAAGCCCCTCCGATGAAGTGTGAGTAGTTTACTTCAGACCTACGGGTCCATAGTTAGTAGCTAGATGGCTTCTTCTCTATTTTTGGATCTCAATACAATGTTCTCCCCCTCTCTCGTGGAGATCTATTCGATGTAATCTTGTTTTTGTGGTGTGTTTGTTGAGACCGATGAATAGTGGGTTTATGATCAAGTCTATCTATGAATAATATTTGAATCTTCTCTGAATTCTTTTATGTATGATTGGTTATCTTTGAAAGTCTCTTCGAATTATCAGTTTGGTTTGGCCTACTAGATTGGTTGTTCTTTCCATGGGAGAAGTGCTTAGCTTTGGGTTCGATCTTGCGGTGTCCTTTCCCAGTGACAGAAGGGGCAGCAAGGCACGTATTGTATCGTTGCCATCGAGGATAACAAGATGGTTTTTTTTATCATATTGCATGAAACTATCCCTCTACATCATGTCATCTTGCTTAAGGCGTTACTCTGTTTTTAACTTAATACTCTAGATGCATGCTGGGTAGCGGTCGATGAGTGGAGTAATAGTAGTAGATGCAGGCAGGAGTCGGTCTACTTGTCTCGGACGTGATGCCTATATACATGATCATACCTAGATATTCTCATAACTATGCTCAATTATGTCAATTGCTCAACAGTAATTTGTTCACCCACCGTAGAATACTTATGCTCTTGAGGGAAGCCACTAGTGAAACCTATGGCCCCCGGGTCTCTTTCCCATCATATCAATCTCCATCACTTTATTATTGCTTTTCTTTTTTACTTTGCCTTTTACTTTTCACTTTGCATCTCTATACCAAAAATACCAAAAATATTATTTATCATCTCTATCAGATCTCACTTTCGTAAGTGACCGTGAAGGGATTAACAACCCCTAAGCGTGTTGGTTGCGTTGAGCTATTGTTTTTGTGTAGGTACGAGGGACTCGAGCGTAGCCTCCTACTGAATTGATACCTTGGTTCTCAAAAACTGAGGGAAATACTTACGCTACTTTGTTGCATCATCCTCTCCTCTTCGGGGAAATCCAACGCAGTGCTCAAGAGGTAGCAAGAAGAATTTCTGGCGCCGTTGCCGGGGAGTCTGCGCAAAAGTCAACATACCAAGTACCCATCACTATCCCTATCTCCCGCATTACATTATTTGCCATTTGCCTCTCGTTTTCCTCTCCCCCCAATTCACCCTTGCCGTTTTATTCGCCCTCTCTCTCTCTATCCTCCCTCTCTATTTGCCTCTTTTGCCCGTTTGCTTTTTGTTTGCTTGTGTGTTAGTTTTCTTGTTTGCCGCGATGGCTAAAGATAATACTAAATTGTGTGACTTCACCAATACCAACAAAAATGATTTCCTTAGCACTCTGATTGCTCCTCTTACCAATGCTGAATCTTGTGAAATTAATACTGCTTTGCTGAATCTTGTCATGAAAGATCCGTTCTCCGGCCTTCCTAGTGAAGACGCCGCTACCCATCGTAATAGCTTCATTGATTTGTGTGACATGCAAAAGAAGAAAGATGTCGATAATGATATTGTTAAATTGAAGCTATTTCCTTTTTCGCTTAGAGATCGTGCTAAAGCTTGGTTTTCATCTTTGCCTTAAAATAGTATTGATTCATGGAACAAGTGCAAAGATGCTTTTATCTCTAAGTATTTTCCTCCTGCTAAGATCATCTCTCTTAGAAACAATATTATGAATTTTAAGCAACTTGATCATGAACATGTTGCACAAGCTTGGGAGAGAATGAAATTAATGATACGTAATTGCCCTACTCATGGTTTAAATTTGTGGATGATTATACAAATTTTTTATGCAAGATTGAATTTTGCTTCTACAAATCTTTTAGATTCGGACGCGGGAGGCACTTTTATGGAAATCACTTTAGGAGAAGCTACTAAACTCCTAGGTAATATTATGGTTAATTATTCTCAATGGCATACTGAAAGATCTACTAATAAAAAGGTGCATGCGATAGAAGAAATTAATGTTTTGAGTGGAAAGATGGATGAACTTATGAAATTATTTGCTAATAAGAGTGTTTCTTCTGATCCTAATGATGTGCCCTTGTCTACTTTGATTGAGAATAATAATGAATCTATGGATGTGAATTTTGTTGGTAGGAACAATTTTGGTAACAACGCGTATAGAGGAAATTTGAACCCTAGGCCTTATCCTAGTAATCCCTCTAATAATTATGGTAATTCCTACAACAATTCTTATGTAAATTATAATAAGATGCCCTCTGATTCTGAATCTAATAGTAAAGAATTTACTTCTTCGCAAAAGAATTTTAATGCTATGATTGAAGAAAAATTGCTTAAGATTGATGATTTGGCTAGGAACTTTGATAGAATTGCTCTTGATGTTGATTCTTTAAAACTTAGATCTATTCCACCTAAGAATGATATCAATGAGTCTCTGAAAGCCATGAGAATTTCCATTGACGAGTGCAAAGAAAGAACCGCTAGGATGCGTGCTAACAAAGATGCCTTTATAAAAGCGTGTTCTTCTAGTTCCTATGAAAATAATGATGAAGATCTAAAAGTTATTGATGTGTCCCCTATTAAATCTTTGTTTTGCAATATGAATCTTGATAATGATGGGACTGAATATACCTTTACCTAGAAGGCGTTCTAAGAATTCGGAATTTGTTGATCTTGATGCTAAATCTGATAAAAGTGGGATTGAAGAAATTAAAACCCTAGATGTTGCTAAACCCACTATTATGGATTTCAAGCAATTTAACTATGAAAATTGCTCTTTGATTGATTGTATTTCCTTGTTGCAATCCGTGCTAAATTCTCCTCACGCTTATAGTCAAAATAAAGCGTTTACTAAACATATCGTTGATGCCTTGATGCAATCTTATGAAGAAAAACTTGAATTGGAAGTTTCTATCCCTAGAAAACTTTATGATGAGTGGTAACCAACTATTAAAATTAAAATTAAAGGTCGTGAGTTTTATGCTTTGTGTGATTTGGGTGCTAGTGTCTCTACTATTCCCAAAACTTCGTGTGATTTGCTAGATTTCCGTGATTTTGATGATTGCTCTCTAAACTTGCATCTTGCGGATTCCACTATTAAGAAACCTATTAGAAGAATTAATGGTGTTCTTATTGTTGCAAATAGGAATTATGTTCCCATAGATTTTATCGTTCTTGATATAGATTGCAATCCTTCTTGCCCTATTATTCTCGGTAGACCTTTCCTTAGAACGGTTGGTGCAATTATTGATATGAAGGAAGGGAATATTAGATTCCAATTTACATTAAAAAAGGTCATGGAACACTTCCCTAGAAATAAAATAAAATTACCATATGAATCTATCATGAGAGCCACTTATGGATTTCCTACCAAAGATGGCAATACCTAGATATATTCTTGCTTGTTATGCCTAGCTAGAGGCGTTAAACGATAGCGCTTGTTGGGAGGCAACCCATTTTAATTTTTATTCTTTTATTTTTTCTCCTATTTAGTAATAAATAAATTATCTAGCCTCTGTTTTGGTTGTGTTTTTTGTGTTTAATTAGTGTTTGTGACAAGTAGAACCGTTGGAAAGACTTGGGGAAAGTCTTGTTGAACTTGCTGTAAAAGACAGAAACTTTAGCGCTCACGAGAACTGCTGTCATTTTTATTTTGAGAGTGATATTTACTTAATTCTTTTTGAAGATGATTAATAGATAAATTTGTCACGTCCAGAAATTTATTTTAGAATTTTGGGGGTTCCATATCTTGCGCTAGCTACAGAATACTACAGACTGTTCTGTTTTTGACAGATTCTGTTTTTCGTGTGTTGTTTGCTTATTTTGATGAATCTATGGCTAGTAAAATAGTTTATAATCCATAGAGAAGTTGGAATACAGTAGGTACAACACCCATATAAATAAAGAATGAGTTCATTACAGTACCTTGAAGTGGTCTTTTGTTTTCTTTCGCTAACGGAGCTCACGAGATTTTCTACTTTAAGTTTTGTGTTGTGAAGTTTTCAAGTTTTGGGTAAAGATTTGATGGATTATGGAACAAGGAGTGGCAAGAGCCTAAGATTGGGGATGCCCATGGCACCCCCAAGATAATCTAATGACACCTAAAATCCAAATCTTGGGGATGCCCCGGAAGGCATCCCCTCTTTCGTCTACTTCTATCGGTAACTTTACTTGGAGCTATATTTTTATTCACCACATGATATGTGTTTTGCTTGGAGCGTCTTTTATGATTTGAGTCTTTTCTTATTAGTTTACCACAATCATCCTTGCTGTACACACCTTTTGAGAGAGCCATACATAATTTGGAATTTGATAGAATACTCTATGTGCTTCACTTATATCTTTTCAGTTATATAATTTTGCTCTAGTGCTTCACTTATATCTTTTAGAGCACGGTGGTGGATTGTTTTATAGAAACTATTGATCTCTTATGCTTCACTTAGATTATTTTGAGAGTCTTAATAGCATGGTAATTTGCTTAATAATAAATATGCTTGGTATTCAAGATTTGTAAAACTTTCTTTTGAGTACGTTGAATACTAAGAAAAAAATTGATGCTTGATAATTGTTTTGAGATATGAGGATGGTGATATTAGAGTCATGCTAGTTGAGTAGTTGTGAATTTGAGAAATGCTTGTGTTCAAGTTTGTGATTCCCGTAGCATGCACGTATGGTGAACCGTTATGTGATGAAGTCGGAGCATGATTTATTTATTGATTGTCTTCCTTATGAGTGGCGGTCGGGGACGAGCAATGGTATTTTCCTACCAATATATCCCCCTAGGAGCATGCGCGTAATACTTTTCTTTGATAACTTCCAGATTTTTGCAATAAGTATATGAGTTCTTTATGACTAATGTTGAGTCCATGGATTATACGCACTTTCCTTCCTTCCACCATTGCTAGCCTCTCTAATACCGCGCACGTTTCACCGGTATCATACACCCACCAAATACCTTCCTCAAAACAGCCACCATACCTACCTATCATGGCATTTCCATAGCCATTCCGAGATATATTGCCATGCAACTTTCCATTGTTATGTTCATTATGACATGCTTCATCATTGTCATATTGCTAGCATGATCATGTAGTTGACATCGTATTTGTGGCAAAGCCACCATTCATAATTCTTTCATACATGTCACTCTTGATTCATTGCATATCTCGGTACACCGCCCGAGGCATTCATATAGAGTCATATTTTGTTCTAAGTATTGAGTTGTAATTGTTGATTTGTAAGAAAAATAAAAAGTGTGATGATCATCATTTTTAGAGCATTGTCCCAGGTGAGGAAATGATGATGGAGACTATGATTCCCCCACAAGTCGGATGAGACTTCAGACGAAAAAAAAGAGGCCATAAAAAAAGAGAAGGCCCAAAAAAAGAGAGACAAAAAGAGAGAAGGGACAATGCTACTATCCTTTTACCACACTTGTGCTTCAAAGTAGCACCATGATCTTCATGATAGAGAGTATCTCATTCTGTCACTTTCATATACTAGTGGGAATTTTTCATTATAGAACTTGGCTTGTATATTCCAATGATGGGCTTCCTCAAAATGCCCTAGGTATTCGTGAGCAAGCGAGTTGGATGCACACCCACTTAGTTTCTTTTGTTGAGCTTTCATACACTTATAGCTCTAGTGCATCCGTTTCATGGAAATCCCTACTCACTCACATTGATATCTATTGATGGGCATCTCCATAGCCCGTTGATATGCCTAGTTGATGTGAGACTATCTTCCCCTCTTTTTGTCTTCTCCAAAACCACCATTCTATTCCACATATAGTGATATATCCATGGCTCACGCTCATGTATTGCGTGAAGATCGAAAAAGTTTTGAAAATGTCAAAAGTATGAAACAATTTCTTGGCTTGTCATCGGGGTTGTGCATGATATAAATACTTTTTGTGGTGAAGATAGAGCATAGCCAGACTATATGATTTTGTAGGGATAGCTTTCTTTGGCCATGTTATTTTGAGAAGACATAATTGCTTTGCTAGTATGCTTGAAGTATTATTATTTTTATGTCAACATGAACTTTTGTCTTGAATCTTTTTATTCATACCACAATTAAGAAGATTTACATTGAAATTATGCCAAGTAGCACTCCGCATCAAAAATTCTGTTTTTATCATTTATCTACTCGAGGACGAGCAGGAATTAAGCTTGGGGATGCTTGATACGTCTCCAGCGTATCTATAATTTTTGATTGGTCCATGCTATATTATCTACTGTTTTGAACATTATTGGGCTTTATTATCCACTTTTATATTATTTTTGGGACTAACCTATTAACCGGAGGCCCAACCCAGAATTGTTGTTTTTTCCCTGTTTTAGGGTTTCGAAGAAAAGGAATATCAAACGGAGTCCAAACGGAATGAAACCTTTGGAAACGTGATTTTCTCATCAAATAAGATCCAGGAGACTTGGATACTCCGTCAAGAAAGCCACGAGGCGGTCACGAGGGTGGAGGCCCCCCCCACCCCCTAGGGCGCGCCCCCTGCCTTGTGGGCCCCTCAAAGCTCCACCGACGTACTTCTTCCTCCTATATATTTCCACGTACCCCCAAACGATCAGAGATGGAGCCAAAAACCTAATTCCACCGCCGCAACTTTCTGTATCCATGAGATCCCATCTTGGGACCTGTTCCGGAGCTCCGCCGGAGGGGGCATCGATCACGGAGGGCTTCTACATCATCATCCAAGCCCCTCCGATGAAGTGTGAGTAGTTTACTTCAGACCTACGGGTCCATATTTAGTAGCTAGATGGCTTCTTCTCTCTTTTTGGATCTCAATACAATGTTCTCCCCTCTCTCGTGGAGATCTATTCGATGTAATCTTCTTTTTGCAGTGTGTTTGTTGAGACCAATGAATTGTGGGTTTATGATCAAGTCTATCTATGAATAATATTTGAATCTTCTCTGAATTCTTTTATGTATGATTGGTTATTTTGCAAGTCTCTTTGAATTATCAGTTTGGTTTGGCCTACTAGATTGGTTGTTCTTGCCATGGGAGAAGTGCTTAGCTTTGGGCTCGATCTTGCGGTGTCCTTTCCCAGTGACAGAAGGGGTAGCAAGGCACGTATTGTATCGTTGCCATCGAGGATAACAAGATGGGGTTTTTATCATATTGCATGAAACTACCCCTCTACATCATGTCATCTTGCTTAAGGCATTACTCTGTTTTTAACTTAATACTCTAGATGCATGCTGGATAGCGGTCGATGAGTGGAGTAATAGTAGTAGATGCAGGCAGGAGTTGGTCTACTTGTCTCGGACGTGATGCCTATATACATGATCATACCTAGATATTCTCATAACTATGTTCAATTCTGTCAATTGCTCAACAGTAATTTGTTCACCCACCGTAGAATACGTATGCCCTTGAGAGAAGCCATTAGTGAAACCTATGGCCCTCGGGTCTCTTTCTCATCATATCAATCTCCATCACTTTATTATTGCTTTGCTTTTTTACTTTGCCTTTTACTTTTCACTTTGCATCTCTATACCAAAAATACCAAAAATATTATTTTCATCTCTATCAGATCTCACTTTCGTAAGTGATCGTGAAGGGATTGACAAACCCCTAAGCGCGTTGGTTGCGTTGAGCTATTGTTTTTGTGTAGGTACGAGGGACTCGAGCGTAGCCTCCTACTGGATTGATACCTTGGTTCTCAAAAACTGAGGGAAATACTTATGCTACTTTGCTGCATCATCCTCTCCTCTTCGGG
Source organism: Triticum urartu (assembly GCF_003073215.2). Taxonomy (NCBI): domain Eukaryota; kingdom Viridiplantae; phylum Streptophyta; class Magnoliopsida; order Poales; family Poaceae; genus Triticum; species Triticum urartu. The sequence continues at coordinate 301,547,853 of NC_053025.1, forward strand.
GAAATCCAACGCAGTGCTCAAGAGGTAGCAATAGGATTTCACCCTCATCAAATCTATAGAGAGAATTTACCTTTACTACCTATGTTGGGTTATCAAGACCATGTATCTCTTCAATAGGTGGTAAATTCTTAATATCTTCAGCTTTAATACCCTTTTCTTTCACAGATTTATTTGCCTCTTGCATATCTTCAGGACTGAGAAAAATAGAATACCCCTTTTCTTCGGAGTTGGATTAGGAGTTGGTTCAGGAAGTGTCTAATCATTTTCATTACTCAACATATTATTCAATAGCAATTCAGCTTGATCAACAGTTCTTTCCCTGAAAACACAACCAACACAACTATCCAGGTGGTCTCTGGAAGCATCGGTTAGTCCATTATAAAAGATATCAAGTATTTTATTTTTCTTGAGAGGATGATCAGGCAATGCATTAAGTAATCGTAGAAGCCTCACCCAAACTTGTGGGAGACTCTCTTCTTCAATTTGCACAAAATTATATATTTCCCTTAAGGCAAATTGTTTCTTATGAGCGGGGATATATTTAGCAGAGACGTAATAAATCATATCCTGGGGACTACGCACGCAACCAAGATCAAGAGAATTAAACCATGTTTAGAATCACCCTTTAATGGGAACAAAAATAACTTAAGGATATAGTAGTAACGAATTTTCTCCTTATTAGTGAATAGGGTGGCTATATCATTCAATTTAGTAAGATGTGCCACAATAGTTTCAGATTCATAGCCATAAAAAGGATCAGATTCAACCAAAGTAATTAACTCAGGGTCGCGAGAGAAATCATAATCCTTATTAGAAATACAGATAGGTGAAGTAGCAAAAGCAGGGTCATATTTCATTCTAGCATTCATAGATTTTTCTTTCAACTTAGCTAACAGTTCCTTAAGATCATATCTATCATTGCAAGCTAAAAAGTCTCCAGCAATTTCTTCATCCGTAACATTACCATCAGGCACAACAGGCAATGCATATCTAGGGGGAGAATCTTCATCATCACTTTCATCAATATTATCAGTTTCAATAATTTCATTCTCTCTAACCCTAGCAAGTTTTTCATCAAGAAATTCACCTAATGGCACAATATTATCAAGCATAGAAGTAGTTTCATCATAAGTATCATGCAAAGCAGAAGTGGCATCATCAATAACATGCGACATATCAGAATAAATAGCAGGAGTAGGTGTCGCAAGTTTACTCAAAACAGAAGGTGAATCAAGTGCAGAGCTTGATGGCAGTTCCTTACCTCCCATCGTAGTTGAGGGAAAAATCTTAGTTCTTTCATCTTTCAAGTTCCTCATAGTGATCAACAGATATAAATCCCAAGTTACACAAAGAATAGAGCTATGCTCCCGACAAAGGCGCTAGAAAATAGTCTTGATAATCCACAAGTATAGGGGATCGCAATAGTTTTCAAGGGTAGAGTATTCATCCCAAATTTATTGATTCGACACAAGGGGAGCCAAAGAATATTCTCAAGTATTAACAGTTGAGTTGTCAATTCAACCGCACCTGAAAGACTTAATATCTGCAGCAAGTATTTAGTAGCAAAGTAATATGGAAGTAACGGTAACGGTGGCAAAAGTAACAGTAATGGTTTTGTAGTGATTGTAATAGTGGCAATGGAAAAAGTAACTAAGCAGAGATCAATATATGAAAAGCTCGTAGGCATTGGATCAGTGATGGATAATTATGTCGGATGCGATTCCTCATACAACAGTTATAACATAGGGTGACACAGAACTAGCTCCAGTTCATCAATGTCACAAAAGCCATCGATAACAAGGATCCATCGATGACATTGCTACGTGGTTGGCACAAAAGCCATCACTTATGGTGTTGACGTACCAAGCATATGACATAAATGGATACACGTTCTACACTGAGGAATGTGATCAAAAGACCTCAAAACAGAACAGCGTTGTTCGAATAGAATGTATGACTATAGATGAAGCTGATAAAAGGGTATGCTGTGGAACCATCAAAGAGATTTGGGAGCTTGACTATGTGAAAGTTAAGGTGGCATTATTAAAGTGTGGATGGATCCCTCTCGGTCATGTAAGGGTTGATGATTAAAGGAATACCTGTGTTAATAGGACAATGATGGCATATCACACAGACCCGTTCATTCTTGCCAGGGATGCTACCCAGATTTTCTTTATGGAAGACCCCTTGCATAAGAACTGCCATGTAGTGATGCATGGGAAGTGGAGGGTACTCGGTGTCGAGGATGTTGCCAATGAGGATGAGTACGATGAATTTGCTGAGTTTCCAGCCAAGGGATCACGCACCCGTGTAACAGAGCATCGGTAAATCATCAAAAAACCCAAGTTCGTTCCGGGTCAATGTAATGTCCCAGTTCCCCATGTACATGGGATTTAAGCCATAAGACTAGTCTTTATGCCTACCCTGCAACTTAATTCATTCGGTTTAGAACTGTCGCGTGTATTGAATTTGTGAGTTATGCCCGGTTTTCTGTTGATGTAAGAACCGATAATATGTTGACCTTGATATGCTTTTAGCTCAAGCTACATATGAACTGTTTTTTGTTATTATTATTATATCATAGAGGTAGCACACTCAATTGATCTCACTATAGTACGCGTGAACAAAAATATGCAATCTAGTTTGCGAATAGCACATGGTTCGTTGATGAAAGCCGTGTGCCGACCAAGCCCCGCCCTCGATCTGAGTCATGCTTTCTGATTGGCCAGAACCCAAACCCCACATATCGTACGTCTGCACCGTTGGATGCTCCCAGATCGAACGGCGATCCTCATCCCTTTCGACAGCACATGTAGTTCCGGTTGTAATTTTATTTTTATGCACAAAATGCACTTTAAACTCAAAAAATGTCTTAAATATAGCTAAAGATACGTGAAATGCGCCAGAAAATCAAACCCGTGGTATAATGGTGATTGCATACCGTGGAAATTTTTATGAGGCCAAACGATGAATTCACCGGCCACTAGAGTTTGAATTGACATGTCTCCTTTTGGAACCCATGATCCTTTATGTGAGATGCTCTGGTTAGTAAGGAGCGATCATCAAAACTTCTGCCAAACTTCACCAATTTTTTTCGATGGGGTCGTGAGAGCACGCCACAGGCAGACATCGATTTTGATGATGTCCGGACTCCATCTGAATTACCTGTGATTAAAATACCAACTAGGCATACGCCAGTGGACGCACCTCACAGCGGAAATGTTTGAAACCTCTCCCTGCATCTCAAACAAACGGATGAAAACTCTCAAAGCGACACATAAATGATTTGTACACCTTCTTTTCTAGGCTGGTTGTAATGGGAGTATCATAGCTATTATCATGCATGCCAACTAGGCAATTTTGATGAGCTGTCATATAATTAAATGAAGAAATAGAAGGTTAAGTATCATATCATGATACCGTATCATAATAAATGTTATGCTACTATGTGTCATGCATGACAATAAATAAAATACTACATGATACTAACTTATGATACTATGCGTGCATTACAGAGGTAGTATCACATACTAGTATCATATGCACGATACTAGTATATGATACTCCCCTAGGCTACTTCCAATGCATTGGTGCTTACATGAGGTGCTAAGAATATTAAATACTTTAGCAACTAAAGACCCCAATGCATAGGTGCTTAAATTTTTGGTGCTAAGTATCCTTAATTTAATGATTTTGCAACTAAAGTTCTTCATGCATTGGTGGGATTCTTCCATTTAAGTGTTTTGCCTAGGTTCTCGTGCTTGGCATTGTTTCTTCCTGGGTCACCACACTCATCTCTCTCCTCTTAATTATCTTGCCACGTCAGATTTTTTGCCTAGATGGCAGCCTTAGTACCTGTACATGGTCGAGCATTGGGAGGGGCCTTACAACCAGCCTTATCATATACTAGTATCATGCATATGATACTACATCCGTAATGCGCATATCATAAGTTGGTATCTTAGGTTGCCTTATTAATTGTCATGCATGACACAAAGTAGTACACCATTTAATATGATACGGTGATATGATACCACACCCTCTCTTTCGTCATTTAACTATGTGCCACTACATCATCCAAAAAGTCTAGTAGTTGGCATGCATGATACTACTTATGATACTCCCATTACGACCAGCCTTAGGGTGACCGTAGTGGGGGTATCATAGCCGGTATCATGTACTTGGGAATAGCTAATATGATGATGTGGCAAAGAAGTAACATAGGTAGATATCGAAACATAATAAATATGCTATACTACTTTGTGTCATGCATGGTCATAAATACGGTCATCTATGATACTACGCATTATGAAGGTACGTATGTAGTATCATACACTAGTATCATATGCATGATACCATAGTTATATGATACTCCCCACTATAAGGCTGGTCATAGTGGTGGTATCATAGTCGATATCATGCACATGGAAATAGCAAGTATGCTGATGTGGCAACGAATTAAATAAGATAGAGAGGGTTAGAGTAACATATAGGTAGATACCATATCATGTTAACGATGCTAATTTGTGTCATGCATGGCAATAAATATGATCATCTATGATACTACTCTATTATACTATGCACTATAATTAAAGGTAGTATCACACACATTATATATAAACACTATTCTGATCACGGGATCAGAATATTATTTTGATCACAACCTGAACTTCCTGAGTTATACAAACCTGAACTTTCCTCTGTAGGAACCCGACCTTCGGGCTATCTTCACAACCGTGTCTCCCCACATGAATTATTCTGGCCAGTCGTATTCTATGTGATGTAAGTGTAAGCTGCAAACGGCTTTTAGTAACTAAATGCCCGTTTTAAATAGGAATCTAGCTCATTGGCGGATTTTGCTCTCTGGTCGTGATAAACATGTGTCTGTTGCAATTTTACTGCCCGAGTAGTTCGACCAGAACTTCCCTTGGTGAAAGGTTGAACTTCCGCCAACATTGTCCATATGGGGCTTGCGATATACCGTTGGAAAGCTATGGACACGAGTATCATTGCCCAAGTTAAATTTTTGGCAAAATGTAAGCGATTTAATAGCAGTTTTGAAAACCGTGTTTTTTCACATAAAAAACATGAATCGTATTTACGATCGTAGTTTTAAACCGTTTATCGGAATGAGGCAAATAATATGGCGTTGAAAAGCTGCTGCAAAACCGCTCCTTCCACATGTTGAAAGTTTTCTCCAATTCCCTATGATTAAAGAGTAATTTGGAAAATCGTAAAATTCTGCAAACCGAATAGCCGAGTTCGTATTTTCGATGCCATTTTAAACGGCTAATCCAATTGAGACAAATGATATGTCGTTGGAAAGCTTATGAAAATGCGCTAACTTTTCATGTTGAAAGTTTTTTTTCTAATTTTGAACGGTTTAAGAGTAATTTAGAAAACGGTACCAGTTCCACCGAGTTCGTACTTTCAAGCTATTTTTTAACTGTACGTCCGAATGCCGCAAATGATATGGCATTGGAAAGCTTGAGAAAATGCAAAACTATTTGGTACATATTATTTCTCCCAATTTCTTACGGTTTTAAGTGAATTTTGATAATGGCTAAAAACATTTTTTGACTGTAATTTCTACAAACTTTATCAGTATGGGGCAAATACTATATCGTGAGAAGCTACAGAAAATGCGAAACTTTTTCATGTAGATGGTTTTCTTTGATTCCTAGCCATTTTCAAGTAATTTTGAAAATGGAAAGATCATGCGTTCTGCCTTTATCGCGAAACAGATTCTTCGAAAATGCACCATGTGAACACGTTGAATTTCTCGGCATGTCTACTTGAACTTCACTCTGTTTTCACGTGCTTTTTTTGCTCGTAGCTCTCCATCCACACACCGGAATTGAGCAAGTGGTATACTGATGGAAAGCTACTGTAAACACGCAACTTTCCTCTGTTGATCATTTTTTCATACTCGCGACGGTTTTAAAAAAATTTCATCTGAAATTCATTTAATGCAGTAGTTGAACTTCTGCTGTTTTCACGTTGAACTTCTGTGACGTATTTTCGTTTGTAATTTTCTCATCCGTTCGTCAGTGTTATACAAATGATATTCTTGTTGTACAAATCTCTCTCACAACAATTTTTTTAACTTTATCTGACCAAGGACTTGAACTTATAACAACAACAATATTGGACCTTGCCTTTGAATTCCTTTTTCTCATATTAGACACACACCATGTAGTACATGAACTTTTCTCCATTTTTATAATTTGAATTATTTTATTTTATTTTTGAAATCAAATTGCTCCCAAATAATAACTGATTTCTTTGTGTATTGAGAGAATTATTTTAAAATGCAAAAAAAATATTTTTTGTGTGTTTTCGAACATGGAAATACAAGGTGAACCTCTTCCGCTAGAATTTTTGAACTTCCCCGGATAGAGCACTTGAACTTCTTTCAGCAAACCTTTTAAGTTTTTATTTTTCTATACTTTTATTTCTCACCTGAAATGCACTCCTCGTAGTACTTGAACTTCTCGTTGTTTTTACTATGAACTTCTGTCGCATTTTTGTATACACGTTGAATTACACATAATTGAAGGTCGGACGTCATTTTTTGCCATTTTAAAACATGTAATTGGAGGTCGGACGTCCCATAATATAAATTCTGAACCGTGCATGGAGGTGCACGTGAACTTCTTGCAAGAAATATGAGTTTTTTATATACTTCATACTTCTCTGTTATTTTAGTTTCAACCTCTTAGTTTTATTCTTAGAAAAATATGGTTTTCAAAAATTGAACCTCATACATTTGTTTTTCCTATGAACAGAAAGAATAGAGTTTTTAGTTACTTTTATAAAAAATCATGATATGATGTATTATTTAATTATTGGTGTTTTCCTGAGACATTGTATTTGACTTCACTGACAAAATTATGTTAACTTCAACATGCGGTCGAATGTTTTTCTTTTCTTTTGCAAGCCCTCAAATTATAGGATGTTTTTTATGTTTTTATTTTAATCAATTTTTTCATGTACCAACATTCATAAATGTACCAATTAATTTTCCGAGTGAGATAAAGGCCAAATAGCAAGAACAATATTACACGAGTAAGGAAACCACCTGAAAAAACGTATTTTTGTACTGTTACCCAATTGGCATTGTATTAGACATGTCCAGCAGCTTATATTCACACACACATTTTTTTGATTGTACACATTCATAAAAAAAAGTACTCATTCACAACTTTTTTTTGGAAATCACATTTTTGGGTCTTTTTTCTCATGAAAATTGACATATGTGAACTCATATCCAGTCAGTACATGAACTTCTCCTAAAAATGTAAACATATGTATATTCCCCTATTTAGTATTTTGCATAAACCGTATTCAAGTACAAAAAGACAGATAGTCAAAAATTCTACACTATTCTTTAGTTAATTATTAGTATCGCATACCATGCAATCTTCTAGTGGCGGCATCCAATTCAAGTAAATAGAAGGGGACGCATCTGTGTAACTAGTATGTATTGATGGCACAAGAGTTCTTGAACTGAACAAAAGAAGCATGATGGAGTGCTCATTGTCTCAGTGTTGATGGCATCCACGCCTTGACGCTTGTGATTAAGAGGGGAAGAAGTTGAGGGCATACTTAGAATAGGAGACACTTTGGCATGTAGAGAGTTTTTTCAAATTCATCGTTGTTTTTGAGTTGTCTTTAAAAATGCCAAAAATGAAGGCTTTTTTGTTTTCATTTTTGAACCTATAAATCCTAGGTTTTAATAAACTTTGAACTTCTGTGCTAATTTAATTTGAACTTCGCATTTTTATTTTCTTGTTGATTTTTAAATAACCATTGAATTTGACTATTTTTTCAATTTGAACATTATAGTTGATTCTTTTTTTTAAATGGTAAAATCCTAGGTTTGAAAATAAATAACGAACCACTTCGTTATTTTAGTTTGAACTTCTAGTTTCTTAGACAGGAAGCAAATCTTTTTAAACTTTTTTAGTTGTTCGTTTTATTTTAATTTGAAATTCTTCATTTTAGTTTTTAGCAACGACAAAAAATATTAGTTTTTTATAAACTTTGAACTTCTCTGTTATCTTAATTGAACTTCTTAGTTTTTATTCTTAGAAAAAAATATTTTCTATTGCATTGGATTTTTGTATTACATTAAAAAACATTACATTTTGGATTTTTTGTAAATATGTTCTATTACAAGTACATTTTATAATTAGAAAAACACTGGATTTTTTGTATTACAATATGTTATATTACAATTAACATACTTGGCCTTCTCGAACATTACATTTTGACCTTTTGCACAAACAAATTTTTAAAAATGAAAATTTTGTAAATATGCTCGGTTACAAGTAAACATACTTGACTTTCAATAAATATTTATCTTATAGGCATTAACACAAGCACATTCGTCTGCTAGTAACGACCAGAACATGGAGCCCTGTCATTTAAGAGATAAATATGAAAAATTAAGAGATAAAACAACAAGTATGGACTTCATGCTTTTATTTCTTAATCTTTTTAATTTTGAAGTGCTCTATTTTGAAGCACACACCAAGAAGAGCACGAAGTTACAAATATGAATTCGCACCAAAGCTTCCCTGTTTTTCGCTGCCTTTTGTTGCCTACACACAGAACCCAGAGCCACTTGTGGCCCTCACGCTGGCGGGGATACAACATCTTGAAAATGCTTCCTAGGAGCTTGTACGGTTTGACCATTCTGCCGCACCCGGTTGGCTCCATCTTGAAATCCACAAAGGATGAGGGCATCGATGCCCTCTTGCTTGACTTGGCAACGCCATAAGCACTTGCCACGGTTTTCTTCCCCTTGTCACTCGCATCATCCAGAACATCACCATGGGTGAAAGCAGAGGCGAATGATAAATCTGGGTCTTATTTCTCCAGCTTGACTTCCCGCTTGACCACCACTGTAGATCTGCTTTTCCCCTTGGGACTTGTCTCCTCACCACCAAGAGCCTCGATGAAGGAAACTACTATACAGTAGGAAGTTTAGGAAGCAACATCAGGCAGGAGACATGCAGTGACCAACGCGCGAGGATTGGGAGATGGTTGACGTTGCGGGGTGAGGAAGATGACGGTTTGGGGTGGCCGGGCACGAAGCCTGGGCCGGATGCCTCGCCGGACCTCGATGGTTGGCGCCGGCTCAAATCCCCTCCTGCAGTCCAAACACACATGTGGAGGAAGGTCTGACCATCTGACCTTGTGTTGTAGTTGGGATGCCGAAGATTGGGGGTCGTAGGGCCTAGGCGGGCAGGCGGCAACAATGGCGGGTAGCGCGGGACAGGGAGGCACCAGGCTTAGGTGGTGGCCGTCACTAGTAGGGGTGGGTCAAGGCGGAGGTGGTGTTCCACGACAGCGGCGGCTGAAAGAAGGTAAGCAACGACAGGGGTGGATGGTGGCGCGACGCAGGCTGGACGGTGTGCAGCCGACGACAACGGGAAGAAGATCCGGTCGGGAGATGGAAGAGACGCAGCCAGGTTGGTGACAACCACGGCGATTGGATCAGCCGCCTTTTTTCTTCCTTTCCAGATCGGCTGGCGGCGCGATGGGCGAGGGCGGGGAGGTTGGCCGGCGATGTGCTGGGCGGCGGCAGGGAGGTTGGCCGGCGGCGGGGAGGTCGGTTGGTGGCGCGCTGTGTAGTGGTGGGGATCGGGGCTATTTTCTTCCTGTTTCCTTTGGACGAGTTCAGAAGCCTTGTCGGTCCCTATATAGGACGAGTTCAGAATAATGCTATGCTATATATATATATACTAGTAAATGCGCATGTGCAATGTATGTTAATATTTAAGCAATATATTAATTGCACGTGGATATTAGGTATGCTATTATTTATGTGTTAATCTTATGATTAATGTAATATTTGGCATGCTATTAATTGCATGTTAAACACGTTTAACGCTCATCATTGGAGCAGTCTAGGTTGTTGGATTGACTTGGTTCGATGGCCGAGATCAGTTGGATCTGCCTCTTTGGATCTTTTTATATTGGTATAGATATAGATATAGATGCATGATATTAGTATATGACACTCTCCATTATGAGTAGCCTAAGTATAGCCTAACTAAAACACCCGGATGTAGTTGTAGTAGGGCTTTTGTAACACCCCGGTAGTTAAGCTACAGTAACCACACACAAATGGTGCCATGTCATCGCGATTAACTTTCTAAACCTCACTTTAATCCAAACCGAATTCAAATTCAATTTAAAAATGAAGTCAAATTATTATTTCTTCAAATGATAAAACAAAAATGTTCGCAGGGTTGCAAAAATTCACTAACTAATTGTCATATAAGAACAAAAGTCTGTGAAAGTAAGTAGATGCTTCTAACCTAAATAAAACAGGGCCAATAGCTCTAGTTTTGGCTTTTTCAAGAATTAACAAAAGGCTAGACATTTTTTTCAATTACCCCCAAGCCTAGCGGACAACCCCATAATATTGCAAAGTACTTTTATGACAAGTCTCTCATTTAACAAAGACCATTTAGACTTAAAATATAATGCAATATAGGATTAACGAAAATAGTAAATATATTTCAAAACAGAAAAAACTAAACTAAACTAATCTACTGGGCTCTTGGCCCATCTAACAAACAACTAGGCCCAGCCCGGCTCCCCTCCTTAACCTAGCCCGCAGCTAGCCTTACCCACTCGACCCCCACTCCTCTCGCTCGATCCCTCTCCATCTCCCTCGCGCCGCCACACACCTAGACCAGAGGCGAGGCGCCTCATACCCCCCCCTCGCAATCTCTCCTCCCCCCCCCCCCCCCCCCGCTTCCCCGCACCTCTCCCCTGGCGGGTCACAGCTGTTGTTCGCCGGCAAGGCAACCACCGCCCCTGGTCTTCTCCTCCACCTTCCGTTCGTCTCCAAGCGCGCGCGAGCCTCCTCGTCAAGCTTCCGGCCAGCGTGACCGCAATAGCCAACAAGCCTGCACCCGCGACGAGCAGAGGAGCTCACACCAGAGCCCTCCTCCTTGCGGCCATGGCGTTCGCCGTGGCTGCAGGGCGCCCCTCCACCGGGTCCCCCTCGCCCAAGCCATCGACACCGCCACTGCCGCGCCACTGCTACGTCGCCATCCCCGGCCTTGCCAAGACCTCCCCGAAGCCCGCTGTGAGCACCACGACCGATTCCCTCTCATCCCTCCGATTTCGACCCGTAGACTGCCAACCACACCTTCCCGAGGTCGTGCCCGGTGCTCCCGTGCGCGAGCGCTTGCCCCTGGGCCGCGGCCAGACGCACCGCCCATCGCGCCCCGAGTAGGCCGCGGCCCGCGCGAGGCCTCGCCCCTTCCCGCTCACATCGCTGCACTTCTGTCGCCGCGCCTCCTGCTTTGGCCGCGCGGTACCCGCCGTCATCCGCTAGGACGCTCTCCTGCTGCGGCTGCTGCCATACTGCTTCCGCCGCTGACTGCTGCTGCTGCCTGGTTACTTCCCTGCTCCCACCGGTGCTTCCCTTCGCTGGCCTCCAGCGCCTTGAGTCCGGCGCGCTCGTGTACAGAGCCAGAGGCCGGCTGGCTCTCTATATTAGGGGCCAGTCCTGTTAGATTTGTTAGAGATAGGTTAGATGTTAATTAGTGTATTAGGATTAGTCTAATACATCACTGACAAGTGGACTCACTATTAGTTTAAAGAAAACAAGTTTAAAATAAAAGTCTAAGCCAATGACATGTGGGGCCCGGCCCCAGAACGTTCAAAAAAAGAATAATAATAATAATAAGATTAATTAATTAATTAAAGAATTAATTAACTTTAATTAATTTCGATTAATTAACCTAATTAACTAATTAACCTAATTAACTACTGTTAATTAACAGATCAGTCAATGACAGTAGGGACCCACTGGTCAATTTGACCAGTCAACGGTCAATGCTGACTGGACTGTTGACTGGTCCCACCAGTCAGCCTCTGCTGACTGGGCAGTTGACCAAGTCAACCAGCCCTATAGGTCAGCCACACAAGCCCTTTTGTGGGTACACTACTGTGTACCCGTAGCGATTTAACATTTAATTTTTGAATTAAAACAATTTAGAAAATTATTTAAAACTTTGAAAAATTATATAAAATAAACCGTAACTCGGATGGAAAAACTTTGTACATGAAAGTTGCTCAGAACGACGAGATGAAGCCGGATACGCAACCCGTTCGTCCGTCACGCATCCCTAGCATAGCGAACACGCAACTTTCCCCCTCCGACCCATCTGTCCGAAAACGCGAAACACCGGGAATACTTTCCCGGATGTTTCCCCCCTTCACCGGTACCACCTCGTACCGCGTTACGGTACACCTAGCATCACGCTTTGTCATGTCATGCATCGTCTTGCATTTGTTTGCATTATATTTATTGTTTCTTCCCCCTCTTCTCTCGCTAGACACCGAGACCGACGCCGCTGCTACCCAGTTCGACTACGGTGTTGACGACCACTCTCTCTTGCCAGAGCAACCAGGTAAGCCCCCCCCTTTGATCACCAGATATCGCCTACTCTTCTCTATACTGCTTGCATTAGAGTAGTGTAGCATGTTACTGCTTTCCGTTATTCCTATCCTGATGCATAGCCTGTCCTTGCTACTACTGTTGTTACCATTACCTGCTATCCTACTGCTTAGTATAGGATGCTAGTGTTTCATCAGTGGCCCTACACTCTTGTCCGTCTGCCATGCTATACTACTGGGCCGTGATCACTTCGGGAGGTGATCACGGGCATATACAATATATTTTACACTGTTACATTACTGGTGATACTGTTTGGAGATGGGGGCTGAAGGGGCTGGTGGCTCCATCCCGGTAGAGGTGGGCCTGGGTTCCCGACGGCCCCCGACTGTTACTTTGAGGCGGAGCGACAGGGCAGGTTGAGACCACCTAGGAGAGAGGTGGGCCTGGCCCTGGTCGGCGTTCGCAGATACTTAACACGTTTAACGAGATCTTGGTATTTGATCTGAGTCTGGCTACTGGCCTATACGCACTAACCATCTACGCAGGGACAGTTACGGGCACTCGACGTCGTGGTATCAGCCGAAGCCTTTGTGACGTCAGCGACTGAGTGGCGCGCGCCGGATTGGACCGTAAGCCTGCTCTTGTATTAAGGGGGATAGTTCTGCTTCCGGCCGCGTTCGCAACGTGCAGGTGTGCAAAGGGCGATGGGCCCAGACCCCTGCGCCATAGGATTTAGACCGGCGTGCTGACCTCTCTGTTGTGCCTAGGTAGGGCTGCGACGTGTTGATCTTCCGAGGCCGGGCATGACCCAGGAAAGTGTGTCCGGCCAAATGGGATCGAGCGTGTTGGGACATGTGGTGCACCCCTGCAGGGAAGTTAATCTATTCGAATAGCCGTGATCTTCGGTAACAGGACGACTTGGAGTTGTACCTTGACCTTATGACAACTAGAACCGGATACTTAATAAAACACACCCTTCCAAGTGCCAGATACAACCGGTGATCGCTCTCTCACAGGGCGACGAGGGGAGGATCATCGGTTAGGATTATGCTATACGATGCTACTTGGAGGTCTTCAGTCTACTCTCTTCTACTTGCTGCAAGACGAGGCTGCCAGAAGCGTAGTCTTCGAAAGGACTAGCTATCCCCCCTTATCCCGGCTTTCTGCAATTCAGTCCACATATAATAGCCTTATTCCAGTTGATACCAATGCATACATATGTAGTGTAGCTCCTTGCTTGCAAGTACTTTGGATGAGTACTCACGGTTCCTTTCTCCTTCTCTTCCCTCTATCCTTTCTACCTGGTTGTCGCAACCAGATGCTGGAGCCCAGGAGCCAGACGCCACCGTTGATGACGACTACTACTACTCGGGAGGTGCCTACTACTACGTGCTGCCCGCTGGCGACGATCAGGAGTAGTTAGGAGGATCCCAGGCAGGAGGCCTGCGCCTCTTTCGATCTGTATTCCAGTTTGTGCTAGCCTTCTTAAGGCAAACTTGTTTAACTTATGTCTGTACTCAGATATTGTTGCTTCCGCTGACTCGTCTATGATCGAGCTCTTGTATTTGAGCCCTCGAGGCCCCTGGCTTGTAATATGATGCTTGTATGACTTATTTTATTTGTAGAGTTGTGTTGTGATATCTTCCCGTGAGTCCTTGATCTTGATCGTACACATTTGCGTGCATGATTAGTGTACGGTCAAATTGGGGGCGTCACAGCTTTGGACTTTATATGCACTAAAATGCAAGGCAAGTGCAAAGAATGATTTAAACATAGCGGACGAGACCTGAAAAGGGCCGGAAAAATCAAACCAAGGGTATATCCGCGATTGTTTACCATGAATTTTTTCCGAGGCGGAACGATGTAGTAACTGAGAATTTGGAGTCCGAAGTGCCGCGTCTCCTTTTGGAAACTATGGTCCTTCTTGTGAGATGCTTCGGTATGGAAGGTTCGAGCACCATAACTTGTGCCAAACTTTACCAATTTTTTCCATGCGATCATGAGAGCAAGCCATAGTGACACAATGATTTTCGTTATTTTTCAAACTCTATATGCATTTCCTGAAATTAAAATACCAACATGGCCTATGCCTCTGGCCGCACCATGCGGCCGAACTGTTTGAAGTTTTTCCCCGTTTCTCGAACAATGAATGAAAACTCGCAAAGCAGCACACAAATGATCTTGCTAACACCCACATGTAGTTGCGACTACACACACACATAAACGAGATCTCTTTTTTTCATATTCAAAGTTTGAGAATGCTAGCCAGGCCCTTCGCCTGGTAAAATGTACCAGAAAATCGAACCATAGGGTACAATCGTGATTTCTTACCGTGAAAAAAAATTTGGAGGCGAAAAGATGAACTCATGTTTTCACAAAAATATGTTGTTAGTTAATGTAAATGTTTTCAAATAGCACATGGTTCACTCACGAAAGACGTGTGTCCACTAAACCGTGGCTGATGCCTCCCCGCCTCCTGCTACCTCTTGAGCATGCGTTGGTTTTCCCTTGAAGAGGAAAGGGTGATGCGGCAAAGTAGCATAAGTATTTCCTTCAGTTTTTAAGAACCAAGGTATCAATCCAGTAGGAGACTACACGCAAGTCGCCTAGTACCTGCACAAACAATCAAGAACCTTGCAACCAACACAATAAAGGGGTTGTCAATCCCTTCACGGCCACTTGCAAAAGTGAGATATGATAGAGATAGTAAGATAAATATTTTTGGTATATTTGTTGTATAGATTGAAAAGTAAAGATTGCAAAATAAAATAGTAAACTAAAATTATAGATCGGAAACTTATATGATATAAAATAGACCCGTGGGCTATAGGTTTCACAAGTGGCTTCTTTCATGATAGCATGTATTACGGTGGGTGAACAAATGACTGCCAAGCAATTGATAGAAAAGCGCATAGTTATCAGAATATCTGGGCATGATCATGAAATATTGGCATCACGTCCGTGTTAAGTAGACCAAACGATTCTGCATCTACTACTATTACTCCACACATCGACCGCTATCCAGCATGCATATAGAGTATTAAGTTCATAAGAACAGAGTAATGCTTTCGGCAAAATGACATGATGTAGAGGGATAAACTCAAGCAATATGACATAAACCCCATCTTTTTATCCTCGAAGGCAACAACACAATGCGTGCCTTTCTTCCCTACTGTCACTTGGAAAGGACACCGCAAGATTGAACCCAAAGCTAAGCACTTCTCCGAGTGCAAGAAAGATCAATCTGGTAGGCCAAACTAAACCGATAATTCGAAGAGACTTGCAAAGATATCAAATCATGCATATAAGAATTCAGAGAAGACCCAAATATTGTTCATAGATAAACTTGATCATAAATCCACAATTCATGGATCTCGGCAAACACACCGCAAAAGAATATTACATCGAATAGATTTCCAAGGACATCAAGGAAAACTTTGTATTGAGAACCAAAGAGAGAGAAGAAGCCATCTAGTTAATAACTATGGACTCGAAGGTCTATGGTAAACTACTCACACATCATCGGAGAGACTATGGTGTTGATGTAGAAGCCCTCCGTGATCGATTCCACCTCCCGCAGATCGCCGGAAAAGGTCCCCAAATGGGATCTCATGGGTACAGAAGGTTGCGGTGATGGAAAAGTGGTTTTGTGGCTCCCCTGGATGTTTTTAGGGTATAAGACTATATATAGATGAAACAAGTACGTAGGTGGAGCTACGAGGGGCTCACGAGGGTGGGGGACGTGCCTACTCCCCTAGGCGCGCCCTACTACCTCATGGCCGCCTCGTTGCGTCTCTGACTTCCACTCCAAGTCTCCTGGATTGCGTTTGTTCCAAGAAAGATCCCCATGAAGATTTCATTCCGTTTGGATTCCGTTTGATATTCCTCTTCTGCGAAACATTGAAATAGGCAAAAAACAGAAACTGGCACTGGGCCTCAGCTTAATAGGTTAGTCCCAAAAATAATATAAAAGAGCATATTAAAGCCCATTAAACATCCAAAACAGATATTATAATAGCATGGAACAATCAAAAATTATAGATACGTTCGAGATGTCTCGGCATCCCCAAGCTTAATTCCTGCTCGTCCTCGAGTAGGTAAATGATAAAAATAGAATTTTTGATGTGGAATGCTTCCTAACATAATTTTCAATGTAATTTTCTTTATTGTGGCATGAATATTCAGATTCAAAAGGTTCAAGAAAAAAGTTTAATATTGACATAAAAATAATATTCAAGCATACTGTGGCACCCCGAGACCGATGTGCCAGGTGTCTTCCAGTTATTCGTTGTTGTTGCCTTGTCATTTGCTTGTGTGTCGCATCTTGCCATGTCATCATGTGCATTGCATCATCATGTTTTCAAAACTTGCATCCGTCCTAGCCTCCTCGTTCTTTCCGTTGTCCGTTCTGAGCCCAGACACACTTGCACGCGCCCGCGACACGTTCAAAATATTATTTTATAAGTGGCCGGGAAATGTTCTCGGAATGGGATAAAAGTTGGCATGCGGTGTTCTTATAGTGTAGATAGGCCGCCTGCCAAGTTTCATCGTGTTCGGAGTTCGTTTGATGCCCCAACGGATAACTATAGCGGCAGTATAGCCGGTTTAACATCAGACGTTTTCGGTCTCCGAAAACTATTGCCGGGCTTTCCCTCCCTTTCCTCTCTAGTCCGTCTACACAGTCCGCTACCTACCGCCGGGCCCAACCCAACTGTGACGCCCCAAGACCGAAGCTTCAGATGCCTTCCATGATTTCCGGGTTTTCGTTGTGTGACTTGTTTTGTTCGTTGCATTCATCATTGCATCATGTGCATTGCATCATGCCATCATGTCTTTAATCTTTCCAACTCACTTAAATAAATTGCATGGATTTCTGATCCATTTAAATCGAGGGAGTTCACATGGTGAAATTCTCTTTATAACATATAAAAGTCTCCTACTATTATTAGGGAGCTATATTAAAAAAATTCCATTGTTTTGAAATCACCCATGAACCCACTTGCACATTAAATCCCTTGGCCTTTTCCTTCTTCCAGTTTTGAATCTCTAGCCTTGCCAATATTTCTTTTACCACTTTCCGGAGCTCTACCAAAATTCCGAACATTTTTGGACCTTCCCAAACCTCACTTCCTATTCAAATCATTTGAATTTAAATCAAATGAGTTTGAATTTAATCTTTCAATCTTGGCCATTTCTATTTTCTCGGAACGAGCACATTTTTTTGAGTCCGTGAAAATTATCCCCATGCCCAAATTCCACCTTACCTTCTCTTTCTTTTCTTTCTCCTTTTCTGTTTTGTTTTAAATGAGAAAAATAGAGATAGAGAGAGAGGCGGCATGTACTGCTGGCCACTTAGGCCTCCTAGCAGGCCGGCCCATCCACTTCCAGCCTGCCCACTCCCTCCCGAACCCTAGCGCTAGGGGAGGCCTCCCGCTCGATCCCTTCCTCCCTCCTCTGCATGCACCGTCAGAGAGAGACAGGGAGAGAGTAGAGTTTACCCCTCGCTCCGATTCCCTCGGCCCCGCCACCAGGACCCGCAGCTCCACCGCCCTGCGTGCGCGACCACACCAGCCCCTCCTCCCGCTCGCGCCTTATCCTGCCCCGTCCTTGTTCCCGCGCCGCCGCCGTTTTTTCCCGTACAGGAGGTCGTCCATGGAAGCCGCCGCCTCAACTTCTGGCTCCGGCCTTCGCCGGCCGCTCCCTCCCCGGCCTTGGCCTCGTCCCCAACTACACAGGCCGGAGCTCCCACCGTTGCGCCTTGAACAGGAGGTCCCTCACGGCCGCCCGCTGCTGTCCTTGTCCGGGTCCGTGGAACCAGGCCACCAAGCTCCACCAAGCCCCGCCGTCATGTCCGGTCGCTGCCAGCGACCACGACCAGCGCCGGCCATCCTCCTGCCGCTCCTACTACCCGCCTCTACTCTGCACGCACGGGCCCTGCGTTCGTGCTTTCGCCTCCGCCGAGCTCGCCCCGCCGCCTCCGTTCTACTCCGGCCAGACCCAGCTGGCCCTGTCCTCCTCCATCTGGGAACTCGCCGTTCCCCTCGTCCCGTCGCCGGCGTTCACGCCCAAGGCCGCTACAACCTCACCAACAGTCGCGTCATTGCCTTCCTGTACTACTGTTGCGGGATGCCAGGGCCACCACTACACCTGTACATCGTGTCGTGTTCCTTGCATGCCAAGACCGCCCCATGGATTTTGTACAACTTCAAACCCGAACAACTCGGATGCATCAAGTCCCCGAGGAGACCCGTTTTTTCGTCAAGCTCGACAACATCGTGACGTGTCAAGTACCTCTACCGCCGTTTTCGGAATCGCTAAGAACGCCAAGTACCAAGAACGCGTGTACCACTACAGATGACTGAGACCCTGGATTTGACAAGTTCCTCACGGTGACCCTGAACATCTACGAGACATGCTCGACTTCGAACCGTGTACCACGTCGAACACGTACAGCTACACGACAAACCGCCAAGACCCTGAACGACTACCGCCGCCGAAGTCCGCGAGTACAACTACTTCCACAACGCGTCGTGTACGACTACCGTCGCTTGGGTTTGACAAGACTCCGAGTACCACTACGTCCCATCGAACCCGTCCGCCTCGAAACGCTCGCTTCGAAGGTATAACCCCGAGACGACCACCCGTGGACCCTATGCATGAGTTGTATGAGATGCATGTTGGTTGTTGTAATCCGCCCGTGAACGTTAGTTGTTCCTTCGTTTGACACAGTCGTCTACCCGTGGGATCCCGGTATCCAGGAGCACCCCATCTTCTTGCATGACACACTCACACCCACTTCCTTTTGCACCGGTATCTCAGTAAGCTATCGGAATCGGAATGTTGCCGTGGCACCATTTTCGTTGTCATTGTCGTGGCACCCCTTTCGTTTCCGCCACGATGACAAAATGCTTCATATCACGCTCTTATCAACATTTTCATAATTATTGCATAAAACTTGCAAATGCCATCCGCATCATGTTAATAACATCTAAAGTGTCAAAAATTGTTGTTGCACCAAATTGCTAAATGCATATGGGGATTTACCGGAATTGTTGTTTGTTGTTCTGGCCTCATTTAAACTTGCCTTAATGTTTAGTTTACTTATGCTCCACCTGTTGCCATGTTTAACAACATTTAATATTGTTGGGTACATAAAAGAGAGTGAACTAAATAATTGATGTGATGTTCCGTCAATATGCAACTCGTTGCATATTGAGCTCCACTTAACTTGTAGTATTTGTTTGTGCACTTTGCCATGCCATGCCTCTTTGAACCGGACATGCATCATACTTGGTTGTGCATCATGCCATGATTATGTGATGGTTGTTTACTTTGTTGCTTGCTTCTTTTCGGGTTGCCTCTCTCGTTAGCTTCAGTTCCATTCCGGAGTTGTGAGGATCCGTTTGGCTACGTCCGTTTGTCTTCTTCATGGACTCGTTCTTCTTCCTTGCGGGATCTCAGGCAAGATGACCATACCTTCGAAATCACTGCTATCTTTGCTTGCTAGTTGCTCGTTCTATTGCTATGCCGCGATACCTACCACTTGCTTTATCATGCCTCCCATATTGCCATGTCAAGCCTCTAACCCACCTTCCTAGCAAACCGTTGTTTGGCTATGTTACCGCTTTGCTCAGCCCCTCTTATAGCGTTGATAGTTGCATGTGAAGATGGAGTTTGTTCCTTGTTGGAACATGATTATTGTTGGGATATCATTATTATATCTTGTTTACTTTAATGCACCTATATACTTGGTAAAGGGTGGAAGGCTCGGCCTTATGCCTGGTGTTTTGTTCCACTCTTGCCGCCCTAGTTTCCGTCATACCGGTGTTATGTTCCTTGATTTTGCGTTCCTTACACGGTTGGGTTATAATGGGAACCCCTTGACAGTTCGCCTTGAATAAAACTCCTCCAGCAAGGCCCAACCTTGGTTTTACCATTTGCCACCTAAGACTTTTCCCTTGGATTCTGCAGACTCAAGGGTCATCTTTATTTTAAACCCCCGGGCCAGTGCTCCTCTGAGTGTTGGTCCAACCTGTCAGCCGCCGGTGGCCACCAGGGGCAACTCTGGGTTGGTCTACCGAAAGTTTGGACAATCCGGTGTGCCCTGAGAACGAGATATGTGCAGCTCCTATCGGGATTTGTCGGCACATCCGGGTGGCTTTGCTCGTCTTGTTTTACCATTGTCGAAATGTCTTGTAATCGGGATTCCGAGTCTGATCGGGTATTCCTGGGAGAAGGAATATCCTTCGTTGACCGTGAGAGCTTGTGATGGGATAAGTTGGGACACCCCTGCAGGGTTTGATCTTTCAAAAGTCGTGCCCGCAGTTATGGGCAGATGGGAATTTGTTAATATCCGGTTGTAGAAAACTTGACACTTAACTTAATTAAAATGCATCAACCGCGTGTCTAGCCGTGCTGGTCTCTTTCCGTCGGAGTCCGGGAAGTGAACTCGGTTCTTGTGTTATGCTTGAACGTAAGTAGTTTCACGATCACTTCTTGATCACTTCTAACTTCATGACCGTGCTTTGCTTCTCTTCTCGCTCTTATTTGCGTAAGTTAGCCACCATATATGCTTAGTGCTTGCTGCAGCTCCACCTCACTACCCTTTTCCTACCCATAAGTTTAAATAGTCTTGATCGCAAGGGTGTGAGATTGCTGAGTCCCTGTGACTCACAGATTACTTCCAAAATAGTTGCAGGTGCCGACGATACCAGTGCAGGCGACGCAACCGAGCTCGAGTGGGAGCTCGATGAAGATCGTGTTCATTGTGTTGTTTCGTTTCTAGTTGATCAGTAGTGGAGCCCAGTCGGGGCAATCGGGGATCTAGCATTAAGGGTTTTCTTCTTTTATTCTGGTTCCGTAGTCGGACCTTGTTTGTATTCTGGATGATGTAATGCTATTTTTATGTATGGTGTGAAGTGGCGACTGTAAGCCAACTCTTTATCCCTTTCTATTCAGTACATGGGATCGTGTGAAGATTACCCCTCTTGCGACATGCCTACCATGCGGCTATGCCTCTAAGTCGTGCCCCGACACGTGGGAGATATAGCCGCATTGTGGGTGTGACAAGTTGGTAATCAGAGCCTTCCCTGACTTAGGAGCCCCCTGCTTGATCGAATCGCTGACGTTGTTGACTCTAGAACAAAATGTTTTGAGTCTTAGGATTATATATCGGAGAGTAGGATTCTTTTTACTCCTCAGTCCCTTCGTCACTCTGGTGAGGCCTCCTGACGTAGAGTTTTGACTCTTCTCTACTCAAATTTCACTAAAAAAATTTAGGATCACGCGGGTATCTTGGAATCGTTCCGATGGTTTTGTGACGAGAACATTGTTCTTGGTGCCTCCTGACATTTAGGGGTTGTGGCAGTGTCTCGGGGAGTTGAGCTCTGAGGTGTTGTCGTCACAATTTTATCGTTGCAGTTTTGGAATACCTGAGTTTCGCCGACATCGAAAATATCTTTTATGCAGTTGTTGGTGAGATAACCTCGACGCCACCCAGTACTGGGGCCGGAGTTCAGGAGTATTGCCATAACTCGTATAACGGATGCTTTTCGAAGGTTGAGGTAAATGATTTCCGAAGGTTTCTTGGTTATGTGTTGAAGGATGGATACAGCTGGATGTAGGATTTGTTAGTTTTGGGTGAGATATTATGCTTTCCGTGTATCCCCAACACCTGATTGCATAACCGGGAAGTTTCGGGAGTTTATAAGTGGGAATTCAAGTAGCTCCTAGGATATCTTTTCGACAGATGTATGATATGAAATTGGGGTTCGACGTCTAGTGGTCCGCCTATCCACGGTTGGTTTTACAGTGGTCTCGTTGTGTCTTAAAGAGTCCTTGGCTATGCTGACTCAGGGACGCTTCGTATGTCATGTGCACTGCCTTGTACATGATGGTGATGTACGATCGAGCCCGTGTGGGCCCCACCACGAAAACTTCGGACAAAATCTCTATCATATGTTTGTTCCGGCTTATTTTGCAAGCCAAATACTTTGTTTTGTTTTGCAGTTGTGGTATTCGAGTTGCTTCAATGTCAAGTGTTGAATCCACACCTTTTCCTAAATGCTGTTCTCATATTTCTATGGGAGTGCTAATACTTTTCGATCATCGAGATGGTCTTATTAATTCTTTTCTAACCGGCGTGTTTCTCTTCAAGTGGATCCGATCATTTCAACATTCGCAAGATCACCCTCAGTTTTCCCAACGTTGTTCATTTCATCCGTCCCCAAGTTGTCCTTGTTTTTCCCGCCCTCCCACCCTTTTTCTTGAAGGACTCAGATATCTTATTCAAGTATCCTTTTATGGATGTGAAGTCTCTTCATTCCTTTCATTCAATGTCCTTATCCGGTGATCTCAGGAAGATTCTAACGAAGCTTCAAGTTCATCATTCGTCATTATTTTCTTCTCCGGTGGATTCAATTCAATCTTTCATATTGAGCATAGTCGTTTCATTTGTCAAATGCTTTCTCATGCCGGTGCATCTCATAATCATTCCCCGCTTGTTATTCAATTCTTCCGGAGTACCGAAGATACCTCAGAAGATTCATGTTTTCATTCAAGATCCGTTCAACCTATTTCGAGGTTGTTATCCTATTCGAGCCATTTAATTCAACCGGTGAAATCTCTCTTCAAAAATCGTTCAACAATGTATCTTTTGAGTGAGCCATAACCCACAGGTGTTTCCCCAGGATCTTACCTGACTCTTCTAATCTTCCCGGAGTTATTCTCAAATCTTTCAAAGTTTGACGTAAGAATGAATTATCATCAGTCAGATGGTTTCTCCAAGATCTTATAACTCTTTTCATTGTTGGCTCAACCTCGTTGCTTTTCATTCTCTCAGAGTATCTCAACAATTCATGGTGGTGTTTCTCATCGTCTTTTTCAACACTTGAAGACCAAAGAAAAGGTTTTCCTCCAAATCTTATCCATTCTCTAAGAGATGTGTGGTTCAAGCTTGATGCCATCCTCTCATCATTGTTTTCGATTGTGAGAATTCTTTTCACCCATCCAGAGCAATTCATGAGTCTTTTCAGTTTGATTCTCCGGACGCCATCATTTCAGAAGATTTATTCGTTTCTTTCCAATATTATTGGTGCATCGATCAAATATCCTCTAATTAGTTCATGATCTCTTCGTTCTCTTATATCTAAACTCTCTCATGTATCTTCGTTCATTTGCTAATTCTCTTATATCTAAACTCTCTCATGTATCTTCGTTCATTTGCTAATTCTTACCGGTGATTCATCCCTTCCTTCGTTCGTTTTTCAATTCTTAGTGTGGTTCATTCAAGATTTTTCTTCCTTTGTTTTCATATTAATTTATCCGTTGTTTCAACCCTTCCGGTGGTTCATTGAAGACCTTCCCAAGTTGCGCAATATCTATCTTAATCCTTTCTATGAGAATAAGTAGTATGCCAAATCTGTGTTGGTCATCAAACTAAATTGATGAACGATAAGCATAATGTAATTCTTATTCTTGTTTCATCGAGTAAACTCAATTCCTTATTTCGGAGGTTCATCAAAATTCTTGATTTCATTTCTTCATCTTTTCCTTCCGGAGTGCCAAGTTTTATCGGTTATATCGTCGCGAAGATCCATCTAAACCATTACAAGGCTTCACCTTGTGTTTCCATCTTCTCTTTCTTTTTATCATCATTTTATTACCGGAGTTCTTTCAGCTTTCCTTTCGTTTGATCATTCTTTATTACTGGAATTCTCACGAAGGCTAAACATGATGGTTCATCAAGGATTTAATTCCTTCTTGAAGTGTTCATCGAGATTCTTTTTTGAGGAGTTCAAACATTCTTCATCTTTCATTTCTAAGTGCAATTCTTTCTATCTTGTCTCTTGCGGTGGTGTTATGTCATTCTTGACAATTTCTTTCGTGTTTCATGATTCGCAAGTTGTCAGGAATGAGGTATTTAAACCCAGCATTTTCTTCCTTGTAGTTATCTTGGTATAGTTTTCACCTAAAGCCTTCCATTGGGAATGTTGCTCCATGTGGTGGTTACCATGACCCATGTTCTTCATTTATCCTCCTGGTGAAATAAGTTTCTCGTCTCCTTGTTGATATCAATCCTATCTATTGTTTTTCGTTAGTGGCAGAATTTCACCTCAAGATTTCAAGATGTTTTCCATAAGCCCACAACAAGCTTACTCTTTTCGTTGTTGGTTTTCCAACAACTCCGTTCGACCTTTCTCCTAAAGATGTTTTTTTCAAGCTCATTTGAGGTAGAAGATGTTGTTTTCTGCTTCGTTCCTTTAATTCCATTCTTTTATTTCTTCCGAAGGCATTGTGATGTTGATCTCTTCACTCATCATCTCGGATTGTGAGGACCATGTTCTTTTCGTGCTTATCCATTCAACTGGAGTGTCGTGTCCTCTTTTCAAGTTTTTCCCATTCTGTCAAGTTTTTCCTCCCTTCTCAACCGGAGTGCTGTCTGGAATCTTTCTTACCCCTTGTGCCATTCTTTCAATACTTTCGGAGGCAGTGTGTTGTTGATTTCATCAAGTATCCTCTCATCTTGTCTAGCTCATCTTCAATTCCTTCAATTACATTCGGAGTGCTGTCCAAATTATATCATTCTTATTCCTTCTCTATTTTGTTTTAACCAGAGTGTTGTCGTAATTGATCTTTATTGCTCCTTGTACATCTCGTTTCAACCGGAGAGCTTGCATGTACTTCTTATCGATTGCACCCCTTTTCTTATGTCTTTCAACCTACAAGGTTCTCGTAATGCTCCTTGTTCCTCTTTTCTAACGGAGTGTTTTCAACTTTGTTCATCTTCGTTGTATTCTTTCTTTCAATTTGTTCAACTTCGCAAGGTTCTTTGGTTTCACTTATTTGTCAAAGAAGAAACTTTGTTTTACCTCGTCCTCTTCTGTTTTTCCCCGGCGCCATCCTTGATCTCGGGACGAGATCCTCTTGTAGTGGTGGAGTGTTGTGACGCCCCGAGAATGACGTGCCAGGTGTCTTCCAGTTATTCGTTGTTGTTGCCTTGTCATTTGCTTGCGTGTCGCATCTTGCCATGTCATCATGTGCATTGCATCATCATGTTTTCAAAACTTGCATCCGTCCCGGCCTCCTCGTTCTTTCCATTGTTCGTTCTGAGCCCACACACACTTGCACGCGCCCGCAACACGTCCAAAATATTATTTTATAAGTTGCCGGGAAATGTTCTCGGAATGGGATGAAAGTTGGCATGTGGTGTTGTTATAGTGTAGATAGGCTGCCTGCCAAGTTTCATTGTGTTCGCAGTTCGTTTGACGCCCCAACGGATAACTATAGCGCGAGTATAGCCGGTCTAACGTCAGACGTTTTCGGTCTCCAAAAACTGTTGCCGGGCCTTCCCTCTCTTTCCTCTTTAGTCCGTCTACACAGTCCGCTACCTACCACCGGGCCCAACCTAGGTTATGCCCGCGGCCCTCCTCACGCGCGCGTCCGAAAGCTGTCCCGGACCCGGCCCGGGCAGTCGTCACCGTTGGATTCGGATCATCCCCAAACATCTATAAAACATCATCGATTTCTCTTTTAGACTCCCTAACCCATTTATCTCGGACTGTCCGACTACGATCGGAGGGACCAGGTGACCCTAAACCTTACCAACTTGCTATATATAGATGGAAACCTAGATCTTAGGGGTTTGTCCCATCCATCCCCTCGGTCGCCGCCGCATCCTCCTCGTTTTCCTCAGCCACCAACCAGATCCACTCCTCTTGTCTTCCTCGAGATCCACCTCCCTAGATTTCAGCGCCAACCAATCAACGCCTCCTTCCCTCCTCCCTTTCATCCACCACCAAATTCATCCCCGTAGCCATCCTCTACTCCCTCCGCAGCCGGCGTAGCCTCCTCGTTCTGTGCAGCTCGGGGACTCCAAGCCCCTCGCTCCAGCTGTCTGGGAGGACGTCGGCCCTTGCTGCCGTGTCGTGCTACCTTCCGCGGACCTGCAGCCCTTCATCGGCGACCCTGCATCGACCGCCCCTCTCCTCCTTGAGCTCCTCTTCGGTGACTCTCGTCGACAGCGAGCTCCAGCAGGACCCCGTGGCCTCCTCTTCCCTCTCCACAAGCCGGCCGCAAGCAACGCCACCAACAGGAACTCCACACCCTGCCTTCCTCCACCTCGCCTATCCTCTATACAGGATCCGGCACCAACGCGCCACCCCACGACCACCTCGAGCACCCATTCCTGCCACCGACGAAGGTCTCGGCCAGGTCGTCCTTGCTGCACCTGCTCCCTTCCCCTGTCTCTGTTTCACTGCAGCTTCCGCTGTCTCACCGACCCCCTCTCTCGCTGCTCTCTGTTACAGCGTCAGGATTTCGCTCCTGCCTCGACTCCTCGTGCGTGGATCCATACGCCCTCTGAGGGAGTCCTGGATTAGGGGGTGTCCGGATAGCCGTACTATACCTTTGGCCGGAATCCTGGACTATGAAGATACAAGATTGAAGACTTCGTCCCGTGTCCGAAAGGGACTTTCCTTGGCATGGAAGGCAAGCTTGGCGATACGGATATGTAGATCTCCTACCATTGTAACCGACTCTGTGTAACCCTAGCCCTCTCCGGTGTCTATATAAACCGGAGAGTTTTAGTCTATAGGACGAGGAACAATCATACCATAGGCTAGCTTCTAGGGTTTAGCCTCTCTGATCTCATGGTAGATCTACCCTTGTACTACCCATATCATCAATATTAATCAAGCAGGACGTAGGGTTTACCTCCATCAAGAGGGCCCAAACCTGGGTAAAACATCGTGTCCCCTGCCTCCTGTTACCATCCGACCTAGACGCACAATTCGGGACCCCCTACCTGAGATCCGCCGGTTTTGCACCGACATTGGTGCTTTCATTGAGAGTTCCTTTGTGTCGTCGCTTTTAGGCCCGATGGCTTCTCCGATCATCAACAGCGATGCGATCCATGGTGAGACTTTTCTCCCCGGACAGATCTTCGTATTCGGCGGCTTTGCACTGCGGGCCAATTCGCTTGGTCATCTGGAGCAGATCGAAAGCTACGCCACTGGCCATCAGGTCAGATTTGGAAGTTTGAACTACACGGCCGACATCCGCGGAGACTTGATCTTCGACGGATTCGAGCCAGAGCCGAGTGCGCCGCACTGTCACGATGGGCATGATTTAGCTCTGCCGCCAAATAGTGCCCTGGAGGCCGCACCTGTGTCCGCTCCGACCCCTAGCTCGGAGCCGATCACACCAACCGAGGATGGGTGGTTAGACACCGCCTCGGGGGCTGCAATATCTACGGCAATCGAGCCGAACACCAGCCCTATTCTCTGCGAAGCCCGTGACTCCAAGGAGCCGGACTCCTCTCCGGACTCCGAGCCCTCTGCGCCCCGACCGATCGAACCTGATTGGGCGTCGATCATGGAGTTCACCGCTGCGGACATCTTTCAGCACTCGCTCTTCGGTGATATTCTGAATTCACTAAAGTCTCTCTCTTTGTCAGGAGAGCCCTGGCCGAACTATGGTCGGCAAGGTTGGGATGCGGATGATGAAGAAATTCAAAGCCCACCCACCACCCACTTCATAGCCACTGTCGATGATTTAACCGACATGCTCGACTTCGACTCCGAAGACATCGACGGTATGGACGCTGATGCAGGAGACGATCAAGAACCAGCGCCTATAGGGCACTGGAAAGCCACCTCGTCGTATGATATATACATGGTGGACACCGCAAAAGAAGGCAATGGCGATGGAACAGCGGAGGATGACCCCTCCA